>NW_008796110.1:712845-738297 GCF_000699145.1 Aptenodytes forsteri
GGCGCCCAGCCAGGCCAGCCAACCCAAAGGGATATTCCATACCATGTGACGTCATGCTCAATACATTAACTGGGGGAAAGCTGGCCGGGGGACTGCTGCTCGGGGACTGGCTGGGCAGTGGTCGGCGGGTGGTGAGTAATTGCACTGTGCATCAGTTGCTTTCTGTATTATTATTATTATTATTGCATTATTATTCTTTTATTTCAATTATTAAACTGTTTTTATCTCAACCCACGAGTTTTTCTCACTTGTGCTCTTCCAATTCTCTCCCCCATCCCACTGGGGAGGGGGGGAGTGAGCGAGCAGCTGTGTGGTGCTCAGTTGCCAACTGAGGTTAAACCACGACACCTATATTGGGGTCAGAAAAGCATATAGGGTCTGCAGTGCACTGACTAGTCTGTCAATGAGAACTTTCAGTAGTGTGTTGGACAAACAAAAATTAAGACTTAACAGGCAAAATGGGAGCTGAATCCTGAAAACAAACCCCTGTGTTATTTCCATGAAGGCAAGATTCTCCTGCAGGAGGCAGTTCATGTGAGAAGAGAATTGCAGAAACCACCAGCCCAGTGTTCTGATGACAAACAAACATTATCTTATTTCAGCCAAATTCAGCAGCGTCGTTAAAACACTTATTTCAGACATCTATTATTGCTGGTCATAAAACTGCTCAGCTACATTTTACCATGAATTTCCAGGACCATGCCTGCATGCACTAAGGAACAGTATCTCCCATTGCTAATCTTAGTTACTCTTTCTTTCCATGTACTGTTCACAAATACATGTTTATTTCATTTCTCTCTTTCAGTTATATTTTACCACCTTTTCATGACAATAAGTACAGATTGTTTATCCAGAGCCTTGGTCTTACATACTCCTGTACGGTGCCTCCATACTTCTTACATATTCCTGTAGAATGGAAGCTATTTAAAATGAAAAATACATTTTAACTCTTAGGAGTGGAGAATGCAATACTCTGCAAGAAAGGGCCAGGTGGCAATCCATCACCAAAAAAAGTAACACATCATTATGCATTGCTCAAGTAAACCAATGTACTTGTTCTTAAAATCAAAGGGAATCTGGTTTCGTTTAATACTTATATAGGCAGGAATACAAAGATATAAAGGAGCACACTGTTTTTAAGGAATGTATCTAAACTCAATGCAGAAAATACAGATTAAACATATGTACTGGAAAGGCAACATCAAAATGGCTTGTTTTTAAATATAGCCTGTATGATGTTCTTTGATTAGCCAAAACTTAACTTGAGGAAGCTTTATATTTCTCATAATTTTCTTGTATATAAAGTTAATTCCCCTAAGACAGTGACAGTGTTTAATTGAAAGACTGTCCACATTAAAAGACCACACTATTCTGTTGTCTGCTAAATGTCAATGTTTACCTACTTCTTTAGCTTCTGGCTAAAGTTTATTGTGGGATTGGTTATGAGTGAATATATTCCATGCTTGCAAGAGTGAGGAAAATAGATTCACTGATCTCCAACTTCTGTGATTAATTGATTTCTTTAGGGAAAGTAAATACATTTATCACCTTTAGGCTGCAAGATTCCTACAAGAAATGGTCATATCGTTATAATGGATCAGAGAATGTACAAGTAGTACTCTGTGATCTGATTTTGAACATCAGGACAATGCAAAAAAGGGAAGATTAATCTAAGACTAGCAGGTAAAGGATGATGAACAGCTAGAAGTGCACACCTACCTGTTCACCTTAGTGGCACACTCTCACCATTCCCTTCTCTCTACAATATTTAGGAGTGTGTACTTTGCAGTGCTTGAGCACCAACAGCTTCAGTGAGTAGACAGCAAAATGGGAGGATCCAGCTTAGATCTGGGCCCAGTTTTCTAAACCTATCCCTGTATAAGATTGGTCAATGCAAAAAAGAACTTATTTTTCAAAACATTTCAGGGAAAAAATAAAAAACAAGGCAAAAACCTTGGCATTTCAACAGAAGTCAAGTTACAACCAACCAGAAGAAAACGTTTCTCTACATACCATTAATGAATGCAGTTGGTTTATAGAAATTCACAGCATTTGGAATTTTAGCAACATGTACTATTCAAAAAACATCAAGCAAATTAAAGCCAGACAGATGTTTCACATATATATTTAATAAAAAAAATTCTTTTACTTTGACATTACAAAGCTAATGACCATGTCAAATGCACAATGTTGTGTGAATATACCTATATACACATGAAGTGGGAGTCATCTGACCCTACTTAGACATCTGAGGAGTGGGTGTCTAAATGCATCACCTTACATTCCCCTGCAGTTTCCAGAGAAAAATAGCTAAATGCCCTCCACCTCCCAGGGGCAATTTATTACATCTAAAATGCTTATCTAAGACAAATCAGGTGAATCATCCTCCAAGGATAGCCACGTCTCTCCCATTTGTTACAAAAGGAGTGTAGGGTGACCCATTAAGCCTTTTCATACAGCTTTCAACAACTAAAGGTGACTGAGGTGAAACCCACTCACCAAGTTTTATAATATAGACATTTTTCCTTACAGGGATGCAGACCTGAGAACAGGCATGCACTGGAAAGCATCAGTCATGTGGCTGACAGCCACACTTCCTCAACTACTTTCCAGGGTCCTGCTCAGCTTCACACAACCAAGTGTTTTAACTGCTGAATGGAAAACAGTTAAACTGTTATTTATTGGAACAGACTATGATATAATGTGATCATAAAACACTCCACACAAGGAAAATTCCTTATTTGTCTCTTGAATTTAAACGAATTAAAGGAACACACAAAACTAATAGTTTTGAACTTGAGTCCCCATTAGGGAAAATGTCCCTATTTGAGAGAATATTTAAACAGATGTTTAATATTAGGTCTGTGCTTAATTCCCATTGAGATCAATGGGATTTAAATGTATGCTTAAATTTATTCTTGTGCATAGGGTCTTCCTGAATAGGAATTCATTCAACATGTACTGAAGATCTTCCCTGAACTGTGGCCTGAGAGATTAACTTAAATATGTTTTCAGCTGCCCAACCACAGGCACCCTAGTGGGAAAATTTAGTCACAACCTTTATATTGATATAGCTTAACGCATGTTGTTTATCGCCTTACTGGTCTCACACTCTTCATCTAGAACTATATTTCGGGAATCTGTTGGGGTTGGGTTTTCTTTTTAGTAACTGTGGTCACTTTTTTCTTTCACCCAAAGTATCAGAGGAATGAAATTTATTCCAAGTGAGAGGCAACTCAACCATTTTCTCCACTGCAGTTTCACACAGCTTTTCTATTCTGATAGAAGTATAACACTTTGCTTTGTTTTGCTTTTCTCATCCATGCTCCGACAAACAGCATTCACTTTCTTTCTCTAGGCAATCTGTGCTGCTATTTTGACATGTAGGTTATTAAGGTTTTATTTGATTATTGTAAAATGGATACCAGTAGCATTCAATCACTAGGGCAATCTGTTGCTGTTATTTACTTGCCCACTTTGCACTCAACATTGCGACAAACTCAAAAAAGAAGTGTGCATCACCATTTAAGTGTTTTAAGCCCTGCATCAAAGACCCTAAATGGTGAAAGCAAAAAATACAAACCCAGAAATTTTACCATTAGAGACATTCATCTACACAAGAACAATGCTCTGTGGTCTACATTAACTTTTTCTACTTTAGGCACACATTCTAGAAATCCAGTGGGGGTTTTTTAAATGTTCAATATCGAGAAATAGCCCAGCTGTTTAAACAAGACATAAGTGCTGAAAACAAGACATAAGTGCTGTTAGCATTGTTCTCATCTTAAAAAAAAATGCTTTAGGCATAACATTCTCTATTACAAGTAAATGAGATTCTTTAGTGGTATTCTCTATGCCCCACCTAACTACTTCAGTGACAAGTCTATTTTTTTCGTCCTAGTTATTCACATAAGTGAAGGTGAGGTACAACCAAAAATATTTCTGATGCATCATAACCACAACTGCTTACTAAACTTAGAAGACCAGTCAAATGAAATCTATACCAACTCTTTGAAAGCTTCAGGGTTTGCGTGTTAACCGATAGTAGCAGGACCTAACTGCAAAGCTCTCATTGAGGATGCCGTAAAATATCACTTGGGATAACTGTGAGTTAAGGTTTAATTTTGGAAAAATAAGCTCAGCAAGTGTTTGAGTCCCATATAAACTACTAGGATTTGATATAAGCACGTTTTTAAGGATACACTTGAAATATTTTCATTAATTCATATCAGAACGTTGCAATTTGATTCAAAGCCAGTCAAGATCCCTTCCAGCATGGTCACTGAAGTCTGAATCAGGATGTTAGACTGTGACTTCTTTTACAGGTGATAATTACAAACCTAGTGAAGTAATGAATCTAAGAACTAGGCAGTTGTATTTATAAGGTAATTGTCATTTTCAAAGCATCTTAAAACTTCAGGCCATGCTACACCTTTGAGTACTCAGTTCATGTTATTTAGTTAGCCTTATTGCAACAATATCTCACTAAACCCCTACTGTTTAGCGGATCTTTTATAATTTACTTAATATTATAAAAGCATCCTATAATATAAGGGTTCTGAATTATTTACTGGAAAATGACATACACTGCAATATGCAGTGATCTTAACTCTTTTAATGGCATTGATACAGAAAATAGTAGGAATACACTACAACTATATATGTAACAGAATGTTTCTAGGGCAGGCATAGTTCTGTTTTTATTGAAAGATAATTTGTGTAAATTTTACAAGCTAGATATGAAAATCACTGATATTCCACCACAACTATTATACGGTTAAGCTACTAACACATGACAGTCATTTTCATTGGTATGTATCCAATTGCCTTTTATAAATAGAGATTACATCTCTTTTCCTAATCCTTTATACTGAAAATCTTTACAGAACTGAAAGGGTGACTGAATTCATGCAGAACATATAGTAGCAAGGTGAACCATAAGATATGTGAGCCACATTTTTACTTGATGAATAGATAGGATTCATGTAATAGAAAATTTAAACTGCTAAAAAAATCTAATAATGTAACCACTGAAGATGATGGAGTTGAAAGCCTGTTCCTTCAATGACATTAAAACTAGAGCTAAGATGATATAAGACTGCATATTTATCAGGCTACCTTGTATATTTTAAATGTATGCCATGTGCTGTATTCACAAAAAGTACTTATAAAAATAAAGTAACTCTAAGGAAATCCAAATATAATCCTTTTCCAAAAAATCAAAATGGGACCAAACAAAAAATTGGAAAATAATTCTATACTTTAATTACACTGTTCTCAGCAATCATCTTAAATTTCTTCCTGCACAGTTAAAATAAATTAAAACACTATCACCCTCACAGCCTTCTGGTTCAGCCAGCCAGGCTTGAGTGCATTTCTGCCTTTAATTAAGTATGGATAGATAATGTCCTTTGTTCTTTTTCTGATGTGTTTGACACCTGCTGTCTTTGTAATCAGGGAAATGAGTCAGGAAGTTCCAGCAGAGAGGCTTTTAGTCAGAAGCAACACCTGGGTCCCCGTCTACGCCTTCACGTCACGTAACACCATCCTGCACCGACAACACAAGAGACGAAAAGCTGAACGAGTGGTGAGCTTTCAGCTCCAGATATAATATAGGCTCAATGGGCTGTTGTTGAAATCAATGGCAAAACTCAAGCCATATGCTAACCCATTCTTTCGCTAAAGTGATGGGAAAACTATCCTTTTGGGTTTTTCCCCTATTTATTTTAGGATGATTTATGAGGGAAATGCTGTTATATTCCAGTTAAAGCAAGAAGTTAGGGCCAAATCTACCAGTTTTTGTAGCCAGGTCTGTCGCAATTCCTTACAATGTGATTCTGGCCAAAATCACCATTTCTGTGGACTGTCTTCCTTCAAAGTTATCTTGAGTTATAGTAGTCCCTGCATCAAGTTTCCTCCATGCAGTAAATGCCTTAGCTTGGTGAGGTAACGTGTTTAACACAAGCTCACTCTCCGTAGAGGGTATGGGCTAAACCTCATGATAACATGTAGGATCTTTAAGAGGTTATTTCTGCCTGATTGGTTTTTAGTGAAACCCCACATTCAACATGCAAATTCGGGTTGGCTGCACAAGTCAGAGCCACAGGGCACAGGGAAATAACCTATAGAGCAACTCATCATATGATATCTGAAAAAAGCTGTGGGATTTACCCTGCAGGTCTCAGAGGCTCCATACACTAATGGCTGTAGTCCCACTATGAAGATGGGTGGTATTTCACACTGTTTTCACTCAGACTAATTTTACTTGAGAGTAACTATTCAATTGTAAGTAAATTTAAGCTAACTACAGTAAAGGTACACCTACAACTACATTAAACTCCTATACAAATAAGCACAAATAAAAGGGGTGATGAGGAGATGGTTCCTTCCAGAATCAGTAGCTTCAGTTAAAGTTCATCTCACTTCATAAAATCTTGCACTTCCTCATTTTTCCTTTTGTTCCTGTCCACCCTGACTGTACCCATGTGAGCAAGTAAAAACTTTCATTGTCCTCTCTCATAGACTTACTGAGACAGCAGATCTGAGTCCTTGGTGCCACAGCAGGTCTTGTCCTTCATTCTATGAGATCACAAGCTCAAAATCAACCGTGTCCCTTCAGCCTCCATCTCAGTTATTCCCTTTTCTCAGTTCAGTCCCACTCCTCCACGGTGGTCTCTCCCCAGCTTTCAGAGGCTAACAGAGGTTTCTCCATCTTCCCATTAGCTTAGACTAGTAAAGACTAGTAAAGAGTCTTAGTAAAGACTCTTAGTAAAGAGTTAGTGTCAGTGGGCTGAGCTGCTCAAACTGCTGGGCTCTTTCTAGGACTTCCTTCCTACGTTTTCCTTCTTTCCCTCCAAGGTACTACCTGATTTTGAGCATCCTTGATTAGATGCTTGAGTGCCATGAAACAGGCAAGTGATGCAGGCAGCGGGTCAGAGGACAGGTAGGACTGTAGCTGAGCAGGAGAGATAAAGTTTCTTCTCTTACCAAGGCCCTGTGCAAAATCCCACCATTCACAAAATCTCTATGAGCTGGCAACCGTGACTTCTTCACACAGTATGGCTAAGGTTTAATTACTGTTTAGAAAACATTCAGAGAAAATTGTCTTAGGAAAGACACCACTCCACACAATTGGTGACATCAGTGCCTAGCCTGCAGATTGCCATCTCGCTTTGCTGGATTTAGACCCATGTGCACTCTCAGGCCTGAAAAACGGCTTTCTCTCTGCACACTGGGTTTTGAGATTTGTAGTATGTTTTCAGGTCTCGTCAGGGTAAAAGCACAGTAAAAAAAGAAAGGCTGGTGGTGAGAATATTACTCTGAGAATAAACTAGAGTCACAGGTCTGAACTGGGCAGAGCAGGGTCTGAGCGCTGGCCTCTGGGTATAAATGTAAATGCAGCTGCTGCAAGCACAACACTAACCACATGCAAGTACTGAGGAACCCGAAAACATAGCTGGTTTGGAGAAGGGGTTAACAGTCGTTCCCCTGTAACCTTAATTTGTGAACAACATGCTAAAATGTTGTTAGCACACAGCATTTTTCAACATATTTTACAGATATTAACTAATTAGTCCTTTCAGTGTTGAAAGCATTACAGCATTATTATCTCCTCTATTTCAGAACTGAAGAGAATGAAGCAGAGGAGGTTAATAACTTATAGGAAATGACAGTGAAATAACATGGTAGATTCAGGTTTAGAATTATTATGTTTCCACTTCATGCTTCTGTGCCCCAATCTGTATATCATGGTTTTCCTGGTAAAAGTAGAAAAAAATTTAAAAGATAGGTATAATAAAATTATGTTATTTCTCTAACTTGACATTTTCAGATTTAATGCATGAACAAATTAAGTATGATTGTGCATACATTGTAAATAGAGGGTTATCACTGCCTGCTTGGATTTTCCAATAAATTGATTATTCTTTAAATATAACATTTTATTTTTTATTGTTGGTGATTAAAAGAATCCTCTGCTTGTGCATCCTCTTTCAGCTCTAGATGCACCAGCATCATTTTCAATGTGCAAAATTCTCCAGCTATTCCACTTCGAAATGTATTCTCTGCTTTTCATAGCTTTCTGGATTACCCCAAGTGAAATTATGGCAACTTTAGAAAACTGCTATAATGCTACAATGCCACCATCTGGTTACAGTCAAGGACCTGTTCTTGCAGGTGGTGAAGGCTCTGAGCCTCAAAGAATTCAGCAAGACACCACTGACAATATAGGCTGGATATGGAACAGATGTATGCACCAAATTGGTCTTGTTTATTGAGGGATTTTGATTAGCCAGAGATTGAGAGTAGTATTAAAGAGTGAGTAAAGCATCTGCTTTTCCTGTCTTTCTCTTTATTTGCCACATCAGTTCTGCCTAAGAGGCTCTGAATCCTGAATAAATCATACATATATGTGTGATTGCGCATAGCATTTAAAGAGCAATTTGCATCCTTCTGATGTCCCAGAAGCCTTCCTCTGGGAGCCCCAGGGAGCTGTGCTGGGGAGGGCCAGGGGCCAGCACCGGGCAGCCCCCACTCCCCACCCCAAGGGCAGACCTGCCTCTGGGCAGGGCAAGCAGAGCCAGGCCCTAAGCTCCCGAAATCCTACACCAAAAGCTCACGTTTACTGAGGAAATTCTGAACATTGTAAACTTCCTTTTGAAATAGTATCAGGGAAGTAATGTAACTCTTCTTGGAGCAAAATATAGTGCTTTCTTGCTTTGGAAACATCTGAGCAAGTGGGAAAGAGCAGAAGCTGGTGTGGGAGCACGAAGCGAAAGAAAACCAAGATAAATACAAAACTACATAATCTTTGAATATCAGTCACAGCCAAAATGAGTGTCTATTTCAGTGTCTAAACCCGACTAGTCGGAATCTGATTTTATATATGTTGACTGCAAGCAGCACTGAAACATTTCTGCTCACTTCTTGCTCTATTGTAAAATGCTGGTGGGGAATGCCAAGCAGCCACATTTTACTTCTTACAGCACAGAGAAAAGGCATTAAGCTGGTTTGGAAACGTATATTATGATTTGTTTCCACACTACTATTCTGAGTGCTGATCTTAAATCAAAACCATTTGGGGCTGCTAAACTGATTTCTGCTGAATGTAAGTAAAATGTGAGATAAAACAGAATAAGCAGCAGGAGCAAGTCATAAGTGAAAGGGCAGCCTCTCTCATTGCAACTCGTTTTCATGGGCTAAATGAAAGAGAACAGTAATGTTAAGAATATAAAGGGAAATGAAAGAGTTAACAGTGGTGTCTCAGAAAAATACATTTTTAAAATACATTTTGGAAGATTAAGTCATAAAACCATCTGCTCTTGAGAACCATCAAGGCAAAATTATTTGTTTTCCATGTTTTTATTGGAGGAGGAATTGGTCTAAAGAGCAGAGTATATAGGGCCTGGCACATGGTATAACAGGACCAGGAAATTATATCCAACAGAAAGGTAAAAGCAGGAGATGAAGGGGGTGGGGAGGGATCCTGCTTTTCTACCAAAGTTACCAAAGGACAGAGAAGAAGTTTCTTCAGTTTCATGTCTAAAAAAACCATTATTATTCCTGGGATCTACGTGAACTTGCTATAATAAGATGTATAATACAAAATCAGCAAAACATAGATTCTCACCTAAAATATTTAACGGCAGATGGCAAATTTGTCCTAGGACCCTTGTTGTGTGAGCTAGAATTGTAGCAATTGCTAAAATTCTATACTTAACATAAAGATAGTAGGAAACCCAATAATGACCCAGAAGAAAGCATAAAACCATGGATAAGTGATGTGCTTTAGCATGAATTTGAGTACAACTAAAAGGTGAGGAGCTGTCTTGACATGTTCTAAAAGTGCAATTTATCGTTGCCTTGCATGTTATGCAAACATGAACATCTCAGAAACAAAGGTGTAAAAACACAGCTTTTTGAATATGGCACATTTTGCACTGTGTAGATGAGAATATTTGGGCCAATAATTTCTTGAACAAATAGATGTATTGGACTCGTACCTGTTGCCTTACCAAAACGTGTGACCTGTTCAGCTTTTTTACCGTTGCAGAGACACTCCATCACAACGGGCCTACTTGCACAGGCACTGTAGACCCAGTGATCTGCAAGACCACTGGGCAGGTGGTACGTCAGCTGCCCAGAGCATCTGTACAGAAATATCTTTGCTTTGGGAAGGAGATTGGCTGGGAAAGAGGTCATCAATTAGCCATGAAATCTGTTCTCAATAGTCCATTTCTTCTGGGCAATTTGAGAATGGACTCTAATGAAGTGGTCTGGCAAGAGCCCAACTTGGACCCATCTTTTGAGGTTGCTCCACCACATGACCCGCATGCTTCCATGTACACCTCCACACCTACACAGGGAATCCTTACTCCTATAGGTCTTTTGTCTTAGTGTGTGCATTTTAACAGAAAGTAAAATCAGAATTTATAAAAAAATATTCTTAATTTTGCTTGAAGAAATGTTGATATGATTGTTTCCACGTTCAACATTTCTGAGCAAACAACTTAATTGCCTGACACAGACACACTGCACCATATGAGATACTCTAGCTGCCTTTTCAGAGGGGCACAGGTATCCCATAGCTCTTAATGGCATCCTGTGGCCCCTTGTGGCTAACTAAGACAGGGTATCTCAAATAGAAACCTATCTTTAGACAACTGAATAAAGCCCTGAATATTTCAGAACAAAAACCCCTAGTGTTCAACCACAGGCAGGTAGTGTATTCAGAAGAGAATGGCCTAATTGCTTGGACTTTCATTTAAAAAAAAAAAAAATCATCCAAACTAATATTTTTAAGCTGTACAAAGTTTGGGGAGTTTAATTATTTTCATGCAGCTTTAACTGAGGCAAGAAGCCAAACTGCTAGAGTAGAAGATTCCTTTCACATCATTCTTGAACCAAGTGCAGTTGTAAAACAGAAAGACACAAAATCCAACTACTAGCAATAATTGCAAATGATTACTATTTACAGAGTATTCATCAGCATACACTTCATCAAGACTGTTACCACAGCTTTCACTTGGAATAAGAGATTGAATTGTGGTATTTCTGATGACACAAATCTAGTTTCAAGTCCTTATCATGCTGCAAACAAATGCCTTATTTTCTGCTTTCTGGGTTTCTACATTCTGTTAGATATTTCTTTTACAGGTTACTTTCTCCTTGCATTCATTCAGTCTCACACTATAGTTTTCTTCTATATTTCTAGTATCTTTCTCTGCAGATCTCTGCAGATCTCTTTGTACTACCTAGCTGACGCTAGTTTTTGTAATACCTCTCAGGCTGGTACTTAAAGAGTTTTACTGTCAAAGCATTTCATATCCTGCTTCTATCATTAACATCTTTGTTAAACAACAGCCTGGCCCTGAAAATCCTTGCTAAACAATAGTCCTTATGTATATGCCTACTAAAATCAACTATATGATTAAAGGCTCCATAGAGGAACTACATCCTCCTAAGTGAAAAATACTTAGTGCTGACTACATGGTACCCACTAGACATTCTCCCATCATAAGTCATTGCCATTAATCATTATATATTTTACTTTAAAACAGCTTGAAACAAGAAGTAATGTGAAGATGTTCAAATCTCTCTTGATTTCTATTAATGTCGGAAGCAGTGTTTTATGAGATCTTCTTAAATGATTCACCACAGCCTAAATAATGCAGCTACATTTTCACATCAAATAGGTCTATATACTTCCACATATATTGTAGTACACATATTAATATACTGGTGGTCCTGTCATCCTTTCTAAATGGGATAGGTAGGACAGAAGCACCATTCTAGGGTATGCTGGCCGAACCAGGGAAAAAACAGCAATCCAGTGATGGAGATTTTCAGGGGAAAAAAACATTGGACTGAGTGTAAGATGAGCCTCTAGCTACAGGCAGATACCCGAGGAATAGCCATTGGAAAGGGAAGCAGGCAGCAGGCAGCTGAGAGCTGAACAGCAAAATCGGGGAAGAGCAAGCAGAGGAAAGAGGCAAATAATAGTCATTGATGAGGGCCCTTCCAAGCAAAAGAGGGATCTGGTACGAGCGGGAGGCCAGAAACTCTGGTACTGATCAGCAGCTGAGTGGTACCTTGAAAATGTCTGGTCCCTTTGAGCAGGGACTCATGAAATCACCCTCTTCACGCCTTCCTGAAGCTGTTATGTGTGGAAGGGCTAAGACAAAAGGAACTAAGATCACAGGACATTCATCTAGCCAACTCACCCATTAAAGGCTTCTCAAAAGCAGTCCAAGAGCAGGAATGAGAAGCCACATCGGACTAAGTTACCGGTATTCTATGTGCTAATTTATAAACTATCCTCTATTGTTGTGTTGCACACTGATTTTGAACCCTCTTTCCGCCAGTCAGCTCTCCAGTGAAGAGCCTTTCTATACTTAATTCCTCTAAGGCAGTTTTTCTCAGCTTGTAGTTTGCAGACTATTAGTATTCAGAAAGGCAGAATAGTAGTCCACAAACAACTGAACTCAGGTACCAACCTCATATGCGTGGCAACATGTGAGGAAACACAAAACAGAGGGAAATCAAGTAAAGAAATTATATTTCAAGGTTTAGCCAGCTTTTATTTGATGGTAAATGAAAACATCTGTAGTAAAGGATTTTGCCTGTGCAGTCTACATCTCCTAAAGGTCAACTGAAAAATTCTAATCCTTTATAGAAAGAAAAAAAAAAAGTGTTCTCATTTTGGTTATTGCCACAAAAAATTACCAATAATTTCTTCCTCCTCTTTTGAAAGGCTAACTTCTGAAACTGCTCATAGACCTCTATTTTATAAAAAATGTGCAAATATATATTTATTCAAATGTTCTAGCCCTGGACAAAGTTCCTATTTATTTATTCATCTATTTTCAAACTCAGCCCAAATCCTTTATTTTGTTTTGTCAGGTTAGGCCCCTGCATCAGTACAGAATAACATGAAGCATTAGAGGCTTATTACTCAGAGCAAAACCTCTCTTCTTCTGTAAAGTCAGAGAAATCTCTTTTTTTTAAAAAAAGGACTGTCTTGTGGAATAACATCTTCTGATGCCATTTAACTGCAACTACATTTTTCCTATTCTGGGAGCACATACTGCTACAGTAGTTAACAGAATTTCTGTCCACTATAAGACAATAAAGATAGCAGATGTGGAGTCACAAGACCCAGGGACCTCTACCAATTAAAGGTCAAAATCTGTCTCACTTCACAGAATGCAGCATTTGAGCGTGAGGTCTTGTATATATTTGTCATCTTGTTCAGTCAGAAAGATATGACAACAAATAGCTGGTCAAAAGCTGTCAGGGTCAAACTAAGCTTGATAGAGTGCCCTAGGTCACCTCTGTAATTCCAATAGCAGAAATCACCCTGGTGTCAGTTTGTATTGTAGTCAAATAGTACGTGGCACACAATAGAACTGTATTCTTCCACTAATTGCTTTTTTGACCTTCTTGTTAACCAAACATTTTGATTAGAAATATGTACTGTGCTATCCTGTTCCACGGCAATGTAACAGCTGCCTCGTAATAGATTTGTAGTATTGAACGTCTTCTCACCTCACACCCAGAGAAATCACAATTAAGGTTGTATTAGAGTTTTTGTTTGAAGTAAGTGAAAATGCAAGAAGGTAATAAAGCATTCTATATAAAGGAGGACATACTCCAGAGCATCTTCACACTTCAGTGTCCTCTTGGTAAAATAGGAACAGATTTAATTTTTTTTACAGTTTTCAAGGAGGTTTTTTTAACACTGATTTGGCCTGCAGCTAGGCAAGCAAAAAGAGAGACGATTGGGTAAACATTTCAACACTTTATAGACAAATGATTATTTCTCACTTCTAGGAAAAACTGAAACTCCCCTGCACAATTTTTAGCATGTCCGTAGAAATGGATACTGAATAAAGAAGTCACTTGCTACTGCTTTGGAATTCTGAGATGCGATTTACTGATTATTCCAGCGAACATGACTGCAGAGGAAGCTTGGACTCGTAAAGTCCTGAGCTTGTCCAAGCACTCGGTAAAACCCAAAGGGAGACTGCAGAGCACTAAATCCGGATCTCCAGCAGACTGGTTCCACAGCAAGTTAGAAACAATCAAAGCTTTCATGCTCGTCTATTCCAAATTTTCTGTTTAACAGATCTTTCATTGTCTCCATTTTTACACACACACCCCTTTTGCTTTTTCTTTTTTGCACTTAGCAGTTTTCTTCTATTTTCCTTTTTATATCATTTTTCTCTAAAGCAGTAGGCTTCTTTTCATCCAATTTACAAGTTTAAACACATCTCTTTCCCTTTTCTATTCCCCAGCTAGCATTAGCCTACTTACAGTATAATAATTTTAAAGTAATAACAACACTACACTTTTTTTAATGGGAAAATAAGCCTTTCCCTTTCTGTGCATGCAATACCAAGCACATATTAATGCATGAAACTTAAGACTTTTAATACAAATTTTGTCTTTACTTTCCTTTTGCAAAAAAAGAACATCAATTTTGGCATAATTGTGTTAGAAAGTAAGATTTACAATTTAAAATCGGACTTTTAAGTTCCTTCATTTATTAGCAACTATACTGACAAGAAATGTATTTGAGCAACCTCAATTCTCAACACGCATGTTGTGAAAGCATTTGGCAGCAAGCAAGTAGGACTGAAGCTCTTTTACCCTGAAATTTCTCACATTTTTTACATGTTTTTTTGTTATTCCACAATTTTTCTTTAAAATTTATTACCAGTTACATTTGGCAGAGCTGGCCATATTTTGCTTGGTTGTGCTGTTGTGAATATTTTTGAGAGCATCTGTTCAGCAGAATGTATGTTTCATTTTGCACATGTATGTAAGTGGATAATGGAAGAAAATACATTTACACCTGGAGTGGCAGGAGTAAGAAGCCTGACAGAGATTTTCCCCAGTGCAGCCTACATGCAAGTAATGCATTTGGCTCCCAGGTGTAAACCTCCAGTGGTGCGTACCCATGGAAGGAAGCTCCAAATTGTTCTGCAGGCCACCCTAGCCCTGGGAAGAGGTGCAAAAAGCTGCTAGACACAGCTGAAAGCCCTGAGCCATTGTGCTTTTGTGGTCCAAGTGTGCAACTTTCTGCTTGCTGTGGTGACCTCATTATTCCATGCACAGTGAGGAAAATATTTTAGCAACCCTGTTTCAGAACCACTGGGGAACATTTTATTAATTTCCTTTGTGCAAAATGTTTACCTCTGCGCCTTCACAAATTGCGTTCCTGGCCCCAGGAACCTTTGCAATTTTAATGAAGGAGCTCTATCTATCTATCTGTGTTCTTGCATTGTCTTTTTACAGATCCCAAAGAAGAAAAATTAAGAAACAGTAAACACTTTGATTATTTCCCTTTCCAAAAAGCTTATAGTATTGGGATCTTCTTTTGGTTCCTGTTTTACAAATTATAAACACTGAAAGTCAAGCTGTGAATAATAGCCCTTGCTATTGCTGCCTGTATATGGGCATGACCCTCATTTTCATAATCCTGATGCTAAGTGAACTTTAAGATAGGAAAAGGAAGAAATGATTTAAATTAAAAAAAAAAAAAACCACAAAGCAAGGCCTTGATTCTGAAAAAGACTTTCAGACATTTAACTTAACACATCTGATTAGTCCCAGAGTAAAATCACATTGAAACCATTAATCTGTTGTAAATAGAAATCTGATGTACCTCAGAATCATCTTATTATACTAAAATAAGCACAAAATCAATCATCCACGCATTTTTTACTTGAGCCTTTTTATTGGATACAAATTATTCCACCATTTCAGAAGTAGCCAGTACAATTAAGAAACTCTTCAAGGTGTATAAATTTTCTATTGAGTGAAAAAAAATATAGGTCAATTAGAAGGTAAAGTGACAAATAGAAGAAGGGATTGTCCAGGCCTTGCTTCAGGGAGCACTAACATGATGTTTTGTGTCCATATACCTAGCATAAGTCTCCCTGTAGGGCACTTCTGGACTGCCACGATGGGAATAAGTAATAGCAATGATGCTAGCGAAGGTAGAGGGCAAGAGGGAACTGAAGGGAACTGCTGGTTCAGAAATACACACAGGGAAGATCCACTGTGATTAATGAAGGTACCTGGAGGTACATAGAAGTGCAGTTAAATTGTAGATAACAATCCCAGTGTGGCTTACAGAGGGAAATGGTAAACTAAAGCTCTCCCTCGGGTCTCCCTGTCTGCCTAAGCTTGATCCAGGGTAACCAGTGCACGCGTCCACGTTCTGCATTTGCTCTTTATTCAGCAGACACTTAAGGACATACGAAAAGATGGAGCCACTTGGCCATATGACAACACAAGTAACTGGAGAGATCAGGGCGAACCTGGACCATTTGTAGGATAAAGGATTACACAGAGGGGTAACACACCAGGGTTAGAAGAGATTTCTATTAATTCAATAGAAACTGAAATCATTATGTTGCAAAGTAGATAGGCTCTAAAGAGCTTATTTTTTGCCCTTGTCCAGCAACTTTTAGCAACCTGTAGTTACTCAAGATAAAACATTAGTACTGAAGTGTCTATAATTTAAGTACAGTCATAATCTTATGTGCAAATTGCTGGTGAAACCTTACCAAATTCCTGCCTCTTCTACTTACACTTTCTTAAAGAAAAGTCACAGAAGCTGTCTTGGCTAAAGGCATAGTCTTCTTCATAAGGAAAGTGTGCAGAAATATACTAGATGTAAGAGCTTTCTTTCCTAATATTATTAATATATTACTTTGTGTTTCAATTAAATAACCAGGATAGCTTATATTTTAAAACTTTCAGGACCTTGCCATTGAAGATATATTCACAAGAGGTAGTGTCCTGGAGAAATCACTACATCTAAGAATTACCCTCATTAGAGAACTAGAGTTGTCTTGTTAATACTAAAATGTATAGTGGTGGGAACAATACACTGAAGAGCCGTTGTTTTAATGGTCCTTAATCCTGCCCATTTGTCAATACACTGAAGTTACTTAATGAACTGTCTTCTTTTAAATATCACTCCAATACAAATTCTAACGTGCTGCACATAAAATCAAATTCACTCTTATGTAGATTAAAAGAAAGTTAACATAACCTTTTGACATGCAGTTTGTTAAGAATTTACAACCATCGCCCGAATAATGAAATCACTGGTTTTGCACTACCCGTGTTTAATGTACAGTGGCTTGCAAAAAGTAAAAAGAATACCTTGTAGAACAGCAGAATAAGGAAGAGGATTTACTACTCTACGACAGTGAAATCAAAAAGTATTATCTACACAGAGCCTTTGTACACATGATGCTTTCTAAAGAAATGAAAAGTATCTTCCTTAGTACTTTTAAAACCTAGAGATCAGTTCTTGTGCTCTAGAACCAGTACGAGACTTTCACTTAATTTGGATGCAAATTTGGTTGCTGTCTTAGGTAAAATTCTACATTACTCAGAAAAGATGACAATTAAATCTGCTTGCGTTTTCACAATTCAAGCAATGGCTGTGTCACAATAATAAATGCCAAAATAATAATTTCTGTTAAAACCAAAGTAGTTGTAACACCAAAGCTGTAATGGGAAACAGCAGTAAACAGCTTTTATTTGATAAAATGTCTCCCTGTTGGCTTCTCAGCCAGATCTCACAGTTCAGCTGTTATTCTCCATTTGCTCTTGTTTTCTAGCACCAGTCCCAGTCCCCTGTTTTGCTTTCCAAATAATTTCTTCATCCCAGTTCTACCATCTTTTCCTCACCTTTCTATACCGTAGTTGCACCTGACTCCACACCACAACCAAATCAATGCAGCCACTAATAGAATCTAGGCAGTAATCCTGGCACTAACAGCCAACGCATGTAACCAGCTGATTGACTGTGTCCATCCATCAAAAGCAGACATCTCTCTAGTCTCTCTAGTCAACTGATTCTAACACAGAAATAAGATACTTATTTCACATTAATCACTTCCAAGTCACTGGAGCATCTCAGCCAAGCCAGTCAGTTGCCTCAATCAAAATCAGACTGCAAAACAAATGTCATGCAATCACTAGATTTTAGATGGATGAACAGGAACATACTATTTGCATATAGAGGCCAGGTGTTGTATATTTCATATGAACAGGCAGAAAATTTACTTTCTAATATTTAGCCCAAGTATTTTAATGCCTTTTTACAGAAGATGAAATTTATTACAAATATTTTCTACTCTATTATTTACATATGCTATGAAGGAAGAAAATTATTGCAGGTGAAGTTACAACTTAAAGTTCTTCCTCCTTGGCAATCTGAGCAAATGTGTTTTACAACAAAAGGAGTTGCACAGTCCATGCCTTCCCCCAACTGCCCCTCAGCTGGAGCCTGAGATGGGGAGGAACGAAGGCACTTTATTTTTCAGGCACACCCAAACCTGCTCCTTCCACTGATGCCATCTATCAGATTTCCAAAGCTAGAGTGAGCTGGATTTGAAAAATGTTGAACATTCAGAATTAAGAAATCATTCATAGCTTACTAGCAGACTACAGAAGTATCTTCTTCTGCACATTGAGGTGCTTTTTCATATTAATAATAGCTCTCAGTCTTTCAGTGAAACACACCTTGTCAATCAATAGTTCTGTACTGCACGTAAGAAGTAGGTTTACAGGATATTTAAAGCAATAAAAATAGGCTTAACTAACATTCAATTAATTATTTTGTCCATCAATTATGCTTATCAGTATTTGATGTATATAGTAATAACTATGAATATGTTAATTCTTTAACACAAGAAACAATGTGGTTTTAATTAAACTACAGAGCAGTTCACTGCTTTACATATTTTCTTTTCACTCCTCTGGTAAATGAATGTTAATTAGTATATGAAAGTATAGGATATCGTAACATCGACCTTTAATCCATTTTCAGAAATTAATATTGGTTCAGTGGCAAGATCAGCTGCAGTGGAATTCGTGTAAATCATCTAAACTAGTGAACAAAATCAGTTCATTAATCCTTCCTGACAGGTTAATTTCATTCCATTTCTAAGTTGTCAAGTTAGAACATGGAACAAATAATCAAAAACCTTTAAATCAAATATACCAAATCAAGACTAATTGAATATGCTTCAAGTACGTCAATAACTAGATTCATTTTTCAAAATCTAATAGGAAAGCTTGTTAAACTATAAAAATACATGCCCTGCTAAGTCTGGGAGGGCAGGAAAAATGTTGGCAAAGCAATTTTATTTTTTTGTTAACTGTATTCCCTGAATATGTGACACAATGTTCATAATGCAAATACATATACATCTCATACACACTCCTTTCATATGCACATGCTGTGTGTATATCAAACAGCCATGTAAAGTATTGAAGTAAAATACAATTGTTCCATGAATTAAGAGCTCTTGAATTTCACATTCTGTATAATTACACTGTTTTACAGAATCACACATTTCTGCCCAGGCCATTAATTTGTCTAGAATTTGGAATGTCTTTCCAAGAAAATGGGACTGGCTTTCAAATTACACTGAAGATTAATGACTATTAGTAAATTGAATAGGGCATAAATTTCCAAGTATTTGATCTCCATTCTTAGATCTGATGTAAAAATTCTTTTTCCACTTAATCACTGGTGGCAAGAGAAGTTTAAGAAAATGCACTCGAAGGCCTGCTTAAGACATTTGCAAAATATTCCCAACTTTGCCTATACTATGTCAGATTTACTAGTATTAGTAATGATCTCAGTCCTACTGAGGGATGACAGTTGTCAACCACCACATGGAAACACTGGGTGGAGCAGTTTTAAATAAAGACTCCCAAATCTAGGAGTCTACACGAGCCGCTGTCAGTTGAGATAGAGTTTTATTCTGCTGACCACACATTGTCCTGCAGCCAGGAAATATGGTACTGTAACAGCTCATACACAGCAAGAGGTTGTTCTGCTTCTTCTAGTTGCAAAGCAGTCAAGTCACTACAGTCTGGACTCTGTTGTCACCACCACAGCTCTGCTCACCCTTCTCGGGTGCTACGGGACAGCACCCTTCAATGAGGGCACAGCCGTAGATGGTCTCACCTGTGGCACCTGGTTTGTACCCCCTGGCAGAGCTGCTCTGCTACTGCTCTGCTCCTGCTGCTCCTCAACAGATATAGCCCGTATATCTTAATTGCAGTATTAACTTCATCCTCATAAATTAAATTATTTAAATTGAACAGTTTGTATTATTGGCAGAAGCGTGTCATTTAACTGGACTAGCACCTGTTGTGGCCTATTTTATTTGGACTGGCCACAAATTCTTGGATCCATATATAGAGTGTGCTCCTCTTTTCACAAATCACATCACAAATTTGAATGTGACAAGGCATCTAGGGTACCCCAAGACACTGAGTAACACCAGGCCACGTGGGACTGGTAGATATGACATGGGACCTATAGAGAGCCTTCTGGATCCTTCTGGAGTGGCAACTGGAAGCCAGGGAAGATACCTTAAGGAATCCCAAGCTGCTCTGTATATCTATTTATGGGGGAAAGCAATGCAGTACCAAGTGTCTATTTCAGCATGACCTGAATGTCTTTCTAGGCTCCATTGATTATCTCTCCAGGGACTACAGTGAGAGCTCAGGTATCCAGCCCACGTGTAAGTGCCATGTAGACTCCTACTATTTCTTGCCTTCACCTGGAGCAGAATCCTACCCTTTCCATTTGTTATACTTGCATTGACACAAACTGGGAAATACTAAAGCCAAGAATATAACCATCAGTAACTTTTCCTGTTGAGCTCCAGAGGACATAGCAGACACAGACCTGAACTGGAGTCTGTGGAGGTGAAAACCTCCTTGGTTCCATTTGTCTCTGCTCTCTGTCTCTGAAGATTTGTTCAAATGTGTCTACACCACAGCATTTTAATGAGTTTAAATGAGGCTGCAGACTTTTCTTGGGCTCTATATACAGGAGTCTGTTTCATGGCAACTAAATAATTAATCAGTGCTACTCTGCAATTAACCAAATAATCTCAGATATTACAGTAAAATTAATGAGCTTATTTCAGATAGTATTTTCTTTTATGGCAACCAGACAGTTACATTTCTGTTTCTCTAAGTACTTATGTTTTTAAATCAAAACAAATCTTCTAAATCACTTGTCAAACTGAGTTATTCCAAGAAGCTGACTGACTGATTTTTTGATATTTCTGTTTTGTTCTGCACAACTTCCTTTACTTTCTTTCTTACTAAAACAGTTTATTCACAGCATCCATTTTAGGCAGCTACAAGAACTTTGAAATACTTTAATGGCTAATTTATTCTGTGTTCTTCAAATGCTCTAGATTTCACTTAATCTTATTTCCATCTTCCTTCATTTGTATCATTAAAATGGCAATGTATTATGTAAATAAACTGAGGGCAATGAGTTGCGTTTATTCTATATTTTCTTCAAAAAAAATTGCAACTAAGAAGCTATATGTAGGCTTTATTTCTGCTAGCATTACATGACTGAAAAGGAGACATTTAAGTTAGACATCTAAGCCAATCACCCTCAGCTTGTTATGCAGCCAAAAGATGTAAGTATCTTCATAGATCCTGTATCTTGTTGTAAGGTAGGCAATCTAAAGTAGATTACATGAGTCCCAGGCACCTATTTAGTGATCTGAATAGCTCAGCTCTTCTGACCACAGTGGAAAAGGTTGTGCAGGTTGGAAGGCACCTCAGGAGGTCAGACAAGGTTGCTCAGGTACATCTCGTACTCATCCACTACAGTCTTGAAACCCCCCCAGGATGAAGAGAGACTGCATAGCCTCTCTGGGCAGCTTCTTCCAATGCTTAACTCCTGTCATGATGAAAAAGTTTCTCCTTATATACAATCTGAACCTCTCTTTGTTTCAACTCATGCCTGTTGTCTTTCATCCATGCCCCACAGTGAAAAGCCTGCCTCCATCTTCTGGATGACCTCCCCTTAGGCACTGGAGGATGCTGTTCAGGCACCCTAAAACCACCTCTTCCCCATGTCCCTCAGCCTGTCCTCACAGAACAAGTGCTCCATCCACCAACCATTGTGGTGGCCCTAGACTGAATTCGCTCCAGCTGGTCAATAGATATCTAAAGCCTTTGAAATGCTTTTGGCAATCCACACCGAGCTGGCAGATATGAAATGGGACCTGTAAGCAATCTGCATCCTTCTATAGCAGCAGCTAGAGGTTAGGCAGATGCATTAGGTTTTCTCAAATGGTTTCAGACACCCATGAATGGGAAACTGAATTTGGCCCTACATCTCCCTTGAATTAAATGGAAGTTAAAGGAGTCAACTTACAGACAGACACATGTTGACTTCCAAATGCAGGTGACTTAACCTATGAGTGAACTACCATCCCAAACTTCCAAATCATACAATATTGCATGTGCAGCTGTTAACATTGTTAAACTGTTGGGCATAAAAATACCATAAAAGTAGCTGTTATACGCTACTTGCTCTCAGGATTTCAGTGGACTTCTCATATTAGTTAATATAGCCTTACAATATTTTTTGTAAGGTATTTAAAAATAGGGAGACAGAGTCCTATGTCACATAAATGTGAGACAGAGCTACAGGTAGAATTTAGATTGCTTTGATCTCACTCCTGGACCTTAAAACACAGGAATATACTCCCTTCCAAATCCTATTGCTTAATAAATCAATTAAAAAATAAGTTTTTACACATTGCAGGTAGAGTTATTTACGTCATAGTCTACATTTTAGAGCTGAAAAGCTGATTCTGAGTTTCCAGAAAATTTTAAATCTGAAATCTGAGAAAAAAATTGGTGATGTCAAGTCATCATTCAGTTTTCATCTCACTTCTGTGTAGGTTTCACAACTCTGTTACAGATAATTTTTAAGTGGAACAGTTACTTGAAGTGGTTTCATTCTTTTTAGTTAAATAATAGCTATTTATCCAAAACAAATGTAATGTCTTAATTCATATGAAGACTCAGCAACAAAACCTTAGCACAATCTATGCAGTCTTTCAAACAGAATGTTGTTAGAAATGGTCGGCTGCAAAAGAAATTCCTTTCTTCCCTATGCATTCATGTTTCTACTAGAAATCATCTTTTGGGAAAGTTGCTGCAGCTCTCACTTCCATTTAATTAATATTTTTAGCTAATATCTGGTACCAAAAATGTCTGCAACATTAAGAGCTATTCTTAGTCCTTAGTTCAACTCATCTCTTTATAAAGTATAGCAATTAAATCTTCTTTCTGAACTGGAGAATTTGAGACTTTCAGTTATGATCTCTAGTCTTACAGGTTTATAATACAAAGGAAAACATAATATATATCTATATAACTTCATTTTTGTCTTGAAAAATAAAAACATAAATGATAGATATCTTTCAGTATTTTAAGTACATAGTAAGATGTGGAATTTACAAGGTATGCTTAAGTATTTCCAGAAATAGGACTAAAAGATACTGGGTGTGGTTTGAAATCAAGTCCTTGAGTTCTAATATATAGATATTTAAGCATCTAATATATGTGGATTTAAAGCCATTTTTAAAACTGAGGAATTCATTATATGGTCTTAATCATGTACAAAGCTTCTAATCAGTGATATCTAAATGCTTAGTATTTGAAAATAATTTTGTACCTTTGTCTTCCAGGAGCACATTAGTATATTTGCATAGTTATGGAAATGGCAGCTGCAAATTGATTACTCATTTTAAGAAAATGAACAATACAATAGTACCATATTTGAATCATAAATCTAGGAATGCATTAATCAAGAATATGTATGGATTTTCAAGGATTTACATTAACTGCTCATCTTCCTGCTTATGATATATCAGATTTCAAAGCAATAAAAGCATGTATAAGGCACGCAAGTGTTTCAAGTCAATAACATCCACCTGTGGCCCTATAAATTATATTGCTGAAACTTCAGTAATATTCCAATGGAAACTTGAAACAAGTTAAAAAACTTGAAACAAGTTTTTAAAATAAGCTCAATTTAACTAAAATAACCACCTCTACATAATAAGTGTTACGGAGTTTGTGTTCTTTTCCCATACACATCCACTCAGTGACAACAAATGCTGGTGGGAATGCCCACACACTGTGGGCTACTGTGTAGGCACAGTGTATTTCCCGTGCCATGGTGGCTGGCTGGGTGCTGGTATAGTGCACCTCCACACTTAACACAGCAGGGAACTAAGTCTCAGGATGAGTTAGAGGTTTATAAAGGTCTGGTAAGGGTGGATCCTGCTGCCTCCAGTGTCACAAATATCCCTGTTTCCACCTTTCAGATATTTAGATTTCTTGCTCTGAATTTCTTGTAATAATAAGATTTCCTTCTGGAATCATTACAGCTTTCTTACAATGTTTATACCCTAAAGTTTCCAATGTATATTCTAATATTTAAGTCCAGCTTTACAAGCTGCATCTGGAAATACAATATACATGCATAAATGTGTGCACATACACATGAAATACCTACACAGAGGTGAGCATTAGAATATATGTTTAATAATGTTAGATTATGGAAAGTTCTTTTCTTCAAATGAGAATGTTATCTAACTAAAAAGATTTAGCATTAATGACATTTCATTTTCATAGCTTCACTTCAGGAGTATCAGGTGTATTACAGTACATTCCTGATGGAGTGTGTTATCTTTTCAACTTGTTGCAATTTGCACAGCACAAGGTAACTTTTGATTGAAAACAGCATGAAGGCATTCAAGCAAAAAATTTTTCAAGTCAAATATCAAAAATAGCATTTTGTCTCCCAAAATTAGTAAAGGCATATCATCATCAATCTGTTATAGCAGAACTTTACTGAAGGTAGTAATTCATACTGCAATGAAATTAAGAATATATTTCCAAATTCTGTTCATTCTAAATGTATGTATATTTATATGACAATCACCATAAAATTCAAAGGAAAAAAACCCAAAGTTTAGAATTCATAACTCTTAATTAAAAATCTTTGTGAGGAAAAAATGTTTTAATGAACTAGTAAGTATATGACAGTTATAAATATGTATATGACAGTTATAAATAAGACCAGTTTTTGCCTGAATAAAACTTCCATAATCTCTTTAGAAAGAAGTTAATGCTAAGTCAAGCTCACATTTCACATATCATAGAATCATAGACTAGTTTGGGTTGGAAGGGACCTTTAAAGGTCATCTAGTCCAACCCCCCTGCTGTGGGCAGGGACATCTTCAACTAGATCAGGTTGCTCAGAGCCCCCTCCAACCTGACCTTGAATGTTTCCAGGGATGGGGCATCCACCACCTCTCGGGGCAACCTGTGCCAGTGTTTCACCACCCTCAGTGTAAAAAATGTCTTCCTTATATCTAGTCTAAATCTACCCCCCTTTAGTTTAAAGCCATTCCCCCTTGTCCTGTCGCAACAGGCCCTGCTAAAAAGTTTGCCACCATCTTTTTTATAAGCCCCCTTTAAGTACTGGTAGGCTGCAATAAGGTATCCCCAGAGCCTTCTCTTCTCTAGGCTGAACAACCCCAACTCTCTCAGCCTTTCTTCATAGGAGAGGTG
>NW_008796110.1:742194-758305 GCF_000699145.1 Aptenodytes forsteri
GATGAGTTCCCTTCTGTGCCCAGTTGCTGGGTTATGTGCACGCCGAGTCCCCCACTCGGCCCATGGAATGCCTCTCCTTCGAAGAGGCGCCCTCCCTCGCAAACTGCTGTGCAAATTGCCATGCCACGCCCTAGCTGACGTGCCACGCCCTGTTTGCCCGTCCTGGTCGCAGCGCTCCTGGTGGTGTGCAAATTGCCATGCCACGCCCTAGCTGACGTGCCACGCCCTGTTTGCCCGTCCTGGTCGCAGCGCTCCTGGTGGCAGTGCTCCCTGGGGCTCCCTTTAGTGGGAGTGGGGGGTGGCCGCTGTTACTCTTGGTCCTGCCTACACATAGTCAGCCGCCCTCGTGAGAGCTGCCGGCTCCTGGCGGGTCTCTGCGCTCCCCTGTGGGTTCCCCGGCTCAGGACACCCCCCTGTACAGCACTATCCACCGCTCTGCTGTGGGACGCGCCTGCACTGGAGCTGATCGCGTCTGCGAGTGACATTAGAATGTGATATTAGAAAGTTAGAGTTATGGTTTATAAGGAGGCAGCGCATTTTCTCAGTATTATGAATTTTGGTATTTATGTCTCTAATTTGTGTTTTATGTTTTGAAATATTTTTGTTTCTTCAACTCTGAAATTCTTAGCCTAAAATGAAAGAAAATTAAACTTTCTAGGACCTTTTAGCTGTTTTGCCATAAAAAGGGGTGATAAGGGAGTGAAAACCCAAATAGGATCTGCTGTGTTTGGATAATCAATTGTAAGTATCTATAGGCAAAATATTGGAATACCCTGAGCCTGCACAATTATATTGGTGTACTCATGAAGAGATTATCTTACAAGACATCCATCCAATACAAGAGCTACAAATGCTAGCACAAAGAAACCAGTTTCATTCTCATTCAGCTCTACCTTGGCTGAATTCAGACTTCAGTGGAATTACAGCTTTTCCCAGTGTTTAAGATGCCCATAGTCTTCATAGCAGTCGAAGCAATTCTGTATCTCTAATGTTTGACGAGTTCAGCACACATTTCCTACAGTGAAATCTAGTGACTTGAATTCAAATTTTTCAGCAAAACACTGCTGCAAAAATGATGCTATCAGTCCTTGACATGCTGAGGACAATATTGTATCATATACCATTTAACCTGTGAGCTCTATCTGCAGCTGAATGAATAACAGGACACGATGCTGCTGAAGCCCAACTGCAGAACTATCCCACTAGTCTTTGAGGAAGCAGTTTTGCTTCCAGTATTTATATGGAAAAAAAGAATCTATAGTCACACAACAGTCAGTACTCAGAGAGTAATACAGGCTTTCTTCATCAGTAACAAACCCTTAATTATGGAAAAGCAAAGACTCGTGGTGCATACCCAGAAGGGTCAGAAGCAAACAGCCTGGACATGTTCTCAAAATATTTATTTCATCTGCCTATGCCAAGGTAATGCCTCTACTAAATGGAACTTTGAATAAATAACACTGCAGTTACTAGAGTGAAGTCAGACATTCTGTATGAAAAGTATTTAATTTCTAAACATTTTTCTGATGCTTTCCTGATTAAGTGGCAGAACAGTACAACATCTTCCTACAATATGCTCTATTGTTTATGTAAATCAATTTTGGTATAAGAGCCAAGGGAACTATTTTAGGTAAATTATTTATTCAGCTATCTGAATCCTTTTTTTTCTAATTGTCTACCCAGGGTTGCAGTCAATAGACACATATTTCTACTCACAACTTGTGCAAAAGTGCCAAACAATCAAATGAAGAAATACATTTGAAGACTGTGAAGAATTCATGTTAGAATATGCCATGTTAGCGAAACAACATGAAATAAGGAAAACAGAGCCTGGATTTTTTAATAACAGATAATAATGATGGACAAAATAAAATAAATGTATAGGTTTGCATCTGCAAGAATCCTGAATAAAGCGTAAGCTTGCTTACACTTTTCTATGTGTTTCTATGGAATTTATGCTTCACTTGAACTATAATTTTTTGTCATGTCAAAGAGAATGATCTGTCCTTTCCCACTTCAGTTTTAGATGTGGTCACCTTGTCATGAAGATAAATCAAATGTCCCACCATTTCCAGGACTTTAGGAAGATACGAGATACACCTACTGCACCCTGCAGGCCAGGTCTTCCAAACTCATCTCCAAAAAAGGAAGAAATAGCTTAGGAAAATAGTTTTCAGGAAGAGCTGAGAAGCGTGTGCTGGTCTTAAACCTGGCTCAGCCTAAATCCACTTCAGAATACACATTCTTAAATTGTTGACAAAGTGAAGAGTCACTGCTTTATTCATAGCTGACTGGTGGATTCTGGTAGTGGATTCTGTTGTGAATAGCTGAGGGTTAATAGTGTGCATCTTTCAAGATTGTAACCAGTGAAAAGAAAATAAGGACATTACTAAGAGATAAAATAGTAGGGAAATGTAATATCTTTTGTACAGAGATTCCACTGACAACCATTAGCATTATTATCTGTGCCAACCAGGAAATGACTATCATTTTAGATACTGTTTGACAGCTCTGATTTATTCCTGGAGAACTCGACTTCATTCTCACCAATTAACATAGCAGATCCATAACCAGCCTCAGACATGCCACATCTATTCACAGGGGATTATCTATAAGCCATTTATTCCACATGTCTCTCCATCCGAAGTAGCTGTATTTTCTGCAAGATTACAGCCTCTCAACATTATTCTAAAACCAGTCACCAAATACTAAAGCCATTCTCCTCTGCTGAAAAACTTGTAGAAAAGAGGACGACATCATTTATTTAGCAAATGTACCTTTCACCAGCTGCAAACATATTTTCTATACAGCAAATAGTCTCAGATCTCTTAAGGGAAGCCATTTCCCTTCTCTCTTTCTCCTTCTCTCTCTGTCTCTCTCTCTTCTCCCTCCACCCCCCAAAACACACACGCACACACACACACTACAAGAGCAACACCAAAGGAATTTGTGGACAGGAACAGAAAAATTTGAATCACTGCAATTAACAATACTGATTTGTATTTATAGCATCTTTCACCCCAAAGAAGTCTATGGTACTTTAAAAGGCCTTTTTCTATATTAATTAATTGTCTCACCTAACAAGCCCTGCTGTGACATGGTTCTTGGCAGACACATAACAGGATTCAGCGATATTACTCAACTCTTACAAGACTGAAAGTGGAGAATATGATAGTCCATCTGCTTGAAACTTTAGGTAGATAGATTTTACTTAGCTTCGTTGGCATTTGGGGAAGTCATTTATAGGATCATAAGATACTCAGTTCCCACAGTCCTTTGCTGTTGCATAATAACCCCAAAACACCTTCAAAAATGGTCCTGTACATCCTAGCCCCTTAAAACTGCCTACAGAGCAAAGGATGATACCCTACATTGCTCCCTGTGCAGCAAACTTTTCCTGACAATTCATGTAGAATAGAATAGACCAGACCAGACCAGACCAGACCAGACTATTTCAGTTGGAAGGGACCTACAACAATCATCTAGTCCAACTCCCTGACCAATCCAGGGCTGACCAAAAGTTAAAGCATGTTATTAAGGACATTGTCCAAATGCCTCTTAAACACTGACAGGCTTGAGGCATCGACCACCTCTCTAGGAAGCCTGTTCCAGTGTTTGACCACTATGGGGCTGATCACCTTCCCAGGGTAGGCCTGGGAGGAGTCAGGTTGGGGGCTCCTGATGGGTTCTTGGGGTTCCCCCACCAGTAGTTGTTCCTCTGGGCTCCTTTGTGTTCATGAAGATGAGCCTTCAATCACGTAACCTAGCATGCAGGGATGGGGTAATTTATCTTGGTTGATCCAAGGAGCTTTGTTAGAACTAAGGTTTATTTTAGTTTTCAGTTACTGTTATTTTTAAGTAAATTCAAATGTCATTTTGAAACAGAGTTTGCATACGGTGGTTCTTTGACATGGGAAACTTAAATGCAGCCCAAGCTAATTTGCATATACCAAGCCCCTGTGGACCCAAAACTGAGAAACAACTTTCTTCATAGAAACCAAGGCAGGGCTAGCAAGGCTTTACCATACATGATTATATGGCTCATGAATTGTTTGGTTCTTTCTACATACCAGACTATCAGACTGTCATTACACGCACAATACAGCCCCATTTCTGCCTCACACACTACTATCACATTATAATCACTATACGTACACCTATAGAGGCTATATTTTGATGCAAAGTAGCCATTTGACTCCCTTCATACTCAAACAATTAATATTCTTGCTCTGCTACTCTTGTAATTTTGTCCAATGTGTGTGCAGAAGGAGGACTAGTTTGGTTACTGTATTCATATATCAAGAGAGAAAAAAGTTATTTACCTGTCTGCATCTAATTATTTACAGTATGTTATTATCAGGCCACTTCCAAAGTGTGTAAAGGAGGGGGTAGAACAACAACAAAACCCTGTGTCCTTTCACATCCAGAGAGATTATGATAGCACACCTGACTACAGCAGAAAAAAGGACAGAGGGTTGTTGAACCCACATAGACAGACGATCTCAAAGAGCTGTGTTTATAAAAAAGCAAGCAACTTCTCTTTGTTCTTCAAGCACTTGCTTTTATGTTCCATTCTAGTTACTAAAAAGGCACTTTTTAAAAGACTGCAGGCATGTGCTCACAGTCTAATCGGGAAAGCAATGGCAATGCACTTGGTCCAAATCAAACATCCAAACAAGCTGTCCTAAAACTTTGTTCATATTTAATAAATGTCCCCATCAGAGAAACTACTGCATTTATTTATAGATTAAATCCATCAGTGGCAAAGGAACATGGAAATAACTGGAAGGAAACTCCTGAAAATCCACTGCAGAGAGGTGTTTTACACCTAAATTTCAATGAGGTGGTCCTTCTAGAGCAAATGCTTACATTTTCAATGCAGTCAGAGGGAGCAGGCAGAGCAGAGCCCTTCAAGGCCTCCAGAGGAAGGTTCCTGAAGTGATTCCTGGCTGAGGCCACAATCACCAAAAAACTCATTTTTAAAATGAATATTCCATTAGAATTTTTTCACACGTATGCTGAACAACTGCACTGGGAAACAGGAATAGAGATGAGAACAGTCAAGCTGTTTCTCCAAGAGGCTGATGAAGAGAAGGGAAAGAAAAAGAGGAAATCACTTTTTTTTTTTAAATATCTATGTGACACTCACAGCACGGGGTGAAAGAAATGAATGATGACAGAAGAATAACTAACTCAACCAATTCTTACTTGAGATACTTTAAAATTACTACTAAATATGTTGCTTAAAGTTAAAGGTAAAAGTAAGGATGAGATATATTATTCCAGAGCTGAATCTCAAAATGTCAGGTGTCTGATTTTTTTTAATTCTTTTTTTAGAGGTAAATCAAAAGTATCTCTGTTTTAACTCCCTTTCTATTTGGAAATGGTTATTTGGGAACCTATATTTATCAGTCTATTGTGATTCCATGAGATAAGCAAGGTCTGGAGAGGTGTCTTTGTTTTGGACCTGAGCTATGTACAACCACAATGTCACTACTGTTCCAAAGATATTTTAATTATAGATGACAAATTCTGCAATCATTCACCTTTTATCACCATCATACCTGACCACAAATCATCACCTCACTTAAAACATGACCTTAAAATATAATCACACCCTGACTTCAATTGCTACTAAAATCTGCATTAAAAGAGTTAGATCACATAACAACTTTCAGGTTTTGGGGTAACACAGGCACCGCAGGTACTACAGGAAGTTACAGTATTTAAGATTGCATCATAGCACACTGATTGAGCTCTACAGCTACTTTTGCCTAGTTATTAAAATACATAATAAATCCATTAGGAAAATACTGCAGCTTCTTGATGAGTTTGTAAACATCAATTATATAACGCTATATTATAAAAATGACAAAAGATTATTAAACAAAATTGTTCAGTGAAAAAATTGAACCTCTATGTTAAAGTTATGGTTCATTCAAGTCAGACTCCAGAGCAGACAAAATAATTTCTGATGTGTTTCTGGCATAACAGATGTTGAGTTTTTAGCAAGTTTGTTTCTAACAGCTTCAGCAAAGTGTCAAAGTGGAATAATTTAACCTTAGTCCTTTTAAAAGTAAAATCTTATATTTAGCAATATTTAGTAATAGTAAAAGCTGATATTTTCAAATTATCAAAGAAAATTGTTAACTTACCAATAAAAAGACTCCTGACTAAATGCATCAAAATGCTACTCTAAACAGGAAGGCACTTTAGTCTGTCATATGAGTAGATCTGTTGACTTAAATGGGTCTACTCAACCACATGGTTAAGAATTATTTAAGAAAATCTAAATACGTTGCGTCTAAATTTTTAGTGGCATTTTGAACAGAAATTAATAAATATATCGCAACGATTTTACCAAGATGGAAGTTTGCTCCTAATTTACTGATTCTCTTTAGAGTCTTAAAATCATCTTTGGCTCATGAGTTCAGGTGATCCTAACAGGTGTTGCGGAGAGGTGAAAATCACTCAGCTGGCTAAAACAGATTTCCCACTGCACTCCCACTTTCTCAACAGGTCTCTCAATGAATAGTAATGTACAGAGCAACTTTCTGTTTGCTTACTTGCCTCTCCTGCCTTTAGTGGCTAGCAGAAAGGATATCTATGCACCTGACATAAACTCTGTTGGTCATGGCCATGTGATTAGCAGAATACTGATAGGATCACTTCTGTATATCAGTTGGGATCAATGAAGGGAAGAAGACTGACACAACAACGGGCCCACTCCACCTATTTGCTAGTAACCTAGGATCACAGTGGAAACTCCACGTATTGACAAGCTTTGGAACACTCATGTACATCCTCCAGCATGTCTTCTCACTGGCCCTGGACTACACAGGGCAGCATTCCCCAAAGCATAGGGCTGCCTCAGTTCCTGCAACCACTATCAGGATTTCAAAGGCAACAGCAAAATGGGGAGTGCATATGGATATGTCAAGTCCCTTCCACAGAAGCTCAGTGAGAGTGGAAGAATCTAAGAATCTACGTTTCTCTATTGTGTGGCTGTACAAACCTCCACTCATAGTTACACTCAGAGCAGTGATCTCATGAAGGAAGATGGTGAGGGAGCCTGCGTAAAAAAAAAATAATAATTGTAAAACTGTTTTACCAGTCAGAGCATCCAAACTTGAGGCTAAATGAAAGATGTAACGATCTGCAAAAGTGTGAATGTAACAGCAGTTGGCAGCTTTTCTGATTCCAACAATTGGAGCATGTCAAAATCATGTAGGCAATGCTCCTTGAAACCTACCAAACTGAGATTTCATACCTTCCGGTAATATGTAAGAGCCAGCATACATAGAACATAACCCAGTCCTCCTGGGTAGACTGTAAAAATACAGACTATACTTTTCTCTTCAGAAAAAGATATTAGAAAGGCTTGTATAAACTTCTATCTAAATTCTGACCCAGAGCTCTCTTAGCATTGAATGTATGAACATTAGATGTATGATACATGTGTGGTTTAGGGAAAAGCAAAACTGTTATTATTTCTTGGACTAAGAGACATGCAGTAAAGGATATATCTTTTTCCACATGGAACAGTTAAATTTTGGAACCCTTTGTCACAGGATGGCTGAAAATACAAGGGGACTCCTCATCATTGAAGAAATTGAGAGAAGACAGCGCTATCAGCTGTTATTAAGCACTGTTTCAGAGGCAGCTCTTGGCCCAAGAAGATCCTCCACTGCCACTGGACCAGAATCTCAGGGTCAGGGCCCCTTGGCTACTTTTTACATACTTGTAGCGACATTGCTGAATATGAAAACCTGTAAAATGTTTTTATAGAAATAAAGCAGATTTTAAAACTACTTTGGTTTCAGGTACATCTACCTACAAAAGTTCTTCAGGAAGTATAAGTAAGAAAAATCAGCAAAAAATACAAAAGAAAAGATTGTAAAAGTTTGCATACATATTGCTAAGATCTTTTTTTTAATCTAATAAAAGCGACTCCTGAGTGGACGCAGATTTGTTGTCAACTGATATATGAAATGGTAATTCAGCTGGTATTTGTAGTTTCATTCATGATAATAATATCTTTACCTCAAGCAATACTTAGAGAAAATTGGGACTGGAGCATTTTAAAGGGGTATTCTATTCCTTTTTGACTTACAAAAATAATTCTCCATTTCTTGCTGCAAATTTTTTTTTATTTACTTCTTCTAGGAGTTGGAGGGGGTGTTGGACTATGTGAAAATAATTATAGTCATTTCCTGACTGACTTGGAAGCATTGCACAACTAACTAACTATACCTTCACTTCTACTCCACCATTCTATTGTGTCAATTACTTTGGAGGACTCCTTTTAAAACCCAGTGAAAAAATCTGATTCCTGGTGAGTTTCTCCTGATCTATGAGACAACTCAAACTTTTCCCGGGTTTTATGTGTTCAAAATAACCCATCAAAGACAAACTTATGCTAATGGTTTTTATTGATTAATAATACCTGTATGATCTTAGTACAATTAAACATGCAAGTTTCCTCTCTTGAGTGATCCAGTAATAGAAAAAAAAACCACAGACAACACTATAACAATCACAAGTGCATGGGAGAATATAGGAAGGTGTGATGCTGATGACTTTGCATTGCAGTAATATGATAGTATCTCCAATGAAATTGTCTTATGAAAATGGATTAAAGAGAGTTTTGTAAACCAATTCTCCTAAGAATAAATGGATATTATAAAGCTGAAAGTCATTAGCTGGAAAAAATGTTGATATAGGCACTTAAACTGTAAGAAGACTTTACATAAACCTAGACAAAGGCAAAAGTTTCAGTTTCAAGAAATTGGTGTGATAGGGATTTGGTGTTCAGACGGAAGGAATTTGACAGAAGAGGAGGAATTTCAGATCATTTGAATTATTTCAATGAAATATTTCTTCCTTAAATTTATTGCATTCATAAATGATAAAATTCTGTAATGGTTAACATAATTTTTGAATATGCTATAAAACATTAAGAATGCCTGAGCTAACAAGTCTACAGCAAATGTAGCGTTGACTCCCAGCTTGGTTAAAATTAGAGTTATAATATTGCGATAAATAGAAAATTATAATTGTAAGAGAAGTCCAGCAGTAGCCTAGTCCTTGACTTAGAGAGATTATTTAAACACCCTGGCATATCCCAAATGCAGAAGTGCTCCAAGAACTATGACAGTTCAATTCACTTTTCCACTTCAATACTTTATTAGAGAGCAGTGAGAAAGTACAAGTAGTATGAGCATTCCTCTGAGCCAAGCAAGGCAGAACAATTTAATTCCTCACAGCGGTCTGGAAACTGTTTTAGAAAAAATTTCCATAAAGTGCTTATTTGATCAACTTCTCTATTTATGTTTGCTATATTCATTATACCACTGTGGCATAATTATACACACCCAGACTACTTTGTTATGACACTACTGACCACTGTGCTAATAAGAAGTAGCAAACAATCTCTTTACTCTCAAACTCATTTTGAGCAAGATACAGTAATTCAGTGTTATAAATCATGTTGTAGTGTTCTGAATGCATAAAGCCCATGCACTTCAGAAGACAGCTTATACTTTACCTAAGTTACAGTTGATTGACTCAGCAATTATAAAATGGAAATGTACATCACTCAGAGCTGTAGGTGCATCAGTGCATTTTTTTGTAAGGGAAAGATTCCAAAACCCTATAGCAGAGATAAAGTACATTGCCAGAACTTACACTGACATACTCTTTTTGATAGGAAACAAGCTAGTTAAATTCTGGGTGAAGAGTAAAGTATGCCTGTGGTTGTCCCCTTCCACAGGTATACAGAGAGCTGGTCTCTGCAAACAACATTCATCAAAAGGTTGCAGTCACTCATCAAAAAAGAAGACAGACCAGCAGAACTATTATTTTAAACTATTTAAGCTAGCCTAGTTCATTTTTCTTGGAAAAGGTTAGGGAGTGCTCACGTGAGCAGTGTGCAGGCAGATCTAAGAGGGCAATCACCTTTGACAGCAAAACAAGGAGCTGAGGGCAGTAACCTTTCCCGCCAGCAAAGCCAGATGGTATGTCCATGCGACAAGGCTACAGAAAGCTCTAGTGCTCCAGGAATGCAAACCTTCAATGAGGGCAGATTTTGAGCACTCAGGAGAAAAAACCCAAATACCACCAGTGCTACTGACAAGCAGTAGTCATAATTCATCCTAGCATCAAAAAGGTAGATGGTTCATCTAACAAGAAAAATCAATAGTATTTGTCATACTTAATGTTGACATTTTTTAAAGTTCTCTATATTTGCAGGGCAAGGGCCAGCCAAGCTATGCATATTTCATCTGCTGGAATATATGATGGCCTTACCATCTTGCCCTTTTTCAACCCTGACCTTTTAAGACTACAGTGAAGAGGTAATCATCATTAAGGAATAGATATTCACATGAACCATAAACTAATTTTTACTCCAGTTTGTTACCTAATTCTTCCGTTTAAGGAGTAATAAGATTTTGGCTCAGTTTCCACCACCTAAAAAGCAGCTTTATGTTTGCTTTTTTTTTTATGAATTTGCCAACCTGTCAATCTAGATTGTATGCCTTCAGAAGGCCAAGGTTATTCCTGGAAAGTAGGAGCATTCCCTAGTGTTTACCCTGGCCACATCACGTCTGGAAGTTCCAGCTGAGGAAGCGGTACAGTGTGCTGGAGATTCTCAGGAAGAAGATGCTGACCTGATGTCATACAGCATGAACAAGGCAAGGTAATTTCCTTTTGAGATTAATTTTTTCAGTGGCTGTATCAGTATACAGGCTTGCTAACAAAATACAAAGTAGTTGTGTGTCTCCATTGCCAAATGAATTACAACTTAGTTTTGGTGCAAGTGATCATAAAACAATACTCTCTAACAGCTGATAACAGACTTAGTTATTTTTTATTTGCAATACATGATATGAGCTACTGATTTCCTCACTCCACTTTCCCTCTATTCTTGCAATCACCTCTCTCTCATTCAACCAATCACTTCTACTTTCCTCAGTTTTCCTTCTCTTGGTTGCTTTCCCCACTAATTTTGCTCAGCTGCTGACCACTTAACCTCCCATCCCCCTTTAATGTGTTCTAAATAAAACAGTCTTCAGTTTGCCTCTCCTTTTGTCTCTAACAGCACCTTCCTATGATCTGTTGGGAATTCTGGATTTCATTTCAGATACATGCAGCACAAAGCAAGGTTTTGTGATAGCTGTTTCCACATGTTTTTTGGTAGCTGGGGACTGGTTCCACTAGATGCACAATGCTGTTTGCTCACATTAATCTCAGAGTGATCTGAAACTCTCAGCATCCAAAGGCTCAGGTGCTGAAATGACAGGAGCCTCTGGAAAAAGGCAAAAACAAAATCCTGCTCCCCACTGAAGTCAATAAGAGTTTTGCTTGTTTCTTCAACTAAAGCTCACTCAGAGTCTTTATTTACTGAGAAATTCTCATCTACTGCATAAATAATGACATGAAGGCAGAGCATGACTTAAACTACTGTTGACTTTTACATAACCATAGTTACTAAACTACAGAATTCAGTGAAGAGATGTCCATAGAAAATGAGCTGCTTTATTACCAAATGCTTACTGAAGGCCATACTCAATAAGAGATTTAGCATGTTTACGTTCAGTATCCCTTTAAGACTAACCTACTAACTCACATTTTGGCAATTTAAAAAGATTAAGCATAGTACCATATTCTGATAGCCAGGTAGCAGAAGCATTTTTAAATGCTTTCCAGAAATGAGCACAATACCTATTTGTACTAGTGTAAATCCTTTTGTGTTACTGATTGTATTCACAATAGATCCAAATTACCTCGGTTTATTTTTTTTCTGTATGGCATGTTCTGAAAAATGAATTCATATACTTTATTCTCTAAAAAATAGACATTGTCAATTTTATGAAGGTGATTATTCCTATAATAATTACTGAAAAAACCCACCCTAACTGACTATGACTTAAGGTCATTTATAATACATTCCGTTTGTGAACCATGCATGAATCTGACTCCTTAATTTTGCTTGTCTGTTGTCCATTCTCTTCATTTGCCACCAGAAAGCTGTTTTAAAATAAGATATTGACCATAGAAAGCTCATGTAACAATCGATTTATTCACAATGATTTCCTTATTACAAACAAGGACTCACACAAGTGAATAACATTATAGCCAATGTGAGCCAGTTAATGCATGCTTGGACTACTCAGGAATGTATATAATAAGAAGTGACTCTGTCTTTCTGTATGTCGATTTCTCAGATTACCATTTTATTCAGTGTTTTAGAGCGCACAGTAATAATAAAATGCATTAGGCATGATTCATTTCCAATACTGTCATCTACATTTTAATAAGTCTCAAAATTACGCAGAAGAAAAATGACAAAGACTTATGATAGTTAATACAAATTTCAATCTATACACTTCATTTTAAACAATATTCTAGGCTGTTAACTAAGGGTAAAAAGCATTTGTAATAATAAGATCTCCTTCTCTCTGAAAAGGACCAAGGCAAAGAAAGACTGGTGCTATGTGAAATATACAGGTAAAAATGACACAAAAGTACCCTCAATTCACTAAAAATGGCAATGAAAACTGATGAAGGGCATAAAGCATACTTGTTCATACACAGTCAGAAAGCTTTCTCGATGCTTAGTGAAATCTCCAAAAATACAAAGAAAAAAAATCAGCTTTAGTAAGACGAGTTCATCGATATCAAAGGTGGAACTCTCTCTCTTAATGCTATTTAAAAGGTTTGAAAGAGAGACTGATCCTTCTGAAGAGTGCTTTGTACCTTCCTAGGATGGATGTCTAAGCCTAGTAGGGTGAATCACCCTGAGGAGGTACCAATTACATCTCCACTGACTACTGGAGGAGCTGAGACAACAAGCTTAGATGAGGTGGTTAACTCTCAGAGAGCACATTAGGAGAAATTAATGTCTTCCAGCAAAGGTTTATCTGCATTGCAGATGCAGCTGCATTTGAATACAGGAAGACTTATCTGCTCCAATTTTAAGTTTTCCAGCACAAGATAACAGTAATGAAAAGTTGCCAGCACAGGCTTCAGCAAGAGAGATACCCTTGCTGATCGCTGGCCTGCATTCAAGTCAAGGTACCACATGATCACTATGCTGATGAGATTAAAGTCAGAGCAGGGTTTCTTACCTGTCATATAATTATACCTCTGTTTGTTCCAAAGACTTGCCTGAAGCCTAGAGGTGACCTTTTCACCTCAGATTAGCACATACACAAAAATTTCTTCACAGAAACAGTGGCAACATGGAAAACGACAACCTACAGAAATCCTATATTTTAACATTTAGTTTTACCCATACAGGGATAAAAAAATATCAGAATAAATCAACATTACCCAGTAGCTAGGTGGGATAAGCTAGGTGAGGTGCCTGACTAATCTAGTGGCCTTATACAATGGAGTGACTGCATCAGTGGACAAGTGAAGAGCTATGGATGTCATCTACCTGTAATTCTGTAAGGCCTTTGATACTGTCCCCACAACGTTCTTGATGCTAAATTCGAGAGATGTGGGTTTGACGGATGGACGGATGGACTGTTAGATGGATAAGGAATTGGCTGGATGGCTGCATCCAAAGAGCTATAGTCAATAGCTCAATGTCCAAGGGGAAACCAGTAGCGAATGGTGTCCTTCAAGGGTCCATACTGGGACCAATACTATTTAATATCATCGTCAGTGACATAGTGGGATTCAGTGCACCCTCAGCAAGTTTGCAGATGGCACCAAGCTGAATGGTGCAGTCAATTCACTTGAGGGAAGGGATGCCATCCAAAGGGACCTTGAGAGGCTTGAGGAGTAGGCCCATGTAAACCTCATGAAGTTCAACAAGGCCAAGTACAAGGTCCTGCACCTGGGTCAGGGCAATCCCCAGTATCAATACAGATTGGGGGATGAATGGATCGAGAGCAGTCCTGTGGAGAAGGATTTGGAGATGGTGCAGTCAATTCACTTGAGGGAAGGGATGCCATCCAAAGGGACCTTGAGAGGCTTGAGGAGTAGGCCCATGTAAACCTCATGAAGTTCAACAAGGCCAAGTACAAGGTCCTGCACCTGGGTCAGGGCAATCCCCAGTATCAATACAGATTGGGGGATGAATGGATCGAGAGCAGTCCTGTGGAGAAGGATTTGGAGATACTGAAATATGAACAATTGAACATGAGCCAGCAATGTGCGCTTGCAACCCAGAAAGCCAACCGTATCCTGGGCTGCATCAAAAGAAGTGTGGCCAGCAGGTTGCGGGAGGTGATTCTCGCCCTCTACTCTGCTCTGGTGAGACCCCACCTGGAGTACTGCATCCAGCTCTGGGGTCCCCAGTACAAGAAAAGCACGGACCTGTCAGAGTGGCACCAGAGGAGGGACATGAAAATGGTCAGAGGGCTGGAACACCTCTCCTATGAAGAAAGGCTGAGAGAGTTGCAGTTGTTCAGCATGGAGAAGAGAAGGCTCCACCAAGACCTTATTGCAGCCTTTCAATACCTAAAGGGGGCTTATAAGAAAGATGGAGAGAGAATTTTTACCAGGGCCTGTAGGGACAGGACAAGGCGCAATGGTTTTAAACTGAGAGAGGGTATGTTTAGACCGGACATAAGGCAGAAATTTTTTGTGGTGAAACACTGGAACAGGTTGCACAGAGAAGCTGTGGATGCTCCATCATTGGAAGTGTTCAAGGTCAGGTTGGATGGGGCTTTGAGCAATCCGATCTAGTGAAAGATGTCCCTGCACATGGCAGGGGGGTTGGACTAGGTGATCTTTAAAGGTCCCTTCCAACCCAAACCATTCTATGATTCTAAAAGTCTGATTATCCAAGTGCATCCTGATCTACTCGTAGCTAAACTTTGGTTCATGCTTCAAGAGTGTATGGAGTCACTGAGCAGAATCATGGGTTTTCCAATAATATTGAGTCCCAGCTTAGAGGAAACCTTTATTTTTCTAAGATAAGCCATCTTGGATTTGTCTGTATCAAAATGTTGCTTGATTGTGCTTAACCTGTATCAAGTTATCTTGGTTGCAGTATCACTGTGGCTGCTGCTTAACGTCCTGTTAAACCTGGAGAAATTTGGAATTTTTGATCATAATTTAGGATAGTGCTTTGACTAACTTCTCCAGAAATGCCCCCATTGGTTGATGACGGATGTCACCAAGAAGAATTGGAATGACCCTTTCTTCTCTTTTGACCCTACATTTCTGCAGTCTGGTAACATACTATGTTTGGGAGCATATTTCTATCTACTCTCCATTTATTGGGCAAGTGAAAGGGTACAAGGTAACGTCATTTGTATATAGGCAAGAAAAATGGTTAAGAAAATCTCAAGAAAAGTTTGTATTCATTTGCTACTAGAGGTAAATCAGATTCTAAGTTGTTCCACACAGCAATTCCATTAGCTTTTCTAATTTGCCATTTAAACACATTGTAGCAATGCAAAACTGCATATTGAAAAGATTCTTAACACGTAACTTGGTAATTAATAGAGTAACATCTTTAGGATACTGAAAATTGCTTCAGGGGAAGCAAAACTTGGAGATCTGGGGAGGTTCCCTTTTCCATGGGGGATACTAAAGGCTTGGTGCACATTTGCTAAACAGCTAAGAATGTAACAAGTTTTCCAAAAATACAGATTTGCGAAACCAACTTTATTTGATCTCTCATTCACATCCTTGCCAGTTTATTTTTAAAAATAACCTTTTCATTAGAATGACACACCATGACATATCTAGCAAGGGAGCTGCAAACCTCTTAAGGAGGAGTTGTACTATACATGCCCAAACAAATGTAAAGTGTAAAGCAGTAAATCGTATAGACTAGGTCTCAGAGACAACCAGTATAACTGAAGTAGTATTTTGACTTTATTTTTAAGTGAGGCTGGGATTGTAATCTAGTTGTGAATCGTGTCTGTTAAAACCCTAGAAGACAGCCAGATGTCATTGGGTGTGAGTCTGTGTCTTTGCACACTACAAAACAGTTTAGCAAAATCCTTGGATGCAGCTGTTTAGAAGGAAAAATCCTTGCCATTTGTTCCATGATGTCGTGGTTTAACCCCAGCCGGCAGCTAAGCCCCACACAGCCACTCGCTCACTCCCCCCCGGCGGGACTCTGGCGAGAAATGGAGGGGGG
>NW_008796110.1:760806-796497 GCF_000699145.1 Aptenodytes forsteri
GTCCCTTCCAACCCAAACTAGTCTATGATTCTATGACTAGCTCAGCTAGGGAAATAAAATAAGTTTATTGATGAATTCCTGCTTGTAATTAACATAAGAGATGAAATTAGTGAAGAAAAACTCTGTATGATATAACAGGGGATAAAGCAGGTGCCTATTTAAACTTAGCTCCTGAAACAATACAGCTACAATACATTTACGTTCCCCTTAACATATTTTGTTGCATTTTGGGAGGAGATGGGATTGTTCAAGTCTGCTGTAATGGCCCTGTAGATATCACTTTGATGGGTAAGAAGACAGTAACTAAGAGATAACTAGAGAACTCCACAGCTGGAATATAGACAAAATTCTTTGCTATATGTTTTTCCTCTGTCCTCAAGCTAAGAACCATGTTTTCTTGTAGTTTGACACAAGTAAATAATCTTGTTTCAAGGAATTGAAGCAGCCCATTTGTATGTATTTCATTTCTATCCCTCCTATTTTAAATCACCCTGAGTTACTCTCTGCCGATTTCTTCTTTTCAGTCAGAATTTCTTATCTGTTGAATCTCTGACTGGCATGTATGTAGGTCAAAGCAATTATATTCCTTTGTTAAGCAAGCTAGCTTGAAACAAGGGAAGCCATCTCCCTGTTATGTAGCCTTAAGCAAAAATGAACCATTCAAGCTGAAAAAATTCCTGAAAACCTAAAAAGGAGATGAGGACACTGATAATGCATGTAGGAAGCAAAAAGCAACCAGAAAACCCAAGAAATGCTAGAGAATAATTTCCTAGAATGAGCTTGGGAAAGGGCAGAAATAAAGTATCATGATTCAGAGCTGCATGTTGGGATTGGGATTTCTGACTAAAAATAATTGCTTTCTCTTTGTTCCTACTGCCTCAGTAGAAAGGGAACTCCATGTGCACTCTTTGTTTAGCAACAGGATTTCACTAAAAAATGCTGGACCCAGAGTGTGTCCATTACCTTTTGGGGTGGTGCAAAAAGGGTAGGCTTGGAGGTTGATTTGCTGCTATCCACTGGTTCTAGGCCCTTACGTCCACACTACATATTAACCAGAAAAGAAGTTTATTCCAGCTGTTGATCCTAAATACGCACCGTGCATGGGCAGAGACCTAAGCATTCTGTAGAGGACCTTACCTCCACACTGGAAGTGGGGTGCTCTAGATGGTGCCCTGGTACATGACTTCATCTCTCCAGGAAGAGAAACTGGTGGGTGCTTGAGTATCTACCACAAAACACAAAGTATATACAATAGAAATTACCAGATGGGCATATCACCGGAATCATTTTCATGCCCACCCATTTCTAAACTCAGATCTTTTGTTGAATTGCTGCAGGTTAGATTGCTGGTGGAAGACCTCACTCCACCAACTTTATGTCATCAAGGAGTTTCCTGTAAAAACAAAAAAAAATTCTGCTTGATAACCCTGGTGATACTGTGAATCTATGATTCTATAAATATGTATTCTTATATAACTGTGTCCTTACTTCTTCTTTCTGTGATATATTTGTGCTATTCCTTCTTGATTACCAGTGCATTGGGTGCAGGTGCCCCGGTGCTGGCAGCAGGAGCTGTGCGCCATCCCCTGTGAGGAGAGGCCGGGGCTGCCCAGTGCCAGACACAGACAGTTCCAGCCAGCTCCAACCAACCCAATGCAGGGCACGGCTGAGCCCAGCAGCCATGATGGCAGCACTTCTGGGAAAACAAAGTTAAGAAAGGGCAAAATGCTGCATGGCAGTGAGGAGTGAGGAAAAAAAGTGTGAGAAACAGCCCCGTGACACCAAGGTGAGAGAAGGAGGGGAGGAGGTGCTGCAGGCCCCGGAGCAGAGATTACCCTGCAGTTGCGGAGGAGACCACAGTGGAGCAGGTATTTCCCTGCTGCCCACGGAGACACCATGGTGGAGCAGGTATCCACACTGCAGCCCATGGAAGACCCCACACCAGAGAAGGTGAATATTTGCTGGAGGACAGCAGCCTGTAGAGAGGACCCACACTAGAGCAGGGAAAAGTGTGAGGGAAGGAGCAGCAGAGAAGAGCTGTTAAGGATTGACCATAACTCCCATTCCCCACCCACCCTGTGCCACTCAAGGCGGGAGGAGATCAAGGAGTCAGAAACAAAGGAGTGAAGTTGAGCCTGGGAAAAAAACGGAGAGGGGAGGGAAGGTGTTTTAATTTCTGTCTTTGTTTGTCACCATCCAAATGTATTTTAAATGGCAATAAATTGAATTCATTTTCTCCGAGTCAAGTCTGTTTTGCTGTGAGAGTAATTGGTAAGTGATCTCCTTGTCTTATCTCAGCCCACAAGCTTTTCCAGCTTATTTTCTGCCTCTGTCCTTTTGAAGAGGGGGAATGAGAGAGCAGCTGGGTGGGCATCTGGCAGCCAGCCAAGGTCAAACCACTACAACCAGGCAGTCTCTTAAATTGAAACCCTATATCTATGTAATTCAAATCAGTCAATTCATTAATCAGTCTTACACACTCCCTCATAAATTACAATGTCCATCTACTTTGAGTAGAGATCCCTATTTCTTCAAATACCTTTTCCATAAAGGGACATCAAAGGCTTTTTAAATTCGCTTAAAACAAAGACAATGAAAACGACAATCATATTTTTAAAAAAGTGTTTTCTAAGGTGTGCACTGTAATACCTTGACCTTTCATCTCTCTTTACGTATAGCTTAAAATGAAAATTTAGGCAGCAACTACTTCAAATAGCCTTTAGTAATCCTGTAATGTACTTTTATATTTCTAAATGCTTTTTCAGTAACACAATTACTCTTTTATCCAATTACTGAATTCAGAATAACAGGTAGGCTCTTTCAGAGTACACTTCTCACATCCTGGATAGATTCAGTTTCTTAGAAAGAAGTTTTCTTTCAAAATAGAGCTGCTGGAGCAGTGATGTTACTTCAGTTATAAGCAGCAGTCCTTGGAGAAAGACCTGTGACCTACTGCTGTTCAACCATAGAGGACTTTGCTGACAACCGAATTAGAAGCCAGGTGCTCTTTTGCACAAGCACTCACTTTCATCCTCTTCTCTTCTTCCTTTCCCGTGAATCTTACCTTCTTTTTTTCAAACACTTTCCTAACTCCAAGAAGAGGTGTGGAGGCTGCAAGCCCCGATAACAAATTGCAGTATGATGTTTAGAGTTGATTCCTGAAAGACAGGAGAGTAGGTTTTGAATGCTTTAGGGCAAAAAGATCAAATATGAGTTTCCCACTTTCTGCATGGGTATTTTGAGGACAAAGCCATTGTATAAAAAGGTTCTACCACACAGGTCATTGGTGGTTATGTTATGAACCTAAAAAGACTGAGTTTTGAACTGTATGATTTTTGAAATAAATCCTCATTCTCTTGATTGGGATTTATATTCCAAATAACTATATTTTCTTTATTTCCAGTTCTGGTAAATTGCAGTGGAGCAGCTCTTGGGTTTCCAAAAATGAGGAATTGGAATTACAGGAAGAATTCTCTTGCATAGGCTCCATTTTATGCAAGGCTTATATAAATGTATGATTCCACTGCTTGTAGATTTATGCTATGCCAATACAAAACTTTAGACTCTTTACAGATGCTTCCATGCACATTTTTCTACAGAATTACAGACATACCAAGAGGCCAGACACATCAAGTACTGCAAAAGCTGCTTTGATCTCTACTGATAGAATACTTACTGCTCTGTTCCGCATTCCATACTGAAGTGCAAAATCAGTAAAGCCACAGTAACGGCACTTAACACTATAATGCAAACTGAATTTATAAAAAATGGCAAACCACATAGTATTTTTCCAGAATGATATATAGCAGTCTGTAGTAGCAGCATTGCTAACAACATCATTCCAATTTTGAATGCTATAATTTCATCATGGAATCAAGGAAGTTCCAAAATTAATCTGCCTCTTTTCAAAGACATCAATTTGATGCCTTTTGCAGATTCTGTTCCATAATGTTCACATCTCTAATCTCCACATAAGAGAGCAGATGTGTACTGGGCTGGTGCTCAAATACCCTGCAGAGGGAGAACTGAATAAATATGTTCTTGAAAGTTAATTTATTTCTCTTATGTTGCTTCTAAGGATCAAGACTTTGAGTGAGCATCCTGACAGACGAAACAGATGGACAGCTCCACAGAGTAAACATTTTCCAGAGGAATGTCCCTTGCTTTCCACTTTACTCCACCGTTTCAAAGCACTGTTCATTCAGCTAAGTGATATCTATTAAATGCCATACAAATAAATGACAATACAGAATTTTGGGGTCATGTATGAGCAGTCAAATTACCTTTAAATACTAACAGAAGTTGACCGAGAATTTACATTTAATATGTACAGCTTCATGCTTTGTTTTCTGATTGAAAAATAGGGCAAATATTACTTTGTTGATTACATTGTACGTACAGGTCACATAATACCAAAACATTTAATGGTCTTTATTATTTACATGCATTGAAGTCCCTAATTATTCAGCTGAATTTATCTAGATGTTTCTATATGACTCTGTATAGAAAAAAATAAAGATGATATTTGTTTCAATGTGCAGCTACACTAAAAATACTAAAAGCACCTTTTCTCCCTCACACCAATAGCATATAAATTTACTGAAAATACTTTAGATGTGGAGCTATGAAAAAGCTCCAGATTCTTCCAGAAGGAAAACCACTCTTTAAAAGTTGCATACATCTGAAAATGGACTAATATTTAAATCCATCTTCAGCTAGAACTGCATATAATTTTTCAATAGTAAAATAGAAGCTTTAGATCTCTCTTGTTGTAATACATATAGATCTTATTAAAATGATTGTGAATTGCTTAGAAAATTAACATGCACAAACTCCTAAAGATTCAACTGAGTAGTAAAAATGATCAATACATTACTGGCCTATCTATGTGACTCTCTTTCTCATCAGAAAGCAAAGAAGAAACTGTTATCTAGGCTACCGAGGCAAATATGGTCAGTTGCCTCAGTCAAATATTAAGTGAAGAGTAAATTCCATAAAATTGATTAAACTTGTACTAATATTTTTGGTACTGAGGAATACTTTATAAACTGAATTTCAACATTCCATTTATTTGTATATCCACATACTTGGTTAACATTCTTGGATGAAAGGAGTGATTTAAAACCTAATATAAAATTGCTAATAATATTTCAAAGATATACAATATTATATATTAAGCAACGTTTTTCACACAACATGTGGAAATACTAGGCCAATGAACAGAGTGCAAGACAGAAGTTTGACCATGCAGATCTTCAACCTACCAGCAACTCAGCATGCCAATGAAGAAGCGTCACAGCACCTCTGGGCCATTTTCTTCTGAAGCCTACACTGAGAGAGACAGCCCGACAGATGGCTCACAAGTGTTAAAAATCCAGTAGGAAAATAATGCAGGAGCATAAAGTGCTTAAATTTATTCTCCTGCCCAGTACAAGTTATAAGGAGAGAAACTCAGGTAACTGTTCCTTCACGTCTGTACAGTCTGCAAAGGGCGATGAGTAGGGAATTCTTTCATTTCATGCACATACCACACTTCTGCGAATCCATGCTCAACTTCCAGCTAGACCGCCCCAGAAAAATATCCACAGGAGTCTGCAAAGAACTTGTTCTCCTTGAGAAAATCTAATCATTTCCACACAGCTCCAAGATAGACCCTTCCTCACAACCTAAATTTTACCTTCTCTGCGTCATCAGAAGGTGAGTACAGGGGGTAAATGCAACCAAAATATGCAATCCCCTTCAGTAATTTCCTATTGTGGTCCCTTGGGTTGAAATGGTTTGTGCTACTTTGCCAGAAAAGATCGAAGGCTTTAGTCCAGTCCTGTTTTCTCTCCATTTGTCAGAGGGGTGGTCTCTACATAGTCTAATATTCCTTGCCTCAACCAGTTATTCCAGCTGGGATTTATCCAACTGGGACAACTGGCACTGGAATTCCTCACTCCATACAGCAGCTCCAAACAACTCAATTTCAAACTGCTGTTTGGGTCTGCTGTCCAAAACAAGATGCAGTCCTAGATGGGTCTCACAATAACACGGAATATTTAATATGCAACCATGAAATCTTAAATGAAGGAAAAAGATCAACCGACCAGAAACCCTGACTGCAGCACACCACATGTATTTGTTGAAGAAGAAATAAAATAAAATAGATCAAGCTCTTAAAAATAAAAGATGAGGGGGGAGTGAATTTGCCAGGTACCTTTTCACTTCTTAATTTTCTTCTGGTCCCAATCTGCTGTACTGAGGAGAATGCATAGGTATGGGAGAATCATACTGCTGGGTTCTCCTTCCCCCCCTTCTTTTTCATTTTGGTGATAAAATTCAAAAGCTAATAAAATCAGACAGATTATAGCAGCATTGATGAATGGCCATGTCTGGATTTCCTGTCTGGAGACTGGAGCAGGCAGTGTCTGAGAAAGAAGACAAGGCAGTCAGTGCATTGAGAGAAAGGGAATATCTAACAGATGGATTATGTCTGGCTGCTCCCATTATTAATACTGATCTGTATCAGGCAGTGATGAATACATAGAAGCACTCAGAAATACTAATGGTTTCACCCTTTAAGTACTAATTTCTACCCTTCTATCCTATTTAACATTAAAAATGCTCTCTGATCTTGTCATTGATGGAAATGGTTATAATGAAGAGGCAGGGCTCTTGGGAAGAAAGAATATACTAGATTTAATGAAAAATATTAAAATCAGCTTTAGAGGTAGAGAAGTCGTAAACTACGATCACAGAATATCAGAGAAAACTCTCTCCTCCTAAACAATTTATATTCTTATTTAAATGTAATTTTTAAATCCCAAATCTAAGGATATTTTCAGCTATCAAGACTCTGGACTAAATACATTCTGAGGTATTAAAAAAACTAAGGAAGACAGAACATGTTAGGTAACATATAGACAGTAATATAATCAATTAAATAGCATTCATGCTGCACTGAAGTTAAGCTTAGTGTTGCAAAATCTCTAAACCTCCATTTCCTCAGATCTTTAACTCTTTCAGAAGTCTCCCTGAAGAAGTCAAAGAATGTATATGCAGTGACTGCCAAACAGGTCAAAAAAATCTCACCTTAAGGCCTAAAAGTGCCTAAATAGCCACTAAATCAAACTGGAAACAGAGGCAGCTCACCAGGCTGGAGGGGACAGCCAAAAAAAGACCAACCAGGCTGTAGCACCTACCGGTAGCACTTACCTGGGATGAAGTAGGGGAGATCATTTTGACTGAGGCAGTTCAGGTATTGACTTTCAGACTGTGCAGTTCTTGTTGATTATTCTGCCAGGAGCTATCTGGGGTATTAATCTGACCCAGGGCAACAGGATAGGCTCTGGCCTAGCTGAAAACATTTTCTTGAGAGCTCCAGCCGCTTCATGACACTCAAGCAATTTTCTCTTTTGACATGAAAAAAAAGCAGGGTGACATTTCCTTCTGAGGCACACCGGGATCTGTGCAATATGTATTTAGGTAACAGGGCAGGCTTTTAAGATCTAGTTGCTGAAAAAGAGTAGCTAAAAGAGAATGCACGCTTGACTTGATGGCTAAGGAGAGTGGGGAAAATGTAAACAACCACAAATGTAATGTAAGTGGTATCTATCAGCCAAGATAGATAGAAATTAAGTAACATAACTGAGAGTGACAACAAAATTTCTCATAGTGGCTAGGTCTGAGGATTGTAGGCACCAGGTTCCCAGACATCAGGTGGTTGAAATCTGTGGATCTCCATTGTCATGTGCCACTGTACCAGCTACTAGGAAGGAAATTAACTCTGTCCCTGCCGAAACCAGGACACACACAAACCATTTGCATTAAGAAAGAAACTTCTCCTGGGCTTAACCTTCCTTATGAAATACCCCACAAACAGATGTATAAGTGGGGGAAGGAAAAAAGAGGGCTCTGTCATTTGTCCTCCCTCCTCTTTTTCTTGGAAATACAGGTAAGCTTTAGTCTGGATCACATGATAAAGGTAGGCAGAGCAGAGACGCCCGTAGCTGCTCTGGTCCCTGCCTACGCCACCAGCACAGTGTTCCCTGACTCCTTTTTCTGAGTCTGAGATCCTATCCCTCAGCTAAGAGTGTTTATAAACTTAGTTGTGGGCTAAGAGAGGACATAAAACTCTGGAGGTAGGTCACTAACTTTATAAACCCTGCCAGCTGAAGCATTTCTTTCTTTCTTTCTAGCCAGCAGATAGTTCTGTTGCACTTTGACTCTTTTTGTTTAGAAAAACAGATATGATCTTATAAATCTTTATCTCAAATGCAGGATAGTCTTCTAGACTATTTTATTGCCAGATAATCTTCTGGACTATTTTATTTAGAGCAACCTTCAGGAACTCAAGTACTGTTTTGAACACAGTGTCACAAATTCGGTGCCCCAAGAGCCCTCTAAGAAAGCCTACTCCAATCACAAAATACAGCTTTTCCACACAAATTTTCTCTGAAGAGTGAGACTTCATTCCCTTGAAATACAAATAACATTTACTTTTTCTTCATTTTGTGTGTCATTTGCTACTTTTAACCTCAGATTTCAATCACACTGGAGAAGCTGTGGTTCCATGCCCAAAACCAAGGACAAGAAATGAATAGTTTTGGTTATTTTCATTACTCTGCCAGTGACTTTGTGTGTAACACCAGGAAAATCAGTGCCTGCTCTGTTATTCTCTCATTTTTCTGTAAAGTATAGGTACTAATACACACTTATTTTTAGATGTTTAGTTGCAAGCTTATGTTACACGAGTTTTTGTAAAATGCTTTTACATTTCTGGGAAAAAAATTGAAGTCTGTAAATGCCATTTTCATATATATAGATATTCAACTGAATCATTCTTTCCTTCCTTTTCTTTTACCCCTAAAAATAAGAGTTTTATTCTTATTTTGCTAGCTAAGCTTCATTTTACAATGAAGTCTTTATTATTACACACATGAACTCCCAAAGAAACAGACTATCATTTTAAGAAACTTTGTCTCTTTTCCAACAAGCCACATAAAAACTTTTTTAATTTTTCATTTCTGAGGAAAAAAAGGAAGAATATAGTAGAACCTTTCAGTAGGCTTTCAGGATACCCAGAGCTCTTTGCAATTTCCTGAAGAAGGAATTAAACATTGCAAGCCTTTTTCTCATGTGAGCAGTCTTCAGTCACACATGATGTTCCATACAATCATTGGAGAAAACTTTGATACTCTTATTAATACTGAATAATACTTAACTAATAGGTTTCAGTGGAAGGTATTACTCAACATAAGATTCTGAACAAGTAAGACTACTAGAGTCAGAATATTTTATATAGCTTTCCAGGATAATTTATCTGAAAATGTTTTTAAATCTAGACATAAACAAAATCAAAACAATGCACATTATTAATTCCAGAGGAAAAAAACCATAAATACTTGGTTTTACATCTCTGTGTTATTGCCTTGTGGATACTGTCACAATATCATTGCATACACAGGTTTTATCTTCAGCATTTCATCCTGATTTTAAAAGCATTATACTTTATGTATCAGTAAATTTAGAACCACCACATTAGAAAACTGAAGGTTTCTTTATACATTTGAGTATGAAATTAAGTTATTGAAATAACTTGAATAAATTGGGAAGGGAGACCATATTTTTCAAAACATAGCACAAGCCATTAGTTAACACAAGTATTTTAAAAACAGCTCTAACAATGTGGATGGAATTTGTTTTATTAGCCTTGAAAAGCCCATGATTTATGATCTCTGTCAAAAGGCATTATGCATTTTTACAGTTCCTATTCAGATCAGCATATTTCTAATCTCATAATGTAGTATGGAAATTAACAACTTGGATTTCTCCATTTTGTTTTTCTATTTGCAGTCTAACACATTCCTTTAGGAACATGAAGTTCCATATGTCTCTCGTCATTAAGTCAACAGTAAAGCAAGATATGCTTGTCTAAAGCCTTTACAGTTGTCTTCTATTTCCAGATGTTACTGTACTATTGGGTATTACATAGTCTCTGAAGAATGAGGTCTCTAAACAGTTATTTCAGGTGTGTATGCCATTAAAACCAATAACTGTACTAAATATTCAGAAAAACCAAGGCAAAAGCTAAATGAGCTTCCGCAGCATTTGGGAGTTTCAGTTACAAATCAACATCAAAAACTTAAAGGTACTTCTTATCTGCAGCTTATCCTAATATATCAATAACACCCTTCTTGTTGTAGTTGAAAACTGGGGTTGAAGTTCCAATTTTTCTCAAGTCAATATCAAGCCTCCTGACAGCTTTACACAGAACTGTGATTAGCAGAATCCACTAATTCCAGCATTTCGGAGAGGTCTGATATGTAAATATCTCTAGAGTTAGCAAACCTGGTACAGCCACCCATACATACTTAGCAAGGAAGAACGATGAGCTGGTTAATCATGGGGAGGAATTTTATGAAGGTATTTTGTAGCTCCTACGAATAGTTCCTTTTCAGCAGATATTTGCCTGCTTGTCAATTTCATGCTTGCGCACAAATAGACTCACAGATAGTTTCTACAATATGGAGCTGCTTACGGTGTTAACACTGGCCTTCAATTCATTGTACCGAAGGAAGATTTGGAGAGTATGTTCTCTGTAAATTCCTTCTGCACTACCCAGTTTCTCTCAGCCGTTTCATTATTGTTTCATCTGCTCCAATCAAATATGATTTCTGGGTTTTTGGAGAACCCAATGTTTGTTTCACTGCTATTGCATAGCTCACTGCATCAGAGTGCTACAGGTGAGGCATGTGACCAGTGGCCATTCTGGCACTTCCAGAGAATGTTAAAAGCAACAAGTCCACAACAAACAAGGAAATAAAGCAAATATTTTTAAACCATAGTTCCTAAAATTTTCTTTAAAATTCTGTAAGCTGTACTTTTAATTTTCAGACCTCTCCTCAAACAGGAATGCTTTGTCCAAGTCTGGAATGCGTCTGTGATACTCTTCTCTGGAAGGCAACCACCCGTGCAGTATGTCAGGCACTCTGGTTTGGCTTTGACAAGGTTAAAGAGGGGCAGGAATCCAACTGAAATGAAAGCTGAAATCAGGCTTGGTTGAAGTTGCCTGCTGTGAAGAATGCTGTGGGCGAAGAAAGACCACCCTTACGAGATGGTAATCACAACACAACATTAGCTAAACACAATAGTTATGCAGGGTGATAGTGCTGCTGCCATCCTAACAATAGCAAATCCACTTACTTCTTTGGAGCTCTTATTAGGACTTAAGATAATAGAAACAAATACATGCTTTCAAGACCCTTTCACAGGGCACAGAGTGTAGTTTAAGCCAGTTTATCAGCCTGAATAATTTGGATCCTCACTGTAGTCAGCACTGTACTTACCATTTTCCTATATGATCTTTTTCACTGTGTCAGCCTTAAAGGCATCCTTGTTTCTTTTTTCCTTCTTTTCCAGTAAATGACTTTCCCTCCTTGTTGCTACACCAATCACTCCATTTCTAAAAGATCCTCCAAAAATTAATCTGTCCCCCAAACTCAAAAGTCAGTGAAACTTGAGGACATTCACTTAATTAAAAGTGCTGATCTTAACTGTGCCAAGAGCAACAGTGGTACCCAAAACAGCAGGTAAGAATTAAACTACAAACAGGAGAAGGTACCTCACAGCACCATTTCTGGCTCAACCTCAGTCTCTTTTCAGCTCTGCCATGATTCACAGAAGCCATCAACCTTTGGTTATGTGGCATTTCCAGCCCTTACCCACTAATGGAAGAGGTGCATTTAGCAGCTCCATTGTCTGGTTTGTTGCTTTTGGTTTTAAATGCAAGCTCATACCTCACAGAAGCAACCTATAATAAAATCAGAGAACCTATATTAGCATAGCTTTCAAGATGTCTTTCTAAGTGATCCTAAGTCAGGAAATGATAACACAAGGCTTTGTGGGGGTAGTCAAACAGGCAAGCTGAGAGTCGTGAAGGAAATGGTGAAGAGTTGGATTTCTGCATCATTAGAAGTCTCTATCACCTCAGTAAAATGACAAATGCTGTCTCCACAGAGATCCAGCATGCACAGAATAGTGAAAACAACACAAGGAAAAACACAGACTCATCAGAAGGTCAGTTCAATCACCAGTGAGAATGCAAGATAAAGGCTTCCCTGCCTTTCACCACCCACAAGGGGAGAGCTGTAATTCTGGAGTGTAATAGTCTTCCCCCAACTCCGTATGTAGTTATAGGGCTCTTCAGCTTTCTGTGGTTCACTGCAAAGATATGGAGGCCTGACTATGGGACACTATTTTCCCTAAGATAAGGGACAATAAAGAGTAGCTAAATCATAAATAATATCCTCCATCCATGGCTTGTCGCCAAGATACATATGGAAAACTCCTGCTCTCCCAAGAGAACAGAGCTAAGACAGCAAGGGAGAAGCAATCCCACCTGTGAAGCCTGTTCATTACATATCAGGTTATTTTTTCACTGGGCAGGCTACTACTAAGGGAAAGTGACTTTGCCACTGCAGCACAAGGAGGAGGGAGCACAATGGGACAAATGAACAACAGACTTCAGAATATGTGCTGCTAATGCAAAAAAGATTATGAGTTCATCATATAATGTAAGCATTTCTGAAAAGGGATCCGTGTTAACAGATTTTTTTCTTTTTCCAGTTTAGGATTGTTAGTTTTCAATTAATCAACATGGCTGAAGCTGGATAAATGAGCTATATAAAACCTTAAGAATGATATAATAATTATAACAAAGTGTTTCCACCCTTCCTTTCTCCTGTCTTGCACAGCTTTGAGGAAATATAGTACACGTACATAAACAGCTGTACCTGCAAGCTGTTACATTTCATTTGTGTTGCCTCTGTTCACCGGGTCCTTGCTTACAAGATAGAATTGGACAGGTTTATTCTGTTAGAATTTTATAGGCAATATAAATTTTTAAGTCTTGCCTGTACTGTAAGCCCTGTCTTGAAAATGCAATCTGCATTAACAGGATTTTGTAGGAAGGAACATCTAAATCAATAAGGTGAACCCAAAACAACCCAGGTTTTGTGCATTCATTTTTGGATAAGTAACTGGAGAGCATGGCAAAGCTTTTTTGCATGCCAGCCTCTTTTATCTTCAAACAGACCCACAAATGGATTATTTATAGATGTGACAGCAGCCCTCTGAGTAAAGCATAAAGGGCAGAGATTACAAAAGATTGATTTCCACAGCTCGTTACTGCTATAAACCTATAACCCAAGCAGATGCACAGGGGAGAATTCTCTTCCTTAGGTCAGCTGTTTATTTCTGGCACGTGCTTACAAATCTCTGGGGAGGACTAAAAGGACATCCATATACTACAGTTTGAAAGGGCCAGTAAAGAAGTCTTGTTGCTGTAGTTTCCTCCAGTGTTTGCCTCCCTTTCATGAATCATCGTGGTTAACCCAGAGAAGGGATCCATTTCTACCTGTAGTGTAAGCCATATGCATGCTTGTATGTGGAAACACCACCACAAGCCTTGTATTCAGTGTCTTCTCTGCTGAATTCACAAACTTTATGACAATCAGCAGAATGAACTTACAGATGGATTTCAGGCTATTGCCCAATTCATTTTGGTGAGCAAAACATAGACAGGAGTTTTTCCTGTCTCATTGCCACGAACAGTGAAAATATATAACATGAAACACCCCTAAATTTAAAATAAGGTAGGCTTGAACCTCATTTCAATTGCTCACATCATATAAATGTTTTTATGAACCTAAGACAGTGAGGTATACAGGCTAGGATCAGCTAAATGACAGTCAACAGTGCGTGGTCCTGCTCTAACTATACGTGTAATGGAACATCCTCATGATTATACCAGCTCAAGTCCTCATTTTCATTTTTTAAGGATTTCTCATCTTTCCTATTTGAAGAAGAACTATAAATACATTTCTGATAAGACAAGTATCCATTCTACCAATTTTAATTGATTCAGCTTTTCAAACAGGTTCAATTCTTCCCTTTGCCTATTTGTTCCTTAGAAGTCAAGAAAGCCAAGAGTAAACAACAGCAAACTAAGCTCCTGGCTCTTTGTAAGATAACTCTTCTACAGAATCAAAACTACTATCATTAAGTGTTCAGACACTTCTGTCAGGTGACAAAAAGATATTTCAATTCCCTTTTTAAAATGAATCCTTAACAGGCTGCTTTGTTCTTGCATTTGTTACAGTTTTCTCCAGTCTGCTCAGTTCAGGCATAGATCCCAAAACGCATAAGCTATGGTTTTCATTCATTGTATCGTAAACATAGGAAGAAATCAATACATTCAGCTTTCCCCTTCTGAGCTAAAGAAGCAGTGCCTAATTGGTACAAGCAGTCTTCTGTCAGTCTGCTGCAGAACCATCACTCTGCAATGCTACAAACACCTCAAACACAACCCACTCAGCAACATAAGCGATTATATTGAAAGTTAGTAGATATTCTTCCATCTCCACTCTGAATACAAATCACAGCTTCTAATTTAGCAACTAGCCTCTTGAGACACACACACAGAAAAAAAAAAAAGACATAATGGCAGCTGCTTTTGTGGCCAAAACTCTGCAGCTCACATTCTTATGGAGAGCATCAATCCAGTATCAGCAGGGCTCTTCTACTTCACATAGAGGCCAATTCTTAGTTATAAGTGTTTTCAGAATAAAAACAGTCAGAGTGCTTTACTAAAAATAATGATCTAGGCCCTACTGCATTTTGGCCCATATTTCTTGTGCTAAGACAGCTCCTCATTATTACTTCTTTTTTTCTTAATAAAAAGTTCGTAGTCTTTGAGGGGGAGTAAGGACAGGGAAAAGAGGAAGGGACTGTGCTATCACTCCAATATGCCCGTATCTGATAGCTGTGAAGTTAACTCTCCTCTTAATCTAGCAAGTAGGCATTCAGCAGTTGTGGACATTAAGCTCTCCACAGTCACCTTCTTAGCCTAAAAATTCATGACAGCTGCTACAATTAAGCAAGGTACCTTCAGTAAATGTACTTAACATAGTGTCTAGGTGGCTTTGATCAAAGATATTTGTATTTCATGTGAATAAATGTACTCAGTGTGGAGAAAAGCATTACCATCTTGATTTCCGTGGCCATGTGTCTTAATATGTATTAACTGGGTGAAATTAACTACTGGCCCTCCCTAAATTCATCAACCAGTTAACATGTAGTAACATACTAACTTGTGCTTGTGGCCTAGATATTTACAGGCTGGCTAATATTCTCCCCTCCCTGTTTCCCTCTGCTCCTGCCTCATCTGTGTCTGGAGACAGAGGTAATAAACTCACCTTGTAAGAAAAAAAGGAAAAAGTGTGCTCAGGGCAATGGGTGGCTAGTTCATTCCTAAACGATAACTGAGTCTGGAAATCCAAGATATGTATAGCAGGAAAGAGCCATTGGTTTATAAGAAAACCTGGAATATCTCACATCAATAAATAAAGTGAGGCACTGTTCCCAAGTTTTACCTCAATACTTTCTTTTCTGACAGTCTTTATAAAGGCAATATTTAAAAAATAACATTCATATTTTAAGAATTCATTGGGCTGAATTGAATTGAATTGATAAAAAATGCTTAGAATTGTCTTTAAAAATACATTAGATTGTATTATTGCAGCTACAGTTGGAAATATAAGGCAAAACTATTGTTAATTCTGAACGCTCAGTCTAATGGAAACCTTTCAAAGATTACTATATGCATAAAAATATGGTAAGTCAAATCGCTCAAGTAATTTCTCCATGTCAGACTTCCTAAATAAGCTCTTGTACCAAGATATAATGAATTTTAATTGCATACAGAAAATGTCTGAAATCTAACCACAGGTATAACATGCTGTGCCAGCTATTTCAGACCTGCTTTTTTTGTCCCTTGCATTTCATTTTGATCACCCTGTTAAGAATAAGCTCATATGCACAGAGAATAATTTTTCTTTTAAATTATTAATTAAAAGATTAATGCACACCTTCAGATCTCCCATAAGAGCAATGTTCCAATATCTGTACAGCTTTTAATGAGGTGAGCAAGAGAGATCCGAAAACTATTCTTTTCTGTGGTCATATTTTCAGTGTTAATAGGAAAATTTAGCATCCAGTGAAGCACAAGCCTCAAAACCTGCTACAAAATATCACATAGACTGGGTTGAGATATGGAAATAGCCTGTTACAGAAATGCAGAGAAATGGCTAGAAATGAGGACTTCTCTGTTGGACATCCCAAGTCTCCCAGAACAACTCCTTTACTGAGTATTCAAATCAGGAAGAGATTGCTATATGCTGCTGCCACTCCACACGAATCTCATATTTTACCATGGGCTTATTGTTTCTACGGGGAAAATTAAACAAATCCACATTATTTCAGTTGCTTGGGTATGCAAAATGTCCCATTTGTTTCAAGATGTATTAGGCAAACCTTCTAGAGCAAGAATCCCAGCTCATGACATGTGTAACTTCATATATCCACCTTCAAAATGCCTAAGTGGCTCAGTTCTGCCAGTCCTGCTATGCCAACTCAAAGGCCAATGCCAAATATACACTTTTTCTTTTATTTGTGGCTTCTCTTTTGAAACATATACTCATTTCACAACTTCCCCAGGGCCATCTGGTATCAGGCTGCCTTTCTAGGTATATCTGGCCATCCCCAAAGTATTACCTGGCTTGAGCTCAGAGGTTAGGAAAGCTTACAGATAGAAAAAGGCAATCAGATGTTAGCCAATAGAGAAAGACATAAATAAGTTTTTAGATATATTATGTTACAGTTCTTACACTGTGGTCACGGCTAATTCCTCTTCTCTTCAATTCTCTAAGCAAAATTTTTTTGCATTTTAAAAGACAAATTTTAAACTGCAGCAAAAACAAAGAAGTCATTGAACTCTCGTTTTTTCTTTATGCATTACAGTTACAGGAAAAATATAATATTGCTTTGGGTCAATCTTCCGTGAAAATTCAGAGTATTAAATAGCCTTACTTTCAGTGTACTTCATTTTAAATTGCGTAAGCAACAGATGGGAACAAAGGGTCATTTTATCCATTCGAGTATGTGTGGTTTTTAAGTGTTTTACTTCTAGTTGTAGAACCTCTAAAACTGAGGCTTTATGTAAGAAATTACATAAAACAGCAGATAGTTAAATTCACCACGGGAAAGAAAGACAAGAAGAAATAAATATGATAATAGGATGACTTAAAACAGCGTGATCTCTTGATTGCAGTCTAAATATTAATACCTCTGTGTTTACTGTCCTAGTGCATGGAGAGAAAGAGAGGAGTCAGGATGACAGACTGCAGCAAGCACTCCTGGTGCTCAGCACCCGGGGAGTAGGACCGCTATTAATGAGCTGTGGACAGGGTTTGATTTGCCCATTCCTGCCATACAGAAAGGAAGAGGACTTAATTAATGACAAATTATCACTTATCTGATAATGTATATGGCTCCTTGTCATACTCTGAAAATTACTTTTATAGTCTTAAGTTGCTCTTACTGTTTTGAAAGGTGAGAGTGTTCTATATTGACAAAAAACACAAAATCTTGGTTTTAATCTTATTCCATAGTAGAAAGCAAAAAATAGCAGAACAAAAAAAAAGCTGGTTTATCAGGTAGATCTTTGGCTAAATTCAGATTTTCATTTAGTTTCATCTACAGATGCTCCCTTCTTTATGTTATGCTATATATTCCTATTCTGCCATTAAAGCAGTCTGGTAAACTACTAATTAGAGCTATTAGCCTTAAATGTCCTTTGAATTTTGTACATTCAGTCAGCACCCATCCCAAATTGTGCTTTGATCTTTGATGCAAATGTAAGAAGCATCCTCACGTCCTCCCTTGAGGAACATAGTCTTGTCACTTTAACTTTATGGTTGATGCTGCCTGGGGTTAATATGGTATTGCTCGCAGATGCAATAAAGGAAGAGACCATGTTTTGCTGAGAAAGAGAATAAGACTCACAGTCCCTCCAAATTCTTGAATTCTCAATGTCTTATTTGGTATTTCAAATATTATATTTTGCAATGTATTATAAAAAGAAAATCATTTTAATATTTTTTATTGTCTGCAGGTAAAATGCAATGCTTCATTCTGCCACAGAGTCCCTTTTCTTTTAAGAATGGCTGTATGGATGACTTATTTTGAAAAGATTCCTCAGAGAACATTTTGTAAAACAACAATTGTAAATTAAAGCACAATTACAATTTATATTGAGTCCTTCTGGTCTTTTATGATCTGACTCTTTATTAGAGCTACTATTAGCAACTCCCTGCAGAGCTTCTTTTTGTAATCAAAATGACAACTCATATCATCAGTGGTAAACGTTGTTTGAAATGTAATACAACACTTCTTTGACAGAGGCACAAGCAATTTTAAATTTACAGCCTAAGCCCACGCTATCAAAATCAATGGAAAAGCTCATCAAATTCAGAGGGTTTCTGATTAGGACAAGAGTCATGTAAATGAGTAGGGAAATGTTTCAAGTAGCATTTTTATACTGATAAGAAAATCAAACCATTCCTTTGTGGATTTGCTGTTCTGGGGTGTGATCCTGCTTTCCAGTGCTCCTGTTGCACTCCTTCCAATAAGTTGTTAACACAAAACACATGGGCAACCCCAAGAGCATCCCCTCTCCTCCAGTAACATCCACATGAGTGTCCATACCTAGGTTTCTATACTTGCTCTTCTGTGATGTCTCTAGCCCATGATTCCAGTGCTCCTTTCTGCAGAGGAACTAATATTGTCACAGGTGAAATTGTTCACTCTGTCAGCTTAGACTTGCTTGTACCCTGATGGCCATGGCATTCTTTTGTGAAGTGGGAGTTCGGGATTCCTTTCTAACAAAAGTTATGTATTCAGTCCTAGGTTTTCCACTGTTGAGTAAGTGCTTTAGCCATTATGTTACTTAAAAGAGATGGTCAGTGTTTCTTTACTATGAACTGAACTCAGCATCCTCCGTGTGTAATTCATTTGCTTAATAAATCAAGTCTTTCCAAGGACTTATGCTTAGTTTACACACTTCTCTTCCTGCCTCTGAGATACCATAGATCTTGGATGGGGACTTCATATTTCTGAACAGTGACGTGACAGCCAGTGAACAGTCCACATGGCAACTTTAGCCCTTGGTCACTTGTGGGTTCAACTACTCCCCGTGTGCCTGCTCTCATCTCAGTCCCTAACACATTTTAGTGCAGTCCGTCTGTCTGCACAAGTGCTTCTGTTTAGTGCTTTCCACACAAGTGCTTCTGTATCTGTCAGACAAGTACAAAACTGATTAGTCCAAAGATATTGTACATTTGATTTTTAATACAAATGTATGCAACTAGCAAGGCATTTCCAATTCTTCTTTCTATAACTAAGTAGCTAGATCACATGCATCTGCAAGAATGTCAATTCCTCCCCAGTGACCTGAAGAAAGTAGTTTCATAGCTCAGTAAAATACATTAAAGTGTGCATTCAAAATGAAAACAAAAGTAAAAAAAGAAAAAAAAAAAAGGACAAAGGACCACTGTTTTGAAATCTGTGGAGGATTTTCTTTTTTCTCCTTTTGGAAGTCAACCCTTGCTGTTTACAATTATCTTGTTCCTTACAAGCAAGGAGCTGCAATAAATGGAATTATATTTTCCCTGAAGATAGTGCCTCAGTTCTAAGGGTGACGATTTCATGTATTTATATTGGGAGAATAATTTGAATTGTGGGAACTATTTCTTTTTTCAATACACACATTTAATACAAATGACAAAATGACAGTATTCTTATATATGGTGTTAAAAAAGAATTTACTGAAAAGCATTTATACATTTTGTCTCACAATTACATAATTCTTATACTAACCCTGTTTCCTACATCTTCACATTTTCAAGAGGTGTGAATTTAACAGATCAGATGTCAGTTCAGAAAAAGTACACTAAAACTTGCAAAAGGTTGGATGCCATTCTGGCTACACCGATTAAAGACTGACACATATTTGGAACACGCCAGTTCAAGATTGAAGATGACAACAAAGGAAAGTATGAAGACATGGAAGTTGTGATTGATGGGTGGTACATTATTCTAAATTAATACTTAAACTGGGAGCTGACACAGTGGAGCAAAACAAAAAACGTATTTTATCTGATACGCTGTCCCTCACAATAGCATATACTGAAAGTTCACAGAAAAATACTATGCTATTTATAGCAAACACATAAAATATCATCTTAACTCTTTATAAATACCTCCTTTATAACACAAATTATACAAGCAAATGCCATCTTGATTTTTATAGTTGATTATGTATTATCATTTACCCTGTCAGTCCCAACCTTATGAATCTGACAGCTTTAGTATCTCTGTAACCTCGGCACAGTTATCTGCAACTCAGAGACTGCTGTATTTCAAGGTGCCAAAACCCAAATACCTGCTTCTCCACTCTTCCATACATACCCCTTTCACTTTACCCCAATGTCTCTAACTTCCCTCCTAGCACTATCTCCTCACCTTTATTTCCCAACATCCATCCCCTTGCCCACGTCCCCTGTGTTTCTATATCACCTATTTTTAATTTTCCTTCTCCAGTGTTTTCAGACATCAGCACCAGGCTGCCTAACCCATGCTTGTCAAGCAGTTTCTGATGCAGGGTTGGGGTGAGCTGGGAGGACATGTGCGCTGGCAAGGGGACTTCACATGTCAGTGACCAACTGGACAATCTGACCACCTTTCCATATCACCTATTTTTCCTTGCGTCCTCAGATCCTTTCCTCATGGCCAAGAGAATTGTTCAGCTGGCTACAAATTGTGCAACCCTTCCCTTGGATTTCTAGCTGCTATGTAAAAGTGCCTCATAGGACAGATCCACACTGCGTATCAGCAGTTAGCCATGTCTAATATGCAAAAATCAGTATGAATGTCCTTATAAGCATCTTTATAAGCCTGTAATTTCTCTCCTTTACATTCTAACCCACTCACAGAAATTATAAATGCCTCCAGCCCCTTAGGACACTTCTCTCTGCAATCTCCTGTGACATTTTAAGTTACGCTCTGTCTCCAGTGCCAGTGTTGGTCTTTCTAAAACAGAATAGGTCTCCCTAAAACAGTCTAAGGTCTCTTAGTCAAGTCTAAAACAGAAGAATCCAAGGCTTTAACTTAGAGAATTCACTATGGATCATACTTCCTACATCCTGTTTCTCATCTGAGAAACACTTTCATTATTTCATATTTTGAGACACAAAAGTAGTATTAGAAGTAGGAACCAGTTTCAAATATTAAAAAACAAAGTTATAGACTCCAAACTCAGTAGTTTTGATTTTTAAAATATTTTATATTCCTTTCCCTTGTTAAAGACTCTTTGTTTCATCTTTTTCATTCTTTATCTTTCTTCTCCCCAGTTTAATGTTCCTACAACTTACAAAGAAAGGAATAGACATGAAAAACACATCTGCTTTGGCCTGCCTGTGCAAATGTTAATCAGAAAGTAGTAAGTAATGTTTTGCATGTGTTTCTTTACTAGTACATCACAACATGGTCAGTGCTAAGGCTACATGTTTTCAAGGGGAATATAGAATATTAAAAAATCAGAACAGCATATTCTTGTTGCAATGTAAAAACTGTGAAATTCCCAAACATGCAAGTAGTACAAGCACTTCCACTGAGAAATGAAAATGAGCATGAACATGTGATGAAGTATACCTCCATAAAAAACAAACAATCTGATGGCCAAGTTATCTGTTTTGGTAAGATCTGTTTTAATATTCCACTATTATTATCTAATGTAGGAATTTTATTAGGGGAGTAAAAAAGCAACTGTTACGATTCACTTACACTGCAATGAGGTGCAATGTAGATGCCTCCAGTTTTACATGTGATTGTTTGAATACCATCCTAAGTCTAACCACAGTTTTGGAGAGAATTAGGTAAGCCATTTATTTCTCTGATGAGTACATGTCACTGAATTAAAAAAACTGCAAAGTGAAGTCACTACCAAAAATATAGTTCTGCCCTTTACCTGCCTTAACAGCATATTTCCTCCTCTCCTTGCATCAGTACGAGTACCCACATGTCCATCAAGCCTCCTGATCCAGCTGTCAACTAACTTTTTTTTCTTTTGTGCTATAATTAGTTTTCAGTTAGATCAGCAGTTTGATTCAACTAACCATAGGGTGCCAAAAGCCAATGCCAATACAAAGATGGACATGAAAATATGTAGTCAAGGATGGAGAGGAGGGTCCTATCACCCCTTTGGGCAGCATCATGACCTGAGTATTTAAACTAAACTCATGATGCTGCAGATTAGCCACAGACACACACAGGGTGCTTCTTGTGTCCATACACACTGAATAGTAGCTGCGATGCCCTCTCATACAAGACAGTGTGTAACAGACACACCTTTTGAGGAACCACCAAGCAAGGTAACAGATTTTAAAGCCACAAGGGAAATTCCTCAGAGCAGCATTCTGCCTGCAAGTAAACTGTTGTAAAACCCACTCTGCTTTTGGAAGCTGAGCTCTTTCCTGCAGAACAATCACGGGATGCTGAGTGTCCCAGCCCCAGCGTTGAAAATGGAGAGTCAAAATCACAAGCGTAAGCCTGCATTTTGAGCACTGGAAAATGAAAGGGTTTCTTCTACTTGCAAATTCTTTCTCCAAGAAGGGGGGATAATCAAAGCAGCTCTTTAGCAGTATAACATACACTACTATCATGCTTCCTATCTATACACTACCAATCATAATTTCAGTAAAATGCCTATATGTAAGACAAAGACTTTTACAACTCTTTTTTTAGTCATCTCCTACAATCTAATTCTTCCAAGACTGTCTTTGTTTCATTCTGTGACATTTACTGCAATTCTTCATAAACCCCTGAGAATCGGATTCCTTGCTCCTGGAATTGAATAAAATATGTGCACAGCCTGTCAGCAGGTCACATGTATCCTGCCAACCTACATCTAATAGATTTTTCACTTTTCATCAGTGGATTTCAAGACAGTATGTAGTCTGCCAAATTTACTAAAAAGCTTGCTACAGTATCACACTTTCAAAATGTGCAATCTGTCAAAGCCACAGCTCAAAATGTCTGCTACGATGAGAGTCTTTGAAAAATCTGCTACGGTGTTGGCATTCATTCAGAAAATAATGAGTATATCAACAGAGAAGGAGGGGAAAGGAAAAAAGTTGTTGGGGGGAGGGGGAAGAAGTGGAGAGGAAAGAAGATTAATCCTAAATGTTATTTGCTAGAATCTGAAGAAACTACAGGAATTCTTTATGCAAGTGTTATCCAGCTTCATACAAATTCCTCCAGGATCACAGCATGTTAATAGATAAATAGTCTGAGTGCTACATTTAATAACACTGATGAAAAAATAATTTATCATAGATTTGACCACAACTGTACATAGCAAATCTCAATATTGATTCAAACACTGAATACATTTAGCAAACAGTAGAAGACAGCAAAATTGCTTGCACAGCTATTAAATATTATGAGATGCTCTATAGCTATATGCTATATGAGATGCTACCATAAGGGATAGGTGGAGAGAGTAGGGATGCTTAATTTATTAACTGAAATATGAAGGTAACTGAAGAAATTTCAGGAGACTTGTAAGTAAAGACAAACTTCAGTTTTAAAATAGACAACAACACTAGCAACAAAATATCCAAGGACCGTGAAATGCAATTCTGAGATGCAATTTCCTTGTCTGTTTTCCTTCATCCTGTATTCTAGAAAATACACATTTACATTCAAAGAACATAAAAAGAGGCAAAAAGAGGGGGGAAAAGACCATTTAGAAAACAAGAAAATATTTACATATTAAAAACAAGTTCTTGTGTACCTACTTGAATAGCTGACAACACAGGCAAGTTTTCCTGAACATGATGCTAAGCTAGTGAAAGGACTGCAGTAGAATTTTGAATTCAAAGCACTAAAGAGCTGCTTTACTCCATGCCATCTATCTCTGAAAACAGGAGGTTACAGAAAGTTCCCTGAATATAGGAAGCAAACGCATCCTTAATACCATAGCATTAACATGTCTGAATCCAATCACTTCTAGAAGCAAGCAAGGAAATTGATTATAAGAATATTGAACAACAATAAAAAATAAAAACAAACAAACAAACAAAAACACACAAAAAAAACCACACCAAAAAAACACCACACAAAAAAACCCAAACAAAAAAAACCCTCCACTTTGGAAAAAGCTTGTGCAAAGTTTGCTGCAACCAAGAAGGCTACTGAGCTGATTGAAACCAATCAAGCAGGTTTACAATGGGCAGGAGACAACTAGACTAAACAGGGCTTGTGAACTAACTTGCCTTGCCAATTTGAGTTTTCTCTATTAAAAAGTTAAATATTCATTTTCTATTCTAATAAAATCTGAATTTGTTGTTTATTTTAAGTGAGTTAGGTCTTATTTGGGAGTCTTACTGAAAATCTCACCTGGAATATACCAAACCAACTCTTGAAAGAGATCTTTACTGAATTCATTATTATATTGGAATTGCTCCTAATTTAGAGAATAAAAGTACTTCAGTCCCTTTTTCATGCAAAAGGAGAAAAAATTATTGAACCTTTGAGATTATGGTTTTGTCTTTAATTGTTATGTCCCTAAAAGCACTACAAAGTGTCCCGGGTGACTGGCAATGGAAGCCAAATTCTTTGGTTGCCTTTAATAGACAAAATTCAGAAGTGGCTGACCATTTTATAAAAAATACTAAGATTATGTTTTCTAATACCTAATATTTTGATGCATCTTTAATTAGTCCCTCTTTCTTTCCCCCTCTCACTTCCATACAATTATCTTGAACAAACAAAAAACTTTTGTTTGCATAAGCAAACCACATAGAGGAAGAGTCTAGTAGAGGTATTGAAGTTGAATGAGTACTTCATAATTTAGCACTATAGCCACAAACTGAGATTCTGTTCTATAGGCTTCAGGATAGTGATTTCTTTCCAAATATAAGTATGGTAACTTAAAGCAGATAAATTGGAGAGATTGTCCTGTAGTTTGTTAAACAAATGCAGCCAGAATACATTAAAAAAATATATACTTTTAATGTAGTCAGCATCACGGAACAACATCACAGCCAGGTCTCTTGAAGCTCCTGCAAACACTCTTACTTTTCAATAGAGATGGTCTATAAGGTCTATTTTCACCATCTTTCTCCTGCAAAGAAGTTAGGACATGCGTGGGCTTCAGTTCTTCTTTCACATACATCGCAGTTTTGTCTTGGCAAACTTAGAAATCACATTTAAATGTGTACAGGTTCTGCCCTGTAGGATCTTCAGAAGGCATCTTTGAATTTTGTTAAACTGTGCCTTCAGCATAAGTATTGCAAAATTGTTTCAATAAGTGGAGAGAGAGAGAGAGATCACTCATCAGTTTAACAAGATTTAGAATTTCATTTCTCCTTCTTTGTAGAAGACCATCAAAAACAGCAGCCTTGATGATCAACCTGTGTCCTGCTTCCAGGTTTATATACTGTTTTATGTTACAGTTCTTTAAGTGATTGCCTCCCACAGCACAATGTAGAGACTTTGGATTGCAATTAAGATGCCATCATCTCAAATGTTCTTGCAAGTGTCAAAAAGGTACAACAGTTCATTAATGAGTCAAAGCTGCAGACTCAAGCACCTATTGTGTGTGAAAAATGTCAGCAGTTTTTGTTGACTTCGTTAAGTCAGGAGTGTTCAAAAGGCTGCAGATTTAGGCTCAGCAGCTGGAACTTTAAAGCATACATCTACGTAACTGTTTTAAGTTTGACCAGAACAGAGCTTTCAAAGGGAATTTCCTAATCATCCCCATTTACAAATCAAAACCCTTTTGATTCACAGTACAGAGCAGTCTCGGAGTGTCTGAACTCCACTTCCACATAAAGAAAGTACAATTTGAGAATCAACTCTTATTTTGGAGTGTGGATGATTAAAAAAAAAACAAAAAACAAAAAACAAAACCAAAAAAACCCCAAAAAACCCCCCATAAAATTAAAACAATCAAAAATTAAGAAAAACAGGGTTAGGACATGTTCTTTGGAAGACAAAGCCCACACCAAGCCTCAAGGAATTCTGGGCTTGCCAGAGGGCTGCAGACTGGGTCTGCTCCTTTCCTTTACCCCACAAGAAGAATCGCATTCAAATTAGCTTTTGATGAAGTATAACATTATGGGAGAAAAATATACGCTTAAGGTTACAAAATCATCTCTCTAAAGTGATCTTTTGTTCTGCTGGCTAACTAACCCCCTACTTTTAGTAAAACTATTTGGTTGCATACTCTGGAAGGAGAGAAATGTAGCTGAGCTGGCCCAGTTCCATAATAAGGAGTTAACAGAAGCAGGATCGTATCTGGGTCCCAATCTGGGAGGGACAGAAGTGCTTTTGTTTCCTTGCAGTGGAATCCTGCAGGAAAGTTAAATAGCAGAGAGAGAACCCAACAGAGAAGTGATAATACTACATAGGCTACAACCTGTGCAGTGCACAAAGATATACATGCATATCATGGAGATTATTAACACTCTCCAATTTTAGGCACCTGATTTAACCACTTACTCTCACTTACAGCCAACAGGAAGAGAAAAGTGGCTTTTTCCAAAAGGAAAAAAAGACATTCCTTGATCTAAACTGCCCCTGGAGCTGACTGCCTCTTGCTCACTTCCTGAGCTGATAATAGAAGGTTCTCTGCAGAGAACAGCCAGCTACCTTAAATACTGAGGAATTTGCTGATGTAAATATCCACCACTGTGCCTTTCCCAACCTCATAGATACTGAGGATTCCGAAGACAAGGGGTCTGTTTTATGTACTATCTAAAGTAATCATTCCTCCGCTGGCTTGTCAGGTAAGTCACTCCTATGAAGTTTTATAGAACCGACAGTTGTTTTGAAAGTTAGGATCATCCCAAAAATGAGGAGACTGAAGGCTTTTAGGAATGCCATTTTATTTCTCCTTTCTTTTTCTAAAAGACAGACTGTACACAGTCTCTTGAGGAAAAACACTTTTAATTAAAAAAAGGGTTTGAACTCTTTGGTTGCAACAGCATCAGCCACAGACTGCACACAGTTTTAAGAGAATGGTACTTACAGTAGAATGATTAATTCAGAATTCGATTGAGATAGCTTGACTGTTTTGTAAGTGCCTACAAACAAACTGATCTTCCTCATGTTTTTTGAGGATGCAAAGGAAATATTTACAGACAGTGATTACAAAAAGTGATATGGTGAAATTACCAAAAGATTGAAATATTTGTGGAAGTTCTTTTGCAATATCCGTTCAGCTTTAACGGAAAACTCACTTCCAAACTTTTCTAAAGTTGCACTTTACTGCACTGTCTTAAGTTATGCAATTGCATGTAATACTAGTGCATACTAGGAATTCCCAATAATCTGAAGTTCAACTACTCCACAGAAAAGACTTTCAAAAACTCTGATAATAATTTCACAATGAGGACCCTAAATATATGCTAACAATGACGGCTTCAAAAAGACATTGCATTTTAGGGACAGAAAAGATACTAAGCAACTATTATGGCCTACTACATGCATTCACAATTTTCTTCTGAATTTCTTAAATATGTGTTTATCGATTAGACCAAAACAAATTCTTCTTAGCTGAATCAGCTTCATACATTATGAAAAGTAGAAATGTCGAACATGCTGCTCATCATAAGACCACTGGTGCCCTTCATCAAGTTATCCATATCAGATAAATGATCATCTTGTTGCTTCAGCCCAAGCTGCACAGTAGGCAGTGATGAAATAAGTATGACTACAGAGAAAGCCCACTCCTAATTAACTGCATCTCATTCTCTGAAAAAAACAATTTTAACTAAACATTTTATTTCTTCAAAGCAGAAGAATTGCACAGAATCATCAGGAATGATGACAGGGATATACCCCAAAACAGACTGGGGCAGATCCAGCTCAGTTCCCTGGACTGCCCAAGTGAGGAGCCAAGACTTTATCAAGCCAAAAACCCAGCCCGCACATGCACACATGATGTTATGTACTTAATGTTATAGTATGCATCATTCTCAAGTGATAACTATATTATTATTACATATACGCAATAGATATTGCACTAGTGTATTTGACTACCTTTCCCAAGTGCAAGTACCCTGACATCATCTTTGAAACCCAACTTCTGAAATTCGTAAGGAAAGTAAAAAGAGCGTTTTCCCTAACTGACTGATGCCTAGGAGCAGTCTTTGAAGTAAGATTTTATTTTTCAGTATAAACATTTTGTCAACTGCTTCCTTTCTCACTTACGCACACAGTCATGAAGTTCATCACGTATTGCCCTGTGTTGAAACACACGAGTCTCACAAGCCACCTGGCCTATATATTCCCCTTATCTACTCATGGTTTATTTCATGTATTACACTATCTGTTGACACAAGTTTCCATGCCGTGGTTCCATCGGGCACCCTTGCGTCCCTGCTCACATCCAGGGCTCAGTGCCAGCACCAGCAGTCACAGCAAACACCCCCTCGGAGTGAGCGACCGGGTGGCAGCTCCCGGCCGCGCTTCCCTGGGGCTAACCCTGCGGGATGGGAAACGGCGCCTCTCCCCAGCTCCCAACAAACGCTTGAAGCAACAACCTCCTTCCCAACCTACGAGCCTCACTTCTATCACTACCAGCCGGATTTACAATATTTTCCCTTCAGGGGACTTTTAGCATTAGATGTGCCAGGAATTTCATTAAAACGCAACATTGACTTAACAGCTCAAGTCTCTGGTGGTTTTCCCTGGGAAAAACTATCAGGATCGATTCCAGGCTGCTCTTCCCGTTACACAGCGCCACAGTGCTTCCTACACACACCACTGAGTTACGAGGATGCTTTAATGTATTACTCTTCCCACTCAAACAAGATGTCGGTTTTAATGTCTCCTAATAATACAGAAGTATTTTGATGATTCAGAGTGTGGCGGCTGACTCACAACTCGCTTTGCGCTATTGAATTCAATGCAAATTGCCAGAGAGGACAAAAGTCTTGCGAATGTGAGCTTTGAATTGGAAGAAAAGGTTTCCTTCTGGGAAATGTTTAAGTTAGGAAAAAGGCTACTTGGATTTTTTTTTTATGGATATGTTGTTAATAAACGTTCCCATTGTCAAGGCGCCACGAAGGCTGGTGGGTCCCTTGGGGTCAGGCACTGGGAGCGGTGAGGGCTCCCCAGGAGACCCAGCCAAGCAGTGCCTGGCAGCCAGGGCCTGTCCCACCCCAGCCAGGAGCAGGGAAGCCAGGGGTAGCCGCAGCCCCGGGCATCGGGCACCTCCCTGGGGATGGGGATGGGCTGAGGCTGAGCCAGAACATGGGCCGGTGGGGGGGCCCAGCTTGGCGGGGCCCGTGTCCGGGCAGGGCAGGGCTGTGGGGAGCTGGAGACTGGCCCTGCTGCAGCGGCACTGCGGCAGGGGCTGACGGCCCCGGGGGGGCTGGAATGGGGCCCTGGGCCATGGCCAGGGTTGGAGGGGAGCCCCAGGCAGCTAAAATGGAGCCCTGGGCTGTGGTCAGGGCGGTGTGTGTATATAACTGCTCACAGGAGGGGAAAAAGGAAGAATTGGCCCTTCAAGACTACACAGCAACTCAAACTCCTTTAAGAAAGTTTACCCAAAAATTGCTGCCAGTCCCACATATCTGCCTGCCCAGAGTCTTCGTCGTATAAATATCAGATAACAGCAAGTATGGACTTTTGGAATACAGAACTGCAACACATAATACATTGAAATTGGAAGCACAGTGCAGAAATCTGAATTTTGCATGGAATAGCAACATACCCAGATTTGGAGTGATATTATATGTGCACACATAATTGATTCAACAGACCTTGTTTTTAAATGGACATAAATCTTCCACACAGTGTTGACATTTGCTCTCCCAGAGTGCCTCAGAAACCATGCAGCTCCCCCCACCCCCAAAAAAAAGGAAAAAATTGACATGCTGATGGAGAACTGAGCTTTTTCTTTTTTCCTGCTTTTAAACCAGATATTAAGTACTTCAGAGCAAGTATTTCATAGCCTGAAATAGTATTTCATTGTTGCCTAATCCAAAGACATCCATCAGAAACCTTTCAACTTACAGGTTATATTTGTGAGTGAATGTAAGCTTTACTTGTTTCACTGAGATTTTGACTTCTCCCTTCCCACCTCCAGTGCAGTTACTATCTCACACAGCTTAAAACAGGAAACAAGAGGTTGTCTTCTGCTCCCCAGCACTAGTTTCTTCCCAAGCCCCACATCTGCTTTTGGGTCCCCCAGCATGCTCCCTCTTCTTCCTATAGCAGTGGTCGTGCTGGTCAAGGATGGGGCTACCCCATGCACCTCCGCTAGCCCTGGGGCAGGTGTGCTGTTCCCAGGAACCACTGTTCCCCAGGCCTTCCTGCTTCTTCTGCCCGGGGAGATCTGTAGGTCCAGGAGAGTTCTGCATGCTCACTTTTCAGATCTGCAACTGTAAGAAAGGGGAAACAAGAAAGAAGGAATTAACAACAGCTTAATTTCAACTTATTTTTTGCATGAGAATATGGGAGCCGATTTTCCCCAGGTTCTGGACCCTTTGTGTTCACTTCAAAGTTCTCCTCAGAGAAACAAGCAAATTCCTGTGTTTGTTTCTTGTTCAAAAGATCCCTCTTTTTAAGGGGTTGGAGACAGCAGAAGCTCCCTCCTGACTCAGCTGTTTTCCTTCTGGTGGCAGGGAAGTGCAGAAAGCAGCTAGTTCTTGGGACTTTTCAGTCTTCTTGAATAACAGTAGTACCCAGCCCATCAAAGCTTCATTCTCAAGAGCATTACACATCTATGAAATGTTCCATGAACTTTCAGAAGCATTTCCCGAGTCTTGTAGGAGTACAGACTTGGAACGCTCAGGATTAAAAAAAAAAGGGTTGGGGACTTGAATGACAGTACATCCGCAACATTGTACCATACACATTTGTAGCAAGAGTATCACTGTTTCGAATTACTAAAAATATTGAAGGGAGTTTCCTAATATTAACTTTTTCCTAATACACTAGAGAGCCTGCTGTGATGGAAGACAATGTTTCCTCAGCTAAGACACGTTTTGCTGTCTCCCAGCTCTGAGTTCTTATTGTCTGACCTTGACAAACCCCATGCAGTGGCAGGAAAATTGAACCCTGCCATCAATTAACATTCAGAATAGATGAGCATATGCCCTGGTAAATATTATTAATATGAAGAAAATCTTAAAAATAATTACTTACACTCAAAGGGAAAACATAAACATCAATCCAGACATTTAGAGCTTGAAAGTTTATCTACATAAAAATCATGACACTCATTTTAAGAAAAATGGAGTGGTTTGTTTCAGGAAGAGTCAATTTAAAATTAAAATACTTTTCCTTCTCCTAAAACCTAGTGAACGATGTGACATAAAATATAATATGTTCTTTTATTGTCTTTCCCTAAAATAGAATGGTAGGAGAGAGGAAGACATTAACATCTATATAACATATAAACCATTAACTGTAAACTAAGAAACAGATAAAAAATGCACAAACAATAGGAAGCAGAGACTACTCACTGTTAAGTTGGATACAGTAAACGATTCGCAGAAATGGACGCAGAGCTAGGAGGAAAAAAAAAAAAAGTTCTGATTTCTGTTCACCCAGTTGGAAAAGTGGGGCATAATATTCACATTTAGGATCCACATTTCTCTCTTTCTCCTTTAGTAAAACCTGAAAACTTGATCCTATTTTACCACAGATTACAACTATCCAAAGCCAATACATGTGAAGGGGAAGAAAAGATTCTGAAATTCCTTCTTCTCTAGCAACGTCTTTGAAACAAACAGATTTGTTTACTCCACTTTTTACTGCAGAATTTCTTAGCCAAGAACAATCTCTATGTCAATTATGCAGACCTTTCACAGGCTTAATCAGGTATTTTAAGATAGCAAGGGGTATCCCCATTTAACATTTATTCTCCAAAGTTCTGCCATCTCTGCAGAAAACACGTTTCAAAACAGTGACAATGTCACATTGCCATCCACAAATCCTACCATTCATAACTGCAGCAAATCTTTGGCCAAATACAACTCCAAGTGTTTTCAGTTAACCAGGACTGTACATCCCAACAACATGTATATTCACAGCAATAATATGAACAAAATGCAGATATTTTTGCTTTAGAATTATTTCTACTGCTTAAATGTAAAAAGAAAAAGTTCTATTATAAATATAAGCAGTTAGACACGCATCTATTTGATTTTATCAAATAATTTTCTCTTTACTCAACAACATAAGTCACCCTCTTTAGTCAATACAACATCTCGAGTCTAAAAAATTCCAACAAATACAAATATTTCTGAGAAACAGGTGCACAGATTCTCTTTTAGCAACATTTCTTAACACCAGAACAGAATCTGTGCAGATTAAACCTACAGTTCATCTTAAAGTATTTGGACAAACTATTGCTAAGATATTCCACACAATCATCTCATTTATTTTAATTCATTCTTCTAAGCTCAATACATGTGAAATAACCCATAATCTTACATTCCTAGTGACCACTGGAATGACTTCATAAAATGTCACCAATATAAAGCATATGGAATAAAAGACTAAACATATATCAATGCTGTATTAGAGGAGAAGGGAAAAGCGCAATTTCAAACATTTCTGCTTTAACATTCTGGCCTATCAGCCATTTAGCCTATAAATAACTGGATTTACTCTTTTATAGACTCTGTTTTTTCCTTCAAAAATGGACTGATTCATCATTATTATCATCAAAAACTCTATGTTCACTGGCTATGACTGTCTTTCTGCAGGGACACATCAACTTTAAAAAAAAAAAAGCCAGGCAAGCAGACCATTAAAATCCCAAAATCAGATATAAAAGTGTAATACTAATTTTAGTTGAATCAGCGTTGGGTTTGATTTTTGGCTGTTCCTTAATTTAATACATAATCACAGTTGTAAATACTCTTATTCTGAAAATATTTGATGCACTCATGCAAACCAACTGGTCTTGGAAACTTGGAAGTGGGCATACCTTTGTGTTCATGCTTTAAATTTTCCTTGCAGGTGATTTGCAAGGCCCATAGCTGATACAAATAAAATATATTAAAAAAAACCACCACCAAAGCCTAAAAAAAACTAAAGGTAATTTATATATCAGGTGGACTTCATTAATCAGTACCATCTCTTTCATTTATGCAAATACTGTCTGCTTAAATGTGACCTGCTGTTGTATAATATACTCAGCTATTGCAGGTGGGAAGTTAAACCTTTCTAAAGGAAAACAGTTTTGCTACCTACTACTTGTTTCAGAATTTTTTTTAGGAATCAGCTCTGGTTTTGACAACATTAGATGCACAGCTGGAGCAGCAGGGGATCCAGACCCTTTAAATACAATACCTACAAACACCCAGGTGATTTATACAGGTGTCCACATAAGGAGATTTTGACTGCGATCAAAGGTTTGACTTAGTTTTAATGATTACTTCCTCATTAAATGTTAAATATATTAAGTAGCCACTATGCCAAAAGACCCCTTTTGGCAATTACACCTTCCTTTTACTAAAAGCTGATATATAGGCAAAAGCCTCAGTTTGAAATAGGCACAACACTAATAATTGAGAAGATATACAGGCAAAGGGAAATACGTAATAGCTGAAAATTAGCCTTTTGCAGGGAAATAAGAGAAGATTTGTGGAACTAAAAGGAAACGTATGCGGCACCTATACATTCAAGCAGATGGCAGCTATTTATTAGTGACCCACTGGATTGTGGTTTCAACATTGAACTTGCATCTGATTTATCCTTAAAAGCTTCTACAGTAACACTAATTCCTCTGTGCAATGAAGCAGACTTCTCTGCTGCGATAAGAGGGATGCCACTGTATCCTTCTCTCTCTATAAATACCTTGTATATACAGCAGTTCAGATGACTGAGGTTTTCAGTGTGAGATTTACAATAGGAAGTTAGGCCGCAGGAGCCCCAGCATATTCTAATATTGTTATGGAGCACAAAGGCTGTGGACAGCAAGCTGTAACGTAAGGCAGCTGGAGTGAGACTGTGCATTTAAAAGCATATTCTTACCCAAACCTATTCCCTTGAAATTTCAGAACAGACGAAGATGTATACATTCATTCTGGCTTCTTGACTGATGAGAGGTTTTCAGAACAGAAAATTCTTGCTCTATATGAAGCTTTGTATAACAGAGTTGTGCTGGTCAGATAATTCAGAGCAAGTGGAATAAGCTTGCTTAGAGGGATTGCTGTGTGTGGAGGTCACCCGTTGAGGAAAAACAAAAAGCTAAACCGTGAGTCAGCCTCAAAGGATGCTGAAAAAGAAGAGGCTCCTGCAGGCTGGTTTTGCATTTTTATCCCCTAAACAAAGCTTTTCTAAAGGAGGCAGTATGATTTCTCAGCCTTTTTGGTGGCAAAAGAAAAGATACGAAATAACAGTAAGCTGGAAAAGCAGCTGAGTTTCCCAGGGCACTGCAAAAATCATGTAATTTTTGGTATTTACAGAGATGAGCTAACTTGGTTAAAAACATACAGATATTAAGGTTGCTTTGCAGATGACCAGATCTCAATTCCTTTGTGTAACCATGCCAATGAAATTCTCAGCTGGTTGGATTAAAGCCTCTGAAGACTGTAACTCATTGAAAGACAGATTGTGCCATGTTCTGAACAACTGCTTCAGGTTTCCAAGCCTTTTACATGTCTTTTCAGTTTCTAGTATAGCTGTTAGGCTCCTAGCAGTCATTGAGCACAGGTCTGGAAACTAAAATCGCCTAGTGAGGATTGGGAAACCTTTCTAAACACAAACTACAATGTGTGGGAAAAGGGAATAGAGAAAAGAATGAAGGAAAATAAGCATCACAGCATTCAATTCTCCCCATACTGAAAAAGAAAATATGATTGCCTGGATTCCAGCACCTCCAGAAGTTATGAATGAGACATACATGTCATGAGCTATGGTTAAAAGCTCCATTTTATCCTTCATAGTTTGACAAATGTTAAAAAACGGGCTGTGCTCTTATATTAAATGTAAGGAGCAACAAGTTACTGACTGAGGTACTGAGAAACAGCAATGACAGGGCAAGCGCAGAAACAAAATTGTGAACAGAACATTCAGTATTTCCACTGTCCCCCAGTGCTCTCCTTACACTGGAAGATGGGAGATTTTTGATCCTTCCTCCTGAGAGCTGTAACACAGATGGGCTAATGCAATTTCTAGGACAATGAAATTATAAAATTAGACAAAAGCTAAATACAAAGAAAAGATATAGTTGGTTCAAAATTTCTTCACAATCTCCTCTGTAACAGATCAGGGAAATATAGCAGCAGAAACAGACTATTTTTCTGGGGACAGTATCAGTGAGATCAGTCCTTGGACCATTTACTCAAATCCTGAGAGCTGCTGAAATTAAAAAAAAACTGCTATACATTCAGCATATTGCAGAGAATTTGGCTACTGGCAACAAGATTAAAAAATTAAACAAATACAATTAAAAAGAAGACAGAAATCAGGCTTACTCTTACTGCCAGTAAGATGACTTACTGTTTTTTTCTGAATCGCCCATTGACGATTCAGAAATTAGACTCCCTCCTGAACATGTATGCTCAGTTGCCTTGATGGAGCATTCCCAAATCGCTGCATAGAGCTACTTGCCCAAGTTCTTCTAGCCAGATTAGGAACAACAGTCAGACTCCTCTGTTTAGAAAGATGGGGCATGCACTTTTCAAATGCTCACTGAATGCTGCTGCTCCTTTCCCATGACCATCTCACTGTTTCATCCTTTCCTCCTGGCATATTCCAAGTCTCACAGCCAATCCTTCT
>NW_008796110.1:796526-812463 GCF_000699145.1 Aptenodytes forsteri
ACTCCCTCCTGAACATGTATGCTCAGTTGCCTTGATGGAGCATTCCCAAATCGCTGCATAGAGCTACTTGCCCAAGTTCTTCTAGCCAGATTAGGAACAAACAGTCAGATCCTCTGTTTAGAAAGATGGGGCATGCACTTTTCAAATGCTCACTGAATGCTGCTGCTCCTTTCCCATGACCATCTCACTGTTTCATCTTCCTTTCCTCCTGGCATATTCCAAGTCCCACAGCCAATCCTTCTGCCTTGCTGAAGGTGCTGTTACTGCTCAGGTAGACAGAAAACTCCCTTTGACTTCAATGATTGCAATTCACTGTACACTGAATTGTTTAAGTTGCTGTAAAACACAAATGGTTAGCTCTTATTCACTCTAAATGTGATAGAGAATAACTAAAGTCATCAATACTTCACATGTTGAAGCTACATACTTTCAACAAAGCTGGCTGATGATGGCAATGTCACAGGAAAAATTGATTGCACGGTTGTGTTTCCCTGCCAATTTAAAGATACAAGTGAATCCACTTGTTAGTTTCAACACTCCTCAAAATTCTACCAACTGTGCAAACAATATGTCTAATGGCACTAGACTAGCAGAGCCTGCCTGAAATTAGATATGTACTCTGAATATCATTGGAATGCCTGTAACAAAAACTCCCCTGAAACTACAACATGACGTGGAATATGATATGTCCCCTGCTATCTTCAGTGGAATCAGAGCACCCATGAACCCAGATCCACAACAGCATCAGCTCCAAGGAACCTGAACCCGGTTCATGTTTTGCAAGAAGTCACAACCTGTGAGCTAAAGCAAAACTGAATATCCAGAAACACTCATTCTGGCCTTATGATATACTATTACATGAGAGGTAATAGTTCATGTGATTAGAGTTTGTACGCGTAGATTAAGACGCCAGGCTGTAGAGCAACATTTACTTTGAGCGGGATTGTGACTTGGATTACATTTCTCTGTGGAAAAGAAGCATTACACATTACTACAAGTGGAATATTTAGGGCATAAATAGAGCACCCATTTACTCTGATAAAACACAGGCGGGGACACCTTCATTCCCCAGGGCAGGGAAATAGTTGACTACTGGTAAGGGCAAATCTCAGACCGTATATATTTTGCAGCACTACAGAAAAATATGGAAGAGAAATAATGAGGAAAACATCTACATTAGTGAGTAGAAAATGCTAATAAATGGGATCCCACCTCTCCCAAAATTAGACGGATCTTCCACCAGCACAACATGTATGGTGTGTGAAACTGCATGGACAATCCAACTTTCCTGGAATCTGCATCATTCCCATAAGCAAACAGAAAAGAGCAAGTCAGTTACACATACAAATGGGGCATGACATTGCAACAGCCTAAGGGTTAAAATTCCGTCCTGTCTATATTGGAGAAGAAGCAATGTTCACCTGAAGCCCCGCATCTCAAAGAGTTTCTAATGAGATGGCACATGCTGCCAGCTGTGCCTCAGAAATCCACTTTAACCCTCATGGTTTGACAAATGTTGTAGGGTGAGCTGTGATCTTACCGTACCCCAGGTAGGAAAACTGGATCCAAGGCATTTCTCAGATGTTTTGCTTTCTCTAAAGATTGTCCTCAAAACCGAGCTTGAGACTACAATGAAGCGAGTAGCACACCCCAACCCTGCTGTTGAAAGAGTTGTTCCACAAAGAACGGAATTCATGATTTGTAAGTCCAGAAGAAGAGATCAAGGAGGACCCTAACAGTACAGACCCATTGTTCACCTGCTCTAAAAGAACTTGAGGTTCTACCATTCCTTTCCAGCATAGCTGCTTTTGTGTGGAACGATTACTGGGTAAAACTGTAGTATCAGCAGCAGGGGCTATCATCTATTGGCCGTGCTCTTCGGAAAGGAATAGCTTAATCACCTTTCAGCATCAGTGGGAATGCAACCTAATCACAAGCCATGAGAAACCGTCCTGATAAAGCCACTAAGCCCAGAGAACAACTGCAGCACTAGAAATGGAAAATAAGATGCTGTGAAGTCATGGCTGATAGCAGACATGCTAAGCAAGGCATGTTTCCTAGACCAGTAACACAGATCTCTCAGTGGAATAAAAGACTGAGAAAATCAATAAGCTATATCATCATCCCCTCTCTGCTGGGAGGCTCCAGGTCACTTGACAAAAGCCTCAAAGTTGCAGTTAGAGTTAGTCTGGGTTAGGCCAATCACAAAAAGCCAGTGCCAGGGAATGTTATACTCTGCTACCAGGTGACTATTGATCTCTAGATGCAGTGAAAGCTGTGCCTTATTTAAAGAGAATCCATGGAGATTTAAGAACCCCAGTAGCACAGACAGAAGTTTCAAAACTTCTGAGAAAACTCTGAGTGCCTAGTCAGAGACCTAGTCATGACCTAGTCAGAGAGCCAAGAAAGCCAGGATTCATGTTGTTCTACATATGCAGCTAGGTGTTGTCATTGGAGTGCAAATTTGGAAGAATGTAGGTCCCTAGTTTTTCATAAAAGAATCTGAGTTCCCTACAAAGAGGTGTCTCTGAGAAGGCACACTCTTGAATCTGCCAATAAACCTGTCTTCTCAAAGTAAAAAACAAACCATGAGGTTTTATCCATAGTTTAAAATACCACATAGTTCCAAGGATGTGTTCCTGAAAGAAATGAAAACAACTGTGATCATCAACGGTGAAAAGCTTTAGTAGGTTAATTATAGTCTCTCTTTCCAACGAGGAATATATTTGATGATATTTGGGCTGAATTTTGAAATGCTTATCATGGTTCTCCAAATATGAAATTCACATTTGCTCATGCTGTGCATTGGATCTCTGTTTGAAAGAGAGAGGTAAGAAATATTTATCAGAACGAATTCATAATATGGACATGTTGTTCCAAAACCTGCAAGGAGAACAAAGATATTACTTTGAAATTAAATGCACTACCCTAATCAGCAAGCCACTTCAAATTAAGTCTAAGAATAACTGTACTTTCAGCCCTCTCCTGCCTTTTCAATTGTTTAAAAACAAGTCAGTATTATCTTTTATGATGTCTGTATTTTTAAACTAAAATTGAGTCTTAAATATTTAAACAACAGCTAAATAACATTGATATGAGCTGCTGTGGAGGCATATGCGCATTTGGGAACTGCCATCATTGTGTCAATAATAGTTTAAAACACTGGAGAACTTGTCTTGCAAGACATAAATCTTTAATCAACCTGTGAACAGTTTGTTATACATTAATTCATATTGAAAATGGCATTCCCATGTCAGAACCACACAAAGACAGGCCTTCCACCACATGGAAACCATCTGCGCATAATCCAAGTTACCATTGTTTAGCAACAGCCTGATAAGCTAGAGGTCCACTTAAATGTGTGTAAGAGCTGCTTCTTTTCATCACATCCTAGTTCCGTCAGACTGACTTTATGACATGAAAAAAATGTAACAAGATTATGCAGCACAGCTGGACAGCTCTTCCAGGCTTTCAAACAAAACACTGTGTAAAAGTTATTGTCAAACACACCTGTCCATTCCATTTGCTTATATGTCAGTGCACAATCAGTCTCTACAAAGCTCCTACTTTGTAGAGCACCTTGAGACACAAGGCTAGTTTAGACAGCCTGGTTCTATTTCACATGAAGTTGATAAGATGATAAAAGTAAGAGAGTCTTTCCTTTAAGGAGGTTTGTAGCTATTAAAGCAGTGAACAAAGATAGTACTTGGTCTGAATTTGCTCAAGATCACATACTGGGAGATAAAGAACTGCAAGGCACATTCATGTGCAAATGCCCACATTAGTCTTTGTAGTTTTGAGCATTACTCCCGCTTTCTTTTACTTTTCTCCATTATAATTACCTATCGTTCAAACCAGTAAGTATTCCTGCCAATTTTACTTGATCTCTCATCAGTCTCTGATGTGGAGTTGCTGCTGATATGCCTGCAGGATATGCTGAGTGAGATTACTTTAAAACAGCTTGTTCACTCCTGTTGGTTGCCACCAGAAGGTTGTGATGGGCACTTGTGTCTGTTCCCTAAGGTCTTTCGTAAGTGCGGTCTTACATCTTTCACAATGAGGTTTAACGTCTTTCACTCTAGTTCTCTCACAGGTGAACATCCTTGAATGAACCATCAAGGAAAGTATTTGGGCTTTGGTACTTGCAATACAAGAGGAGGCAGATTCGAGGAAATAAATAATAAGCACCTCCTCCCCATATCACACACACTAACAGTGCACTGCTAGAGTATTTGAAAGAGATGGGATATTTGGAGTTAAGGTTATTTGGAGGATACAGGACCCCTCCACTTCCTAAGGGCAGTTAAACTCTTGTCTCCCACCAACCAGGGAAAGTCTGAACCACTCCAAGGTATACTTTAGTGTTGTTCTTAATCTCTCCTATTAGAGTAGGTCCACTTTATGTGAAATATCCATCAGGGTAAAGAGAGAAAAAACAAGCAAGACAACCGAGTTCCTATCCCTTCTCCACCAAAAAGTTTAGTATTCTGTGCAATGTTGAACATCATTAAGAAGAGTACTTGAGAGAAATCCACTCTGGGGTAACACATACAATAGTGGTTAGGGAACTCTGTTGCGAGAAAGAGGTTCAAATCCCCTTGAATTGCAAGAGAATTGAATCTGGGTTTCTGACACGTTCAAAAATTCCAGTCCAGAATGGCTGGGTGGGGAGAAGTAAGAAAAGAGTAATTTTTCTGTCTGGCTGTTTAGTGAATAATGCACGTCACCTCTTCATTCTTTTACCACAAATTTGCAAAAATACAGTTGTCAAAGCTTGTCTTTTTCTTTGGGACACAATGTTTTGGTGAGTTTAGGATTAAATTTGCTGATAGTTTTGACAACTGAAATAAAACCCCAAAATATTTTTCCTGGTTTCATTTATACTGTAAAAAAAGAGAGCACACAAGGATTAGATATCTCAGATTTTACTTCTACAAAAATATGTATGAAGGCAAGGACACTGTACACGTGCATTACAAAAGACTCTGGCCTTGACTCCCTCCCCAGTTGTCCTTGCGTCTCTCTCACTTTGCTGCCTCACAGTTTGGGACTCATTTCACCAGCCATCTTTGCCAGAAAGACCTACTGACACACTCCAGCACCCACATGTGTATTTATCCTGGCCCAAATCTGCTTCACTTTGATGCCAGAGCTAAAAGAGTAATTTTCCAGCCATCACAGCACTGGAGTGCAGAAGATACAGAAGTTAGGGCTCATTCCTGCTCCCCAGCTCACAGTTCTGCTACAGGACTGAGGTGGAAGCAGCCTGAGTGAGTTTAAAATGCAGCAAGCAGGCTCCAGAGATCCCATAATTTCACCCTCTGTAAATAGAGCCTGCCCCACCTATTACCCCCAATCTAAGTAGATTTCACAAGAAACGACTGGGTGCTGTGCAATATGCATCACTGAAGAGCAGATGCGGGAAGGAAGACTTCCAGAATATATTTTATTAATGTGTGAAGATTTCCTCTTTCATCAATCAAACTATTACATTCGACAACTTGTTTTTCCTTTGCAGAGTGCTCCCTGCACAGCTCCTCATGGTGGGTTGAAATTCAACCTTAGTATGGTGGGAGACAACAGTGTTTGTCATCATGATGATCCAGGTAAAATCCAGATTACCTTCCAGATTTCCTTTGCCCTCCCTGGCTAGGGACGGGCTGGGCAGGGAAGGGTCTCACACCCAGATCCCACCAACATGTGTTGATATATTGGCCAGCTGGCAAGGAGTATATAATAGCTGGCTAGGTACTGCTGCCTCTCAGCTCAGGGGAAAATCAATGAAATGGCTTCCAAAATTCTTCTGCCCTCTTACAGCTTCTCCTGCTATGTCAGCGGTGCAGGGACCATCCCCACAGACTCACTGAATGTACTGCAGCCAAGAGATGCAGGGATGTAGCCTATTTCTTTATCAGCTATTTAGGACCAGAGTGAAGACAGGCACTGAACTGAGAATAAAAAAAAATCTCATTTTTCTTATGCTTGTCTCTCCCGACTGCTGGCAACCAGACAGTGTTCAGGAGGAAACCACTAGATTTAAATATTTTGCAACTTTGGTTGTATTTTTACCTTTTTGTATGCGTAGTTTTCTAGGATTATTAACAAACATAATGAAAATCTCCATTGTTTAACTCCATATTAAGCACCCACATCAGACCTCAGAAGGATTGCTCTACATGTTTTTAAGTGTGCATCACTTTAAAGCTAGTTGACTGCTAACCATCCTTTCGTTCTGTATAGGGGTCAGAGGTATCTGCAGCTTTTGTACTCCCAAATGCAAGACTATCTCTAAAATCTATTTTCCCATCTTACATTTCTTTTGTTCAGAACAGTGAAAAACAGACTGCAATAAGATTTAGTACTTACCGTGAGTACTACGTACATTATGTGAAAGAAACAGGTCTAGCCTGGATCTGTGACTTCCATAGTTTTATTTCATTGTTCTTATCTTTGCCAAGTCCCCAAAACAACATAATTTGATTTCGTATCATTCGAATGACTACCAGTATTACCTGATTAATATAAACAAACAATGTCTGAGGAAAAAAATAAGACCGGATTAACATAAACACCAGAGGATGATTCATTCTTGGTGTAATTTCTGTGTGAATGGAAAATACACCAGGGATAAATTTGGCCCCATGACGCAGAACTTCCAAGAAACATGAAGCTATTGTAACTAGAGATCTCTGCTGACGTATGAATTGAAAAGCAAAATAGAAATGAGGCAAATTCAGCATAGGCATAAAAGGAGTGAAGCCAGCTCTATTAATTACCCAACTGAAAGAAAATAAAAGCCTGGATCAAAATAACTTAATGTACAGAATGAAAAGGATGAAAACATGAGGCAAGAACAACAGCATGATGACAGATTTGAGAAGCAGCACATAGTAAATAGGATGACTAAAATGGAAAAAGAAAGTGTTTTCCATGACATTCAGCACAAAAGACAAATCTTTGACTTCTGAGAAACTCAGTTCAGAGAGTGTTCAATGAACTACATCTTTCAATAAACATCCTTTATGCCCATTAATAACCAAAGTAATACAGCTTTTGCTAACACCATGCTCATACATAAAATTGTGAAGAGATGGTTTGTGATCTGATTAAATTAGGGTAAAGGTGATCTCTTCCTACATAATTGGCACTGTCATTTTCATCACTTCACAAGGGGCACAAGTACCAGTTCATCTCGGGAGATGCCCCACACTTTCAATTTAAACTCTTATTAGTGTAATATATAGGTGGTAGAGTAGGGTGCAGAAGAGCAAAGGTCATTATGCATTTTATTACAAACAAACCCATCTTATTGGCACATTTTTTTCCTAAATTTGATAAGAGAGTGTCGGAGTCATCATTAACCCTGCTGTCCCAATCTTCTGCCCTGGGGGAGCTATGGGAACATGTCACACCTCCCTCCTTCCCTGCCTGCCCTCCCTGACTGGGTTTGCTGCCTACGGAGGATGGGAGAAGGGCGCCACCCACATCTTACTCCAACGTAGAGTTAGACACAGTCAAGACATGCACTTGGTGCCCAGGACTGCCTGTAGCAATTATCCATTAATGTGCACAGATTCTACTGTGAAGAGAAGATAATTCAGGTCAGAAAACAGTGGTGAAATTTTGCTTGCAGTTATTTTTAAGAAACTGGCATGTTTTATTACAATATCTAAGATTGTTCCTAAATCAAGTAACTTATTAATGGTGTCACCAACTATACTACAAACCTTTACATTCCATGCAAGCTGTGAGAAGTCAAACTGTAGATTCTTTTTCCTGATAGTTTATTAAAGGCAAGAAATGGTATCATTAAAAACTCAAGTTGACAAGTTCTCCAAGAGCAGCGAGGAGAGGTTTAGGCTCACTCCAGTCACTTATTTCTTCTCCTGAGAATTAACAATCAAAAAGGGATGGGAGAGTGAAGAAGGAAAGTAAATCCAGATCTTCAAATGGTCTCTCACATCCTCATGACAAGGTTATGGTTTGAGAACTTACCCTTGTTAAAACATGAACCTGTCCTTTCTGGTGAAAGCTGAGTGCATACAAATGATCTCACCAAGCTGTATCCCTAAAAAATGACACCATGTAATCATGAGCATAGCCACTGTGTGAACTTCATAAGCACAAATTAAATTTCCATGGACAGACAATCCCAAAGACACAACCTAGATGCAATCTGATTTCTCCACGTTCTCCAGGATGGGACTAAGTCTTATCATCCTTCACAAGTGAGCTTTTTTCTGTTGTGTTATTTAAAATAGTGTCATCAGAGGGAAGTAGCGCTTTGTGATAGCCCTGTATCAGACTAATATTTACTAGATTGCAGGTCTGGAGTCTGAAACCATTAACAGCCTATTCATGACTATCTTTTGGCCTGTAAAAAACTACTCCAAATAGACATATTTGAGGAGGATTTTGGCAATTATGAACCTACGTCTTTCAAAGTACTAAGATTGCAGTTGCTGTGAGTTACTGTATAGCGTTGACTTCTCAAATAACAGACTTTCTAAAAGATAAACAAACAGACACATACAGGAAAACCTTACTGAAATTTTTATCATGGAAATATTTCCACCTAAATCTATTAATAGTGTTCTTGCTTGGCTTTATTGTCATGAGTTCTCCACCTGTTATGATTGTCTGAACTACAAAAGAGATTTGTGTTTAACAAGTAATGTTTATCTCTTGATTTTCCATTATCACATTAACATTAACTAATTTCTAAAATACTAATAAATAAGGAAAAGAAAATATTATTCTTGTCAGTCAACCCAAAATAGGACATTTTTGTCCAACATGAAAACTTATCATGTATATGTTATTAGCTTGGTTGATTTATTCTCTGTCTTATATTTTGCAAGGGAGACTTGAGGTGTAACAGGCAGGGATTTTTTAAAAACCATTTTCTAAATAAATAAAAGTGAATTATTTCCCTGTGTCAACCACCCAGAAGAATATTACACAAAGAATCCTACATAGTTTGATGCTTTTTTTTACATGATAAATGATGACCATCTGTCTAGGCAAGGATCAGTAGTACGGCTTCTCTTACAAAGTAAAGCAAGGTCAGAAGTTTGTGCATCCTTCTTTATGTGTCTGAGATGGCAAATAGCACCCTCAATGTATTACAAGTGCATCAGTTTGCATCACTGACCCAAAGCAAAAAATTTGGTGCAGATGATGCTATTTACTACTTGAACAACATGAGCCAATTTCTGTAACAGTTACTTGATCCTGAAATCTATCTTCAGGTAGACTCTCAACATTGCCAATGAGATACTTGTAAAAATATGAACTATTAACTTCTGCAGCAAAGAATTTAAGGAGTATTGCCCTTCTGAAGACTTCTATCATGGATATGACTAACTAACCAACAAATAATGATCCTTTCTATTTAATAATCCCTAAAAACAGCAGCTGGCAAACAGGGGAACTGGATAGGAAAACAGAGTCAGGTGGTTGGGTAAGAGATAGACATAAAGTGACAACTTTAGGACTAGAAGGAGTTAGAGGACTAGTACAGGCACCTGTTTTTCATTCAGAAGGGGAACAGAGATAGGAAAAGAATTTCCCATCAACCTCCCTAATCTTCCTTCCTTTGTCTGGTTTCCCATGATCTAAGGAGAGAGGAGGACAGGAGGTTAGAAGAAAAGGTAAGCAGAAGAGAAAGGGGAAAACATGTTGCTAATTTCTTCCCCTGCTTCTTCCTATCTGTGACAGGCAATACCACAGGAAGAGTAAAAAAACAACAGCAGGTACAAAGGATCAAAGCAGGCTAGAAGGACCAAGAGGGAGGTGTCACGGGGATATAGGGGATCACCAGATCCCTTATTACTGCTAGGCCCTGAGAAACTCCTTAGCAACTCAGTCTGCATATGAACATAGACTTTACCATCGTCAAAATGTTTGGATGTGTCTCTGACTGCTAAATATTCAAGGTAAAACCTATCCTATTTCTTTGTAACAATTTTATACAGATCCTTCCACATTTGAGTCCTGGCTTCCAAATTCCCAGTACAGGACGATATCACTAGCCCCCCCGCTTCTGCTTACTCCAGGAAATCCTACAAACATAGGGATAACTTCTTTGACTGGCCATTCTAATTTGCCCTCCTTTTTTTTGTGTGTGTATACATAACAGAATATTTTTCCCACAGTGAACTAACTTGCAGTTTTCTAAACTTTCTGTGTGCCTGTGGTCAGAGAAAAATGTCTTACATGATTTGTGTCAATTTCTCAACAGACAAAAACAGAATTTGACCTTTGCTTTTAATAGAGATGTAGTGTTACCGCCTTCTGTTTTGGATATAGGTCAGCCTGTTTTATTGATAAGGGCTTGAAGTAGTGCACTTCTGTGCCCGAGCTGGTTCAGAGTCCGGTGGTCTGATTTACTAATGTAAATCAGCACAGCAACATTGCTGCCTCTCTGTATACTCTCCTTCCCCCGTCCTCAATCCAAGCCACTGTCATTGCTAGATATGTTCAAGGCATTTGGCATCACCATGCAGAGAAAATAATTCTTTCCACCATGTCTTACCCACATCTTCAGCTCAATAATATTAAATTTCATAACTGGGCTATGCCGATCACAGCTGGAGTGGAAGGAACCTAGAGGATTTGAGGAACTATTGCTCTGGTTCTAAATAGCACTGTTCTTGTCTCTCTGAATCACCAGGTTTTTTGTCTGAGGTCTGCTTGCTTTTAGTTACCACATCACATAACCAAGCGTCTCTTGTCTGAGATTATAGTATAAACCTACAGCAGAATATTAAAATGCAAGAGTCTATCCTACACTATTTACACCCTTGACATCTAGCAAAGGTTTCTACAGAGCACTTACTCACTCTCTATTAACTCTGTATCTAGATACACCTGCTACGTCACTGTGCAGGAGATGTGCTTCGAGAGACGGGATGCACAGCAAGCAGAAGATAATGGAATGGTCACATTAAATTTAACAACAGAAGCACCTCCTAATTATAAAGCAATATCCCTTATTTTCGACACAGTTTTATCCCTATTAAAAATAACTATCAGCCTGTGTAATCATTGTATGAGTAGAGCTGCAGATGAAGCTACCCAAAGGGCTATTTTTTCTGTATCTTAACTAATTTATTTTGCCTACATCTAATATTCCTAGTATATTATCTTGCCAACAGAAATATGGACATACTATTCCATACAGCTATGTATGAGTTAGCGACCTTGTTAAGAAGTTAGCAATATATTAGCCCCACCTCCTGTGGTTTTGTCATCTAAAGAAATTTATACCACACTAGGCACCAAGAAAAACATAACAGAGAAATTGAGGGAGAAAATTCAAGGAAAATGTGATGAGAAAGAGTAGGGATATCAGCAGAAATCATAAAAATATGAGGATTATTTTCATTAGAAAGCAGGTGGATTATGGGATTTTAAAATACAAAGAACAAGACTGAGAGATTCATTTTCTCTGTGTCAAAGCACAAAAGTAGGAGGATATTCAATCAAAATAGAATATAGTCTCACATGATATTTACTCAAACTCTGGAACTACATTTCCAGATGTCACAATCATCAGGACAGTAACAAGATGGAAAAGGAGATTACATGTTCAGAGGCAGCAGAAGAAAACATGGAACAGAGCTAACAGCATTTCAGAGGAGATTAATCTTCATGTTTTGGGGTCTAGTGAAAAAGTGTCTTAACTTTTCTGAGGTGTCTGAACTGGCCACTTTCATAGTAAGACTGAATGGCTGATCAGGCCGCCTAACTAGACTTCCATGTTAGATTAACTCCTAGACTAGTCTTCACCTGCAGAGTAGAAATGATGAGACTAAGCTAAATTGTCTTTTTCCTGTAAAAAGCCAGCCAAAACCTACAAATGCATTCACTTTTCCACCCCAGTGTTATATCTGCCTACTATCCATACAGTGAGAGATTGCATTTTCCTTCCATTCGAATTACTGCAAAAATTCTGCTAAAAAGGAAAATTAGAAGGACAAAAATAATTTGAAAGATCAAAACCACGTCTATGCATATGGAAAGAAGATGCCTACCTTTCACCTTATGCAACTGGATTTATGTTGGACTCATAACTTCTGTAGGAACCCAGGAAATGCTACGTATGCAAGATATGGGACATAAAATGCAGTGCTCTTCATCTTAGATCCATTTAGTCTGAGTAAATCAGCCATGTATTATCATCACAAAGAGCTGGAGGGACATCTAGTGGACTTGTTTACAAGTAGGAAGGCCTTTGTGCTATTATTTTACTGCATGACTCCACATCAGAGGTGTTAATGTTGGTCCTTCCACTAAACGAGCATATGAAATTCCAGAACAGTACTAATATCCATGCCATGCAAAACAGGCAGCCAGCTATAAAACATACTGTCATCAATTCTAGATCTGTAGATAGATCGAGTCCGATTCTCATATCCAAACCGAGATACAATTTAAAGCCAATCTACAGCTTACTGACACTATTAGATCAGAACTACATGTTTAAAATACAGACCTGAGGCATTTTAACTATTAATATGTATAGTGCACATTATGCTAGCCTTCCAAAAGGTGTTTATGGTTTAACACCATAAACATTAAAATTCTATTTTAAATATCTTCTTTAAGAGTAAGAGAACTATCTTTCAACTTTACCCTAATCCCATTGGCTTCAAGAGGAGTAATGCATTTTGGAAAGCAGAATGAGACATTCAGCAACAGGTATTTTATAGAAACTTTATTCTTATCCAAGCTATGAATATTTACTTCCACTGGCCTTGCTCAATAATATACCTGATCATTTCCAAGCTTCTTAAGAATGGAGTTATAAGTGTACTTACACATTTAGGGAAGTGGACAGAGCAGAGTTGGGGAATGCTCTGATCCTGGGGAGTAATCCTACTAATTTCAAGTACCTTTGAAAAATCCAAGAGATACTATATTTGAGAGTCGAAATATTTTTGGTGCCTGAGTCCAACAGATGTATTCCAAAACAGTTCATCAGATTAACATCTGTATCTTTAAGAATATCTTTAAGAAACTTTATCTTATCCAAGCTATGAATATTTACTTCCACTGGCCTTGCTCAATAATATACCTGATCATTTCCAAGCTTCTTAAGAATGGAGTTATAAGTGTACTTACACATTTAGGGAAGTGGACAGAGCAGAGTTGGGGAATGCTCTGATCCTGGGGAGTAATCCTACTAATTTCAAGTACCTTTGAAAAATCCAAGAGATACTATATTTGAGAGTCGAAATATTTTTGGTGCCTGAGTCCAACAGATGTATTCCAAAACAGTTCATCAGATTAACATCTGTATCTTTAAGAATATCTTTAGGTAATCTGGTAATTCCCACAAATTTTAACGTGAGCTTCTTGACCTGCAAATGTGTTCAACTTTGTTCCAGACATGGGCAATCAATTTTCTGTTTAACTGAACTCTTAAAGTATTCTAGTTTAAGAAGCAACTGAAGGAGAATCAGGCAAAAGCCATTTCCCTCTTCTCTCCACCCGAGTGAAAAGCTGAGTCTCAGCTTTTCTCTCTCTAGTTTTCCCTCTATAGTTCTCTATAGTTGAAACCACAGAAACAGAAAAGTCTTCCAAACAGTGAATTTCAGTAACATCTTCAGCTTTTCAAATTTAAAAGTTACTTCATTCTATGGTCTGTTTTGATTAATGTGAAATGAGCCAATATCAAACTAGGCCAATTTAAAAAATTAGAACAGAAATCAGTTCTGTTGAAGAAGCTAATAGCTGAAAGGAAAAGGCCAACTTCTCTCAGATATAAACTTCTTCATTTACTGAGCCTTCCCAATATGCAGAGTTATAATAAAACCACAGCTCTTGAAAACCATGAAAGTCTCAGGGCAATGGAAACAAAGACTAGGAATAAAACAGGGAGGGAGGGAGAAGAAATCTTTATTTAAAATTTAAAAAAAAACACCCTCGTGTCTGTCTCGTGATTTTTCTGGAACTTGGCAGATGGATCTTCAGTCCCTGACAATGAAGGGCCTACAGGTACAACCTGGAACTGCCTGGAAACCAAGCTACCATCCATTTGAGTTCTCAGATCTGTTGTCTGTTTCCACCTGCAAGTTTTGCCTAGGCAGCCTGTGAGGACTTCAGGAATCTGAGTCAAGCTGGTGGTCATTCAGTTGCAACTCAACAGCTGAAATATAGTCATCCTGACACAGATGGGATTCAGTAGATCCTATTTTGTTTAGGCAGTTCATGCCAATCTGTGTGCCTTGGATCTGTTGCGAGTGGCTTGTTCACTATCCACACCCATATTTCAGTCTGGAAGATGAGACAGAAGCACAGCAACCTACATTGAATAACAAAAAGCTCTACAAGTGCCTGCTTAAGCTACAGTCCCTGGTGGGAATCTTTCTGTTCCTCCAGTTCTCACAGGCTTAGTGCTGGTGTCTCCCAGGTGTTCATGATGCTGCCCGGAAGAGGGAGGGCTGCCTCCACCCAGTGATCAAAGATATTAGTGTTGTTCTAGCCTAAGCATAAAATTCACGTCACATAGGCTAAATTCCAGCTAGCTGTCCCAACTCTGTGCTGGGACATAAAGCTAGGAGACCTAAAATGCTGTGATTGAAGGGCCAGACCTTGGGACAGAGACTGACCAGACTCTGATCAGTTTCTAAAGGGACAGTCCGTCCTGTCATAGCAGCACATGCCACAAGAAAGATCAGAAGATCTTTATCTTAATAATGGTAATTTTTCATCACATTAGTGAAAATACAATGAAAAATGCTACTTTTAGAAAACAATTAGTTTTTCAAACACCTGCACTTTTCACTCCACGCTCCACCCTGTGGCCCAGAGTTCTTGGTGTTGGCTTTGCAAAATATTCACTAGGATTTCTCTCAGAAGTTTCTGATCTTGCAAGGGGAATTTTCTCCTTTTCTAGAATCATGCATTTTGGCTACGAAGTGATCAGTGAATAGAATCAATGTGACAGAAGGTAGACATGCAAACAGGAAAATCACACTTGGAAATTTTACCACATTGTTGTTTGTTTCATACAGAATAAATATTTGGTACCACAGCATTGATGTGCTATAGGAGTACAAATACTGAATGCATTATACACAAATAGGAAGCTGGGAGAAATCTAATCTTAAGTAATTGTGAATTCACATGTCAAAGAAGATACCCTCCTTCAAGAAGGTACACTCTTTCTGTTTGAATATGTTCCTTATGAAAAATGCTCTTTTCAGGTTATTTTGCCATAAATTTATAACATGGACATTTGTAATCAAAGTACATGTTGCTACACATCCTAATGCACCTAATGCCCTTCACATCCCCCAATAGATTCAACTCCAGGTGGGCTTTCACTTTCCTAATAGAATCCCTGCACAGTGTCTCTGTTCCTCCAAGGTTTGGAGGAATGACTTGACCCTGCTTCTACCTCTTCTATGTTCCTTTATGTTCAATCCAGTTGGTGGCCAGTCACAAGCGGTGTTCCCCAGGGCTCAGTTTTGGGGCCAGTCTTGTTCAATATCTTTATCGATGATCTGGATGAGGGGATCGAGTGCACCCTCAGTAAGTTTGCAGACGACACCAAGTTGGGCGGGAGTGTTGATCTGCTCGAGGGTAGGAAGGCTCTGCAGAGGGGCCTGGACAGGCTGGATCGATGGGCCGAGGCCAACTGTATGAGGTTCAACAAAGACAAGTGCCGGGTCCTGCACTTGGGCCACAACAACCCCATGCAGCGCTACAGGCTTGGGGAAGAGTGGCTGGAAAGCTGCCCAGCAGAACAGGACCTGGGGGTGTTGGTTGACAGCCGGCTGAACATGAGCCGGCAGTGTGCCCAGGCGGCCAAGAAGGCCAATGGCATCCTGGCCTGTATCAGAAATAGTGTGGCCAGCAGGAGTAGGGAAGTGATCGTGCCCCTGTACTCGGCCCTGGTGAGGCCGCACCTCGAATACTGTGTTCA
>NW_008796110.1:812894-816045 GCF_000699145.1 Aptenodytes forsteri
GGTATTTAAAAGACGTGTAGATGAGGCGCTTAGGGACATGGTTTAGTGGGCATGGTGGTGTGGGGTTGACAGGTGGACTTGATGATCTTAGAGGTCTTTTCCAACCTTAATGATTCTATGATTCTATGATTCTATGATTTATTATGTTTTTTAGTCAGGAGACCTCATCCACTTCTTCTTCCTGTCTGTAGCAGACACCCGCCACAATGCCCATGCTGGTCATCCACTAACCCTAACCCATAAGCTCTCAGCTGTCTCATCATGCATCCCTAGGCAAAGTTCATCTACAGTGTGTAAACTGTAGAAGAAGAAAGCAAAATCTTCAGAAGACTGGCTTTCTGAAACAGAAATCTGCACAACCCGTAAAAGAAACATATGCTTCCTGTTGCACTGACATGGGATCATTGCAACTTCTACTGCCATGTTGCCTAATATGGGCCAACATTTTATAGACTACAAGAGTGTAGAAAGTATGGTTTCATAAGTAGACAGCATTCGTCTACAGCAAGCTCCAAGATGCAAATACAAAATAATGCAGATTATCGAGCAAGACACTTGCTTTCATCGACATTTTGACTAAATTCTCTTTTAGGTTCCTAGATTTGCTTGAATCTAAACATGAAAGCAAAGGTTCTGAAATATGCACATAAAACTGAAAACAATTGCATTAAAAAAAAACAGAGAAAACTGGCCAGATTTCCATTCCTATATTTTTTTTTTCACATTTTGCGCTAAATGGACTAATAATGTCTGTCACGAATACAGACAAAATATCTGACAATCCTTCTTTCCACTATGCTAGTGTTAGATTTGTTCCCATCTCACAGTGTTTTCATGGATAGACATAGGAATGAGGAATAACACCAGCATTTGGCCAATGGATTTTCTAATTAGATCATATAAAGGACATGTCCCGAAAGCTAGACAGGATCAAAAGTCAGCTCTGTGCATTTACTAACTATGTGGTATTTATGGAAAAGTTATGAAGAGGATTAATAGTTACCCAAAAACTGAAGCTGAGGTTTTCCTTGGATAAGGATCTTGCAATGTGCAGTTTAAGAGAGGGGCTGATTGCTATGTCCCAGTTAATTTCAGGGAGCATCCATTTGGACATCTAGACTGCAGGAGCAAATCGCTGCACTCTGTATTGCTAGATGTTCTAAATCCAAGTCCAGACCTACAGTTTAAAAGTCAATTTTCATTTCTGTGGCATTCAAAATACATAGTTAAAATGAATTTCTAAAAGGTTGCAGTGAAAAAGCCCACGCAAACTATTCAAATGGTGAAGGTGGCTTATACCAGCCTGAAGATGACAAATAAACCTATAATAAATCGCATTGCTGAAAAAGGCAGCCAGCCAAAACACAAGGTTATTCCCAACAGATTTGCAGGCCAGCAAAAAAATCCCCATCTCAGGCTTGCAATCCTTTTGACTGAGTAATAATAGAAGTATTATGTTTACCAGTGCCGTTCCCATCCTTATTCATATTTCCACCCAGCTCAATTCAACAACAAAGGAGAAAAAGAAAAAAAAAAACACACTCATTTGTTTCAGTCTTTAGGATCCAGAGAGCAAGGGAAATCTCCTCTCCTACTACCTTTTTCTTCTTCACATTTCTTTTAAAAAGAGGACGCCTCTTGCTTTAAAAACACTTTTCCTGGAATCACAGGATCACAATGGCTGAGGTTGGCAGGGACCTCTGGAGATCATCTAGTCCAACATCCCTGCTCAAAGCAGGGTCACCTACAGCAGGTTCCTGTGGACCATGTCCAGCCAGGTTTTGAATATCTGCAAGGACAAAGACTCCACAGACTCTCTGGGCAACCTGTGCCTGTGTTTGATCACCCTCACAGTAAAAAAGTTTTCCTTATGTTCGAATGGGAATTACCATACTTCAGTTTGTGTCAGTTCCCTCTTGTTCTTTCACTGGATACCACTTAGCAGAGTCTGGCTCTGTCTTCTTTACTGTCCCCCATCAGATATTTGCACACATTGATAACATCCCCCTGAGCTTTCTCTTCTGCAGTCTAAACAATCCCATCTCTCTCAGCTTCTCCTTGTACGTCAGGATTGGCTCTAATCCCTTAATCATTTTAGCGATCCTTTGCAGGACTCACTCCAGTACGTCCATGTCCTTCTTGCCCTGGGGAGCCCAGGCCTGGACAGAGCACTCCAGCTGTGGTGTCACTAGGGCTGAGTCGCTGGGGAGAAGGATCACCTCCCTCAGCCTGCTGGTGCCACTGCCGAATGCAGCCCAGGATGTTGCTGGCCACCTTTGCACAAGGGCACATTTCTGGCTAATAATTTTTGTTGAATCCCAGGTCCTTTTTAGCAGCGCTGCCACCCAGCCAGTCAGCCCCCGGGCTGCGCAGGTGCAGGGGCACCTGGCTGTCCCACGTGGCAGGCAAAAATTCTGCCACCAGAGTTTTCTCCCACTGTCTGTCTAGGGCCTCACAAATGCTTTCACGTTGCCCTTCCTTATCACCACTAAGACAGACCAATGTAGCTAGTAATCATTTGAAAGCCCAGCGTGGAAACTTTCTCTACTTTCTTAGGAGTCAGGCCCTGCCCTGGCAGACCCCATGGTCCTGTTCGCCACTCCTGGCCCCCCAGCCCATGGGAGCCACCAGCCTGTGCTGCACCATGAAAGATACATGCAATGTCAGATACGTGCAATGTGAGAATACGTAGGAAAGCTGCTATATACAACTCCACTTTATATAACCATTCATAAAAAATATAATTCTCTGCTGAGCACTGTGAGACTTCAGAGTACTTTCTGTTCAATCTTCTTGTTTAATTCATGGTAAATCTGCAAGAGATGGAATACATTTCAGCGATCCATCTTCATTCTCTGCAGTTGTTTACCGCATGCCTCCCTCAGGCTGTGGAGCGAAGGCGGTGACATCCACGTGGGCAGGAGCTCCCCCCGGGATGCCAGACCGGAGAGCAGTTGCCAGCAGCAGGCGCAAGACTGATCGCCCTCCACGCCGGCCTGCCGCAGCTCTCCTGCAGGACGGCTATCCACACGGCGGACTGAAGGGGATTTTTGCTTGGGTGCTAACCCGGTGCCTTTGTGCCCCGGGCTCTTGCTGCGGACCGGGTGCCCGGGCACCCCAGGGGGCGGCCGTCGCCTCCCCCGCTCCCTCC
>NW_008796110.1:816059-820387 GCF_000699145.1 Aptenodytes forsteri
CCGCGGCGCGGGCCCGGCGCGGCCCGGCCCCCCCGGCCTTCCCCTCCCCCGCCCCCCCCCCCGCCACCCGGGAGCGGGAGCGTGGAAAACGTCCAGCGCCTGCTCCCACACCAAAGGGCGGGTTCGCGGGTGGCGCGGAAGGGCCGGTTGCTGCTGGGTGGTTCCCTCCCCGCAACGGGACCGGTGTCACTGGGGAAGGGAGCGCAGGCAGCTTCGCTGAGCTGCGGCGACAGTCAGGGTCCTGTTCTGTCGAGTAAAAAGCAGTAGCTGGAGAGGGGAGGAGGGAAAGGCAGTGAGCCTCCTCGGGCTGCCGAGGCTTTCTGTTTATTTTCCTGGTCAAGAGCAGATGAAATCCCAGAAATGCCATTTCAGATTGTTGCCAAATGATACTGAGCAAATCAAAATGTGGTAATGGGTTGCAACAGTAGAGGATTGTCTCCCGGACAAAACTCTGCAAGAGTTTGTACGTTTCTGTAAACAGAATGTCTGTGGTTTGAAAAAAGTGGGGGTGGGTTTGGTAAAGCAGCTAACTTACGAAGGGGTACATTTCCACATCAGACACAATCGCCAGGAGTGTCCTGTGTTGTGAAACTTTACTACTTATAATTTACATAAGGGGTTTTTTTAATTCCTTGATGTCAAAGCAAGAAGTGAATATCAACTTGGTGTCATTTGTACGTGAGGTAACAAAATCACGGAAGGGTTGAGTGCCTCATTTTAGGTCATAAACTAAGTCACAGGCAAAGCAAAGGTTGGAATTCAGATTCTCCGAATTCCAGTCCACCTCCCTGTCCAACACAAAACTCTAGTACCCTACTTCTGCAGCGATTCACACCCTTCTACATCATATGTAGATTTGATGCTTTTCGTTGTACTACTCTTGCACAGCTTTAATTTCATAGCAACTTTGGCAAGATATCAACCCTGAAAACATGTCTTGCAGAGGTAGAAAAGAACCGTTATCGGCTTGGGGTACTAATTCTCATTTGCAATCTCAACAAATTTCCACAAATAGAGGTAGTACCATGGTTCCATTAAAGCCAATTCCTGCCACTTCAGAGGGAGCAGGAATTCATTCTCTGTGTGAAACACTAAGAGCATTAAAACATTTAGTTCATTACTGCTGGGACTAGATCCTTTTCTCAGTGCAGGGATCAAACGCCCCCTGAAGCCAGGGTTAAATTTAAACAGAATGGCTAAAGAGAAAAGGTCTCTAGAAGAGGTGTTCTTCCTGCTATCTCTACCTCTCTCTCCATTAAGCCCTAACCTATCTCTAATCAAGCAGAAGACCTTTTTTTTCCTGGGTCAGTTTTCTGCCAAGTAAGGCAGTTAATCAGCTCAGGGTCTGACAAGTGCAAAATGGTGCAAGATGTTTGGGGAAATCATGGAACTGAGTGCAAGGGGAGACAAATGTAGGATGAAGGACCTCACCCCTTCAGCTGTGATGACTGGCCCAAGCCATCTTAAGCCATCAGCTTCACCACCAGTAGCTGAAAAACTGTATACACCAACCCCTCCTCCCTGAGTGAAGATTAGCATTGGAGCTTGTCACATCTGGACTCCTTTCCTTCTGTAGGTGACCTAAGCTTAAAAGTATGCATGATGTTGCCAGAAAAAAAAAGACAGAATACAGCTTTCAGTCCTTTCATGGGGGCTTTTCTTGACAAGTTCTATTAAAAGACAAAGTTCATGCGCAAATAAAACCTCCCTGTGTCCCAAGTGCATGAAATTGTCCTGACTTTAAGCACATATTCTCCCCCCTAACTTGACAGCAAAACAGTGCTGATTGAACCATCTTCTCAAAAAAATGGAAGCACTCACTGCTGCTGGATGAAGTAGGCCTATGTTGCAATGTAACTTCCTATTTTTGCTTTTTTCCCAGTTCTTCAGAAGTGTACTTGCACAGGAAGGGCAGCATGTACTACTCCTGCTTTTGACTTTACTTTTTTCTTAACCATTCTTGAGAAATCCTTTGGGTTTCTACCAATACTTCCTCATGCCTCACTGGAGGACAGTAGTACGCTTGGCAATGCTGTGGATTCTCATGGTGGTGACCATGACCTCCAGAAGAGCAACAGTCTTGCTCAGTGCCACGTTCTCCACACACACGGACACCTGCCTGGATGACGTTTCCATTTGCTTCAATGGCAGTGCCAATCAGGTACCAGGAGGAGGAGGACACTTTGCTTCTGCATTGCTGTATGACTGCACATGGGACTATCATTTGTCAAGACACTGACTGTTCATCAAGACCTGACATATACTTAAAAAGGCAATATCAACCAGTCAGAGGGGATCTGCAGAAACAGTGGGAATATCGGCAATGCAGGCTGAAGAGTGAAGGCAGCAAGTTCAGGCACATCTCAGCTCAGATGAGCAACAGATGATACCAGCAGAGAGGAAAGTGCAGGTCCCTGCCCTTCAGGTGCTGTGGGACCGTGTCCACAGTTTATGAACGAGTCACAGGAACACTGTCTTCTCATTCCCAGGTGCAATTGCAGCACTTCTGCTTGTAAAAGATAGATCTCATTGACATGACCTGAATGTGTCTTCACCTAGTTGTTAGCCTATTAAAATAATTATACCACTGTTTTGAGCAGCGAGAATTTTCTGTCCTATACCTTCACACACATTAAGATCCCCTGCTTGCTATAGTGGATGCAATAAGCATTTATTTCATTAGGATCATGTCTTGGTTTTATTAAACATCCTTTGTATTGAAGTTATAATTTCCATGTTCTTGGCAGCATGGGCTTTGATGTGTAAATTCTTCAGACGGGTTCTTGGAATAAACAACACAGTTTTCTGAAATTGCCAAAAATATCTGTTCTGAGCAGAGCCTTGGAATATGTGTGAGAGGCTGGGAGAAGTGGGGGAGGCAGCTCAGACGGGACTCTGGTCAGGGATTCCCAAACCATATGAGTAACTCGTGGCGCACAAGACGTTTCAAAACATCTATGCAGGAAGGTACAGAGAAAACTGCTGCTGCCGCCGCCGAAATGCAAAAAAGGAACTCCCAAGTTTAAATCCTTTCTGGGTTGGTTATGAAGTTGGCCAGGTAATTTCTAGTCACCATGTAAAATGAAAACTCTGAAAGAGGGTCCCCCTACCACTATAATTCCTGTACGTGAGCTAAGACAGCCACAGTTTAAATTAATTCCCCATTCCTGGGAACCCAGCAAAGATGCCCCATTACTTCTATATTGGACAGACAACACAGCAACATTACAAAACCTTTACCATGGAAAAGTTACTGGTTAATAGCTCATACAAAGGGAGTTATCTTTTGTCATTTGCAGTGGGAAAAGTTGGATTGGCAAGCTGATTCATACATCAAATGTATCTTTTTGCTCTTCTTGTTGCATTATTTTCTTTCATCCTCTTTGTCCTATAAAATATTAATAATTTGCTCAAGTGACTTGCCCTCCATTCAGGTGTCGTGTCACACAGCACAGCTACAGATGAAGATGGCTTTCCTTACCCACTGGCAACTGGATTAGAGAAAAAGAATTTCAGGCAGTTCTTCCAAGAAAATCCAGACCTTCATTTTCAGCCATGACCTGAAAAATAAGCTTCAGGAGCAAAGGTCACAATCTTCCAGATCAATGAGCACACAAGGTGATGGCTGTTCTGGTTGTCTGAGGTGAGCCACTACATCCTGCTTCCACCCTCACAGGGGAAAAACTTGGATTTAGCATGGCACTAGTATATTCTGGGGGTTGTAGTTTGCCTTTCATGACATGTATTTTGTTTCTCTGCCCCCGTGTTCCCTTTGTTTACACCCATTTGTACAGTGCATTGCTTATGACTGAGGAAACACCTTTTCTTCAAAGCCTAGAGAGCTTGGTTAAATTCCCTCAGTTTAGTTTAATTTCCTCACAGTTGTGCATGGGAGTGCAAAACAGTGTGTGCCGGTGCTTATTTATTAGGGATCCCCAGGGGCTGTGCTTGGCCAAGAGGCTGAATCGTGCCTTCCTTTCTGCCAGTTAATCCATGGCAGAAAACTTACATGCATGAAGATACCAGAGCTACCGTCACCCTGGGCTGCAAGACAGCAATGAGATTATGAAGGAAAACCAGTTTCAGAAGTGAGAAGTCATTTTAGCTGCAAGTGTGTGAAACTGTGTAAGAGCTCTTGGCATATGCATGGCACTTGTACCTGGCCTTGCAGTCTCTTTGCTGTGTATATTCGAGAGACAACAGTGTGAATATTTATATATCTATACCTGTCTATATAGATATGTAGCGGGCATGCACTCTGTGGCGGGGGGGGGGGGGGGGGGGGGGAGAGGAAGGGGGGGGCCCAGCCACACCTGGCAGCCCTCGCT
>NW_008796110.1:820434-879285 GCF_000699145.1 Aptenodytes forsteri
CCGCCCCTCTGGGGGGGTCCCCGTTTCGCGGTGGGGGCACAAAGGACAGCCTGTGCCTATAAACATAGCAGTTCCCTTGCTGAGGAAAAGAAGACAGATCAGAGTGGGCAGCACAGTCTGAAAAACTCCAGTTACTGTAACATGTTACCTTGAGCAAATCCCTCAAAAGGGAAGCCCTTTGAGGGATTTTCTGCTGTGGGCAACACCAAACTCGTAACGTGCGGAAGTGAAGTAGAACAGTGATTACAGGAGTGCTTTGCCAGCTGTTAAAACCAGAGGCTTCCGTAAATTAATCTGTTTCACTGCATATGAAAAAAAAAATGCAAATAGCATAATATCAACAGCAAATGGTCCATTAAAAATGCTACAAATACTCTTACATTCACAGCTAAGTCCATCTTGACCATCTTGTAAGAGCACTTTATGCAACCTGCCATCCTTTTGGAGAGTTCCTAAATGGTTGGAGATTGACATATCCTCTGCTTCCATTATGGCCATAGCAACACACAAGGAGACAGCCAAAATACATGATCCAAAAGACAAAGAATAGGATATTGTCTGGCACCTAGATTTTAGGCCACTATTCCTAGATGGGATTTGTGAGCTGTGGGGAAGAATACAACTGAACTTTGTTAGTTTAGCAAAGATTCTCCAATCACTCTCAGCAGAGTGGATTTTTAAGAAATACCTTGTCCAGGTAGAAACGATGTAGTCAGGATCTGCTAACGTAGCATGATCAAATTTAGGAATAGGCTGCTTCAGTGCTTCTTACATCTCCAGACAGTACTTTGGGGTGTAGAGTTGCAATATGTCACACAGTGTTAGACAGTCTCTCTCACACAGGAAAGTTCATCATAAAGCCTGGTGATTCTGCCTATCGAGGTTTTGCTGATGACAACTAAGGTAATAAAGATTAGTAGAGAATACAGGCGGTAAAATACCTGGCAGAAATTTACCCGAGTATGATAAAATACAAAATGCAAGCTGAACACATTTTGTGCCTGCCTCTGGATTCTTTTCTGTCTCTCTCTGAAGTAAATATTGGCAAAGGATTTCACCCCAAAAGGCCTGTTTCTACTCATTAAAATTACCTAGAATTAGATCATTAGCTCAGTCTGTGTGGTTAAGTTACATTCAGAAACTGAACCTTGTTCATTTTCCAGACAGTACCTATTTCTTTCCAGTGACTATAATAAGAGAGCAGACAACCAGCTCAGTGGTAGATGTCTACATCTGATCAGATGAATCCCATCGTCGGCCAAATCATTGCCCCAGCTACTAGATTAGAGGCTTCTCAATCCCTACATTTTTCATTGTGAATACATGTTTTCTTTTGATCACCCTGCATAGTCATATTACTTCATTATGCTGGGTGTATGATGGGAGGTGAAGACCTAAAAATGAATCATTTGGGCTCACTTCAGTAAACCAAAGTGGATTCTTCTGATTGTGGACTATGATAACATTTCATTTAGATTTTAAAAACATCAGAAAAACTTCTAGATTTTTAATTAACTTTTTGTGGGAACATCTGTGAAGAACTACGTGCTCACGTTTTTTCTTCATGTGTAACATAAACAAATGTTGAAATGCTGGAATTTTGCTTGGGATTGAAACTGGGTTCTGTTTAACTGCACTAAAACATACTGAGTTCAGCCATGAGGTCATGAAGTTCCAAAAGGACGTTACAGCAAAGAAGAACCTACCATATTTAAACAGCTTTGTAGTGTTTTCCTTTTACATTTGCTGTAGCAAACCATAACGCTGATTGCTATGAAATACTGGCCACATCTATATTAGTAAGCTGGACAACTGGAGTATGTTTTCTGACCATGCAAATGAATGGGACAGCCTGGCTTGCTTGCTTCAGCATAGCTAGATCCTCTTCTCTCCAGAACAGCGTGGCCTTCTCCATACCATGTATTACAACCAGTCCCTGGCCTCATGTTATCCCTCAAGCCACTCCTGGCCATCATCTGGGGGAGCGCTAGTTAATGGTCAGGCCAAAACTGGGCCAGGGAGAGAGGTAGTAAACACCAAATAGTACAAATGATAGGTGCTACTTCTCAAGCCAATGCCTTGACCCTGTTAGCTTGCTTGCAGTTTGCTTTTAGTTTTCTACTGCTAAGTAAAGACTCTAAGTAGCATGGGCTGGTTCGTGCCCACACCACACAGCAGATCTCCTCGTGCCTCATGTGGTACACCAGTGGCTCTAAGATACTGCTACTATTCTGTCTGCTGCTTTCAGTTCAAAATGTTCAAAATAACGTCAAGAGGTGTTCTGCAGTCCATCAGGATGTTTTCATAGCAAGCAATGTAGGGTGTGTATTGCATGTCCAGGGATATGCTATAGGAGTGTGTGGAGGTGTATGAGAGGGCAAAAGATGCTGATATATTGTGGAAAGACTGTCCAGGGGAAGAGAGCCAAAGCCAGGGTAGTCTCATACATACTACCTTTTGAGAAAAGAGCCTAGAGTGAACTGTCCCTAGTGGGCTTTGTCCTAGCTAAAGCAGATCGGAGAGGGCCAAATCAGAGCCATGGAGTGAAACTACAACTGAACAGAGTGGATGATCAAAGTCTCCCTCCTTTGCCCTTGTGCATTTAGCAGCAGTAGCACATTAGGTTCTAATAAAATGCTTAACAATGGCCCATCGTGACCTTTGGAAACTCCCCATGGACTGGAGAACTGAACTCTGGAGTCAAACTATGCTTAGCTCACAGGTTCTCTAAAGCCAAAGCTTTCCAATGTCACAATTTCATTTTCAATTTTAGAACAACTGGACTTGAAGGGAATGTACAATTTCTGCACAAAGGATAACTTAAACCTTTGCTGCTCCAAACTGGAGCATTTTTGCATATGGTTTGTGGCCAGGCTTTGAAACAACACTCTGTTGCATGGTAACAGTCAAAGTGACACTATGCTCTGTTTTGCAGAGATTTTATTACAGTGGTGCCCAGTGAAGAGTCCCCTATAATAAAAGATTCATAAATGTCTATTTTCAAAAGGCCTTATCTAAACCATAAAATTTATCTTCAGGCATGTGCTATAAAATAAGGCTGTGGCACTCAAGCATGATTTTATAATTTTGGCAGCAGAGTAGACAGTATGTTTAAATTTGAGTTGGTTTGCCCTGGTTCAGTCTTTTTTTGGTAACTTAAGGGATGTCACAAAGTATATCACATTTTTATAGTGTTAGATTTTTTTTAACAGATTTCATAAAAACCCCAAAGAAGGCTGGTTTTATGCCTGTAATTTTTATGGACCAATAAATCTGTGAGATGGACTGGTGTTTCCCAGCCAAATTCCAGCTCTGTACAAGCATGTTATTTTCATTGCCTTTGTAGAAACACCAATAACTATAACCAAGACTCTGCACAAAATCTTGCTAATACAGATTTGTAATCTACTTGGAAACACCCTGAGGAATCACTTGGTTTTTTACACACTTTTATGTTTAAAGCTTAGCCTGACTGCCTGGTGACTCCTCACAGAGAACTATGGTCCAGAGCAATAGCAATAAACAATGTAATAAATGTGAAATCATTTCAGATCTGTGTGATGATAGCATCTTCTGTCAATTAAATGAAGAAGAGTTCTTCTTTTTTTTATGCACAGCAGGACCTAGCCCAGAGTCCTGGGCTGGGAGGTGGTGGGGCAGGGACTCTACCTGCCAGGCCAGGCACACGTAGACGTTCACATCCAGCAACAAGCCTCTATTTCCCCAGACTGCTTCAATACCAAACAGCTGCACCTGCAGCCTACCTCCAAAATCCCCGGTGTACCAGTGCATCACCCTCTCTTAAGCATCACCCAAAATGCCTGTTAATCCTGGGCCCTCCTAATGCCATCTCCACTCAGCACCACAGACACTGCCTCCCACCTATCATCAACTGTCTGAATGCCTAGTCCCATGCATAATCCCCCATTGTAAATCCCTTATCTGCTGCCAGATATGCGACAGTCATCCGCAAAGTTGTATGATTACTAGCTACAGAGCCACAGGGCTGTGGAGCCGAGGAGCTGTGCAGCAAGGCCGCCCCAGGACACCCACCACGCATTGGCCACTGTTGCTACGCTCTGTGTGTTTTGACCTCAAGGTCCACTTTTTGGTCAGCGTGGCATGGCAAAGAGGGCAATCAGAAAGAAATACACAGGAAAAAGTTTCAAGAGGTGCACTGACTTGATGATATAACTGAAAACAAGCTTGGGAAAGCTTATGCTAGGAATTAAGTAACACAGAAGTACTTTGGTTTCTAGGAAGAAGTGATACTGCAAAAATATTGGGAGTAAGATAAAACTAGGAGTGACCCACATGAGCTCATAGGTTAGATCATCTCTGCGCTACTGGAAAGGAATTGAATCTAGGTGTTTATAAAAAGCTACTAAGATAGGAAAGTGGCTGACTAGGATGTAGCTCTGCTGGCATGGGAACAACCATGAGCTACATGAGACCAAACATGAGAGGCATATGGCTAAATACAGGCTGTAAGATTTGTTCATTATATTGTATAGGTAACAAGCATGCTGTCAAATAACTTGTCTTCACTGCGTCCTCATCCCCATAATCCCCATATATGCAAACTTTTTTTTTATCAATCCCACAAGACTGTGTCTCTGTAATTCAGTTTTATCACCCCTGAGTCTACATATCTTCCACTCTTATTATTTAAACTAAATCACAGTTACTAGCTAGAATGGCTTGAAATGTCTCAGGTTTTCCTGCAATTCAGTTTTCAGAATGAAAATAGTTTTCTTTTTTTTTTTTTTTTAAAGCTAGGCTTCCCATTTTAAAAAAAAAAAAAAAGACTGTTTTCTGGGCAGGAGGCAAAAATTGATCATCTTTCCTTTAACTCCATGGAAGGGAAGGGAGTAAAAGTAAACAAGAGCAGAAGAAAGAATTTCTGTAAATTTGGTGAGAAAATGCCAGCTGCAGGAGGCAGCTCCTTACTGGAATTAGCTGCAGGGAGAGAGACGAACACAGAGCACAGACATAATGCACCAAATGACTCGCTGCCTGAAGCCATCCCTTAAAAACCCTTTGGACAGCACATGGCTGGTGTTGCCGGAAGGGAATGTTCCCCGGGGTGACAGCGCGGTGATACACACACTCCGGTCCCCAAGCCTGTGCCTGTCTATCCCTGCTCTATAAATCCACGTCCGCTCTACAGAAGCTTTTTCAGAGGGGCATGTGTTTCCTCGCTTCACGGGCACTTCTAACTATACCACAACGCTGCATGTTGTACTTAGAACTTAAAGAGCCTGGTAAATGATATGAATATGGCCTTATCCTCTATTTTTATTTCCCGGTCCCCAGAGGACTTTTCACTGCTTGTATCTGCACAGAAATTGTAAAGTTCCTTCTGCTGTTGAGCTGGGTCTGCCACTGCTTGAAAAAGAAGCTCACAAGACACTTACTCCTTCCTATTTAACCCTATATAACAAATTACATTAAAGGGCACTGTCCTTTAAGAAAAGACCTACTATAAATCTTTTTGGCTCAGAGGGGACTCCTGACCGGAACAACTGATCAGAAAGTACACCCCAAACGAGTTTTCAGTTGGGAAAAAAATCCTATTTTCCCTTTCTACACCAAATCTGAAATTTATATTATAACTGTGATCAACTCTGTCATGATTCAAAAGCCGGAAAAAAATTGCAACCCTTTTCTGTTTAGCATAAATTTGTCACTGATGTTTCAGATAGGTCTAATCAGACTGATGTAGTCATAGGTAATTATTTTCCCAAAAAGTCATTAGACAGTACATTAGCCAAGGAATAACGTTTTAATGCCTAGGACTGCATAATTAATTCAGCATGCACATGAAAGCTGAGAAGTTCACCCAAAAGAGGAAGTAGCTGTTTCTTATCACCTTTGATTTGCTTACACTCCTGTGGCTTACTACATATCAGCAATAAATTCCTGTTAAGTATCTCCATAATTCAGATCGGTGTGTCATCATCCAACAATCTGGCATGAGCTACCCTGCAAAAGAGCAAACTTCTACAGCAAACAGAGCATATCCAGGCTGTGATCGATCTCTTTCTCAACTTTCACACTTAATATACCTCATTAAAAGTGAAAATGCTGGTTCATTCCCTCAACACCCATGTGGAGAGGAGCGCTGATAAACCACACAGCTTGGAGTGCGTTCAGCATGACTGTCCTCAGCAGCCCGGATCTCTGAGACCCCTGGAGTTCTATGGAAAATGAAACTATTACAGTGTCTCCCAACTGCAGCTTAAGAGCAGCAACTCCACGTGTTACTGATCCACTGGCAAACCCCAAATTTCCAATTCAGAATCCCAGCAGTGTAAAGTGCGAGTGGGTAACCATCAGCCCAGCCACTGCAAAGCCTTCTACCTACCTCCTGCAGAAAGCAGCCTACTGGAAGGGGTAGTTTCCAACAGCAAGGTATGGGCTAGGTACTGCTACACTTAAGGTACTGCTACCTCCTCCTCTTCTTCCAGATGTCCCAAATGTCCAGAGAGTCGGGATACTATATCCTTGACCTCCTCTGGAGGTTCCTTATCTTGCTCCCTTCATGGGATAGTATTAAGAAAAATAAAATCTGTAGAGGGTTTTAATGTTTTTTAATTTCATTTCATTAACCTTGCAATTTGAGTAGCTTCTAACTGGCTGAGAACAGGATTGGTTAGCATGGCAAAAAAACAGTGACTTAGACCTTCCCGACTGACCTGTGCCCTCCTTAGGTGCAGTGATTTTTTTTCAGTTCTACGACAAACCAGTTAAGACCATTCAGATGAGCGCAGCCTGAGCAGCAGCAGTCCCTCCAGGAGCACAGAAAGATCCCAACCCACAAAGGCCAGAGTCTGTTCGATGTTATCTACGCAAATTCCAAGGGGTTTTCTCATTCAAAATAACCCATAACCAGCAGAGAAGAGGAAGTCACACTTCCTCACGCACCCACATGAAAGATGATTGACATTAATGGCATTTGCTGTATTGCAGTAGTTTCTCCTTTTGTCACACCGTGTTGCTCTCTAGTTCTGTCAGGGATTCCCAGCACTGGCTGACTTGGACTTATCATGACAGCCTTACTGGAAACTGTTGTTCCTGTTGTTATTCTTCAAAGGATTCATCATTCATTGCACCAGTTTTCAGAAGTGCTTGTCAAGTGGAAATTCCCAACTTTGAATAAACTTACACATATTACAGTCTATATTATATTTACCTAGTTTCCTTGCAGAAAACTGGGGACAGGTTGTGCTTTTAGAATTAGCTGGTTTACTTTCCCTCAGTTACCGTCCTCTGAAAATGAAAAGAAGCTGTGTTGTAACTGGAAAGCGGCCAAGGATAAACAGTTTTGTAACGGGTTGTGTGTCAGATCATAACCTTGGCTATTGTCATTTCCATGTCGAGGCTCATTTCCCTGACATATCATGCAGCCATTGGAGCCAAGGAAATAACATCATTACCTGGACGCAGCAATAAGCTGTTTCCTGCAGTGGCACAGCCACCATGGTACAGGCATTGATCATATGAATTCTCATACGAAATCTCTGGCGTAATTTTCTTGCTCATATTGTCTGCTTGAAAGAGCACCTGGAATCACCCCAAAGCATCCTCTTATGCAAGCGGCTGAAGCTAAAAATCCAATTCTGGAATGAGAGTTTACATTGAAATGTTTGTTATTGGTGGTGAAGCTCCAGTTAAAAATCAGTCCATGAATTCAGCCTGAAGTTAACACAGTTTAAGGACTGGAACAATTTTCAGGGAGGCCTACAAAAAAATAAATGAGGAAGGAGATAATGAAAAAGATAAGAAAAGATGACTGTTTTCAGCTTTTAGATTCCTGCCTGATAGTGAAGCAATTCTGAAAGACAACTTAGAATAAATTAAAATTCACCTGAAAGACAAACACTGATACTATGTCCCTCTTCCTACCCAATGACAAATTATGTCTTTCCACATAAACAGTTGGAGGATGCAAATGACTGAAGTAAAACAGATAACAAATTACTAAAGTAAAATAGATAACTGATAAGAAGAAAACGCAGAAACTACTTCTGAAGCCAGCTTCTCACCACAAGGAATGTGTAGAGCAAAATAAACATTTGAATATCTCTGGCAAAATAAAGTAGGAAAAAGAGTGTGTCATCACAATGCAATAAAACGATATTATGTCTATGGGCTTTTTTTTTCCTCAATGGAAGCTAAGAGAAGAGAAGGGCTAGTGAGGGTGCAGAAGTGGAAGCCAATCTTTGGTCTGCATGGCTGGATCCAAGGACACTGTGAACAGACCAGGAGATAATTCTTTGTGCAATAGTGGGAGAAGTATTAATACAAAATAATACCTCTGTAATAAGGAAAACCAAGGCAGTAAAGCCAAGTCACTTTCAAAGTCAGGGTTCACAATCAAGCAGTTCCCCCTCCTTAGAAATTACCTCTTAGGGTGTGCATGTGTGGTCTCTGAAGACTTGGCTTTGCAATTCATACCTCAGTCATTACCTCATAGGAAGGGATAATTTGACAGCAGATAGATCCTTTGTATTTTGTTTCAAAAGGTACCGCATTAGTCATAGGTTGCACATTCCTCTCATGCACATTCCTCTCTTCTAGATATCATTTTAGCATTCTTCTCCTTTTGTTCCCCTTGCATCTAAGTGGAATTGAGATTTTTATAGGGAAAAAAAGCATTTGCAAACTTGCACTCACTTCCCCATTCTTGTCTTTGCAAAGTTGAAGGACCTCCCCCGCGGGGTCTGATGTTGCTACATTAATAAGTAAAGTAAAGTTAGTCAAAAATTCAGAGTTAAAAAGCTGTGAGGTAAAAATGGCAGTACTTGCTGTTCTGACTGTGGTTTCATGTTCAGATTGGAAGAATGTTTTGGGAACCCTGGAGCCGAAACAGAAGCATCATAAAAAGGAAACTGCTGAGGGTGATGTACAGTAGATCTACTAGTAGTGGGTAGGAAATGGGTGTCTGAAGAGAGATGAGAAACAAAAGGGATCTGAAAAATTTACTTAGCTGCCTTGACAGAAAAATATTAGGGAACTGTGGATTTCAAGCTTTGCAAAAAGTTTCATGATGATTTACCATCATATGCCCATTTTTCCTCTGAAAGCTGTATGTGGAGTAAATCTAGGGAAACCAGAGGAGCCACATCTATGGAGAGTGCAACCAAGCCCCACAGCCATCATGGCAAAGCCACTGCTGCTTTTCATGAGGAAAATAATTCCCAGTAAAAAATGTCATGAAGCACCACAATATAACTGATTAATCTGTAATTGGCTTTCCTTTGCTTTTATGAACCCATATTTCTTTTCCAGTGGAGCAGTAGGGAAGTCACCTCCAGAGTAATCCCTCCACCTCAGGACGAACAGCTCTCTTCTGGAATGAGCAACAGCCCAAATGAAGAGCCTCACCTGGGCCTGTTCCCTGTACGTCATGTGTTAATCGACATTGCATACGTATGTGTTTGCTTTATGAAATGCATGTTAGAACAGGAAGGTAGAGTATTTCATGTACCTATTATCTATCCTCTTTTCCAAATAAATGCTTTGGAGATGTTTTTCTGGCACACAGTAAGTTCTCCCGGTCTGCAAGCTGGCCCAGGCCCCAGGTTTTGCAGTCTATTTTCAGCATGCTCAGCAAAAACATTGCACTCCCCACCTGCTCAAGAGTCACTCCCACCAAAGCTGCAGTCCTGCCTTTACAGGCCCCACAGCACAGCCATATATACCAGGGCCAGCTCTTGGGCTCTGACCGAGAGACTCCCGTTCCTTCCCATAAGCTGCTGACATGCCAGGCAAAGGCAGCTCAGAGACACATCAGTGTTGGGGTGTTGGTCATAAGAAGTCTGCGCTGAGGTTCAGTCTCATCAATCCCCAGAGGGAATTTCCAGCCTTCTTTGTTTTCCTCACTGTACCTCAAGCCCCTGCTTTGCATTTATTATTGCATAAGTGGATGGGAGTCTCTCTTTCCCCTCCTATTTTCTGTCAGACACAAAAGGTGCCTTGTGCAACTCCCAAATTCTGGTCATGGAGCAGTACAAAAAGTCAATACTAGAGCTCGGACACACATGGGGTTAGCAATCACCTGGCTTCACACCCTACTGAATAACCTACTGGATAAGCTAACTTCCAAACCATCATACTGTAACCTTCAGTACTCAAGTGCACCAAGAGAGGGAAGGCCTCTGTTTCTATTTCTCTGTGTCACTTTTAAGAGGAAAGAGGCTGAGTTGCTGCTGAGGAGTCCCACTGGGCCTTGAAAACCCATAGAGCAATGGTGTCCAGAGAGTTTTCCAAATGGTCTGTCTTGAAAATCAAAGAGACTGACAGATGTCAAGGAATGAATAAACAAACAAATAAGCAAACAAACAAGCAGATAACTAAATGTCCTGGATATTGCATGGAGAATTTTGCTATGCCGTTTCAGGGGAACCATGCAATTGTGGAAGTACATTTCAACACAGGTTGAAATTCCCCCTATCAGACTCCCAAATGCAGCAAGACTTGAGCCTAGGCCCAACAGGTAGTCTATTCTTTCCTTACCAGTCATTACAGCTTGAATGCTATGTTCAGTTTTTCACAATTAATCAAATAAATGCTAAACCTGCGCAGCTGTTAAGAAACGCTTGATAAAAATCACAGCTGAGAAGGTGAAAGAGAATGACTAATCTAAAGCAAACAGTACTTTGCATAAATTAAGAAATAAATACAGGGAGATAGATTATTCACTGCAGAGCACTTCCCTTTGCAGCACTCCGTGGCTAATTGCAAGTCAGTGCAATTCCATTCTGCAGTTTTCATTTTTGGCCCCAGCTGTGCTATTAAGCAATCTATCTGAAGACAGTGGTGTCTTCTAGTGACAAAAAACTGACGATGAGATAGAGGGCATGGAAAAGGTATCCAGCAATTTAAGAAGAAGTATTGATGTAAATTTTTACTGCTGTAGAGGGAGCACGTGTTGGTTTCTCAACTGTTCAACATGCTCGTAAATTATCTAGGTACTGATATAAACCATTTGCTGATGATCCTAAGGTATTCAAGCTGAATGTGACAAACTACAAATGTGTTTCCCAACAGTGAGCAGCTAGTGGTAAAATGGTAGGTGATATTCAATGCTGATAAATAAAGTGATGTGTGTGGGAAAAAACAATCCTAAATTCACAACTACAGAAAACACCATTGACCCAACAACCACCGTCACCACCCCTTCCATGAAACCTTAACTACATGCAGAATGTATCCTGTGCTGGCTCACAATAACTTGGTAGACTGATGAAAACAAAAGCTACCATAATGAGTAGGTTGCAAAACTTTTATAAAGCCACCTGTCTTGCAGAAAAATATTATAGTCCTTATATGATATAGTTGCATACAGCCTGCTCTAGATAGAAGTGATTTGGACTGGAGGATCAGGACCATTTTCCCTTAAAACCTGACTATATAAAGAGCACGGCGTTGTAACAGTGCATGGGTGCCACCATATACGACAGCCTACTTACCATACAAAGATCCAGGTATGGACTGAACATCCTCTGGCTGGGTCTTCCCTGCAGATTGGCACAGAGGCATATTAACATGCATGGAAGTGTTACCAAAAACTGTCTAATGCAAAGGAAGTGCCAGCAGTTATCTTTTTTTCCCTTCTGATTTTGCTTAATTAAAGAAGTAGTAACAAAGCCTCTCTCTCTTCTGTCCAGTCTGCAAGAAGCAGGGCCTGCACAGAGAATAAAGCTGCATTTTTTTTTTTTTTTGTAATATAGTGCTAAACTCTGATTTAGCCATAAGCACTGAGGAATGAGATCTCAGATTTCTAACAGTTCCATGTTGTCAACAGTTCAGTACTTAGTAGTATTGGTTAAAAACAGGCATGTAGTTGTCAGCATTATTACGTAGGGAACAGAGAACAGGACAGAACATCACTACACCACTGTATAAATTCATGAAGCATTCATATTTTGAATACTGTATACAGTTCAAGTGATTTCTATATAAAGAACGATTAAATAGACCTGAATTCTTTAGACTGACAAAAAGATCAGGAGCGGGTAACATAGAGGTCAATAAAGCATAAGGAGTGTGAGAAAATAAGTACAGAGAAACTGTTCATTCCCTTACGACGCAAGAGCTAGAGGACAGCTAGAGCTAGGTCAATGGCATAGTGGCTGGTGACAGGTTTAAAGCAAAGAAAGACAGGTACTTCACACATCACCTGCTTAAACTGTGGAGTCCCTTGCCACAAGAAATAGAAAATTTGAGAAGTTTATGTGAGTTCAAAAAGACTTAGGCAAATTCCTATAAGAAAAACCTTTCCAGAAATATTAAACAAAAACAAAAAAAAATCATTCATCAAGTTCTTAAGACATGGGCATTGAGGTTGGGCAATATCACCCTATGCTTGTCCTGTCTATCTGCAGATGTACGTGTTGAAGACCAAGTACAAGCTAGATGAACCTTTGATTTGACTCAGTACAAACTCTCGTATGTCCTTATGCAAAGTCAGGGAAGCCTGAGGTGACTGGATAGAAATGTGAAAAATGTAGTGCGCAGAGAAGCTCTGCCAATAGTGTGCATTGAAATCCTGGCTAACTCATCCAGATTGTTTTTGGAGTGCTCTGCAACAGGTAAGGAAGGATGGGATTTACAGGAGAAAAGATTTAACTTTTCCTACCTCTGTCTGTGATTCCCTACATTCTCCAGACAGTACTTTTTGCTTCTTCCGGCTCCTCAGCCCCAGTTTCCCAGATGCCAACCAGCTGGGCTCCAAGAACAGGGGAGAAAATGCAGTGTTGTATGTCAAAAAGGGAATGTGTGCCTCTAGCTCCAGCCCCACAATCCTCCCCCAGGATGGACTTGATTTGGAGATGGCATAAAGGGAAGGGGCTTGTCTCATCATGTGATACCACACGGTTGAAGGAGGAGCATCTTTGTCACAGGACACAGTCCTGGCAACTGTGAAAAAGTAGCCACCCCCACAAAATATCAGGACTGCATCCTGCCCTGACTTATATAGATGGGGACCTAAGGTCAAGCCTTTAGGGGAACTAGCAAGGATGACAGCAAAAGCATGGAAGCTCATAATGTCCTGATCCAGAGCCCATCAAAATTTGCCTAGTGAGGAAAAGACTTTGACTTCTCATGCTTCTATACCATATATATCATTTGTACTTTCTGGACAAAACCTGTAATTATCCACATTTCAAAAGCTCTTCTGTATGTCTCATAGTCTAAAAACTTGCTTTCCACTTACCTGGAAATGAATCACTGGACTTCACAGGAGAATTAAGAGCTTTTGTGCTTCTGGGAAACTCAGTAGTGTGCGTATATTGCCAAGCAAAAAAATAGCACAAAAGACAAATAGAATCCATATTTGACTGGGATTTACCACTAATTACTACAGATGACTTACAGATCAGAGGCGTACTTTCCTTGGGCGGGACAAAGTCTGTTTTCTTCGTGGCAATGCTAAGTGAGCAGTGAACGATGTTGTTTCTGGCAGGCACAGCGATTGTTGCAGTCAAGCAGTGGTTCACAGGGCAGATCACACGCAAGAGAAAGTTTCTCGCATCTCACACTTCACACTCATGAACACACACACACCCTTCACAAAAATTCACAACCGTCAGATTAGACATGGGATGGGAATTGTGGTTGTGAACTATATTAGAATGAACATTCTTTAAGTGCCCTTCCCACTTTGCTGGAGTTTTTCAGAATCACATAAAATTTCCTACTACATTTAAAAGCAGTTTCTTTACAGACCTTAAGATACAGATAAGGGAATGCTGCTACCCTGTATGCTGAGCCTTACACAAACCTATCTCCAGGAAAGACTTGATGCAATGGTTCTTCATTTCTGTGAGCTGGAACCAAAATATCGGAGTATTTAATGGAGAAAGAGAATGAAACCTTGTGAGAATCTAAACCAAATTAGCCTGTAGTGTCTGAGTCTTATAAAATACCAGAAGCATAGATGGTGGCTTACGTTCTTCAAACACAGTCACTACTTTTCTCTTGTAATGATGACAGAGGATTGCTAAGCTGGAGTAGAGTAGAGCATCCATTCAGGAATCACAGAGTCCTCTTTCATCTGAGGCAGTGACACAACGGCAGCAATTTTTGTACAGCTACTTCCCATGATACCTAATGTCTCTGCACCAAGCAGATAATGACAAGTGATAAACAGCCCTCACAAGTACATTTACATTATCTTTGTGATCTTTTCCACGGAGTAAATCTTAGTCTGCAATATCAACTTGTGCAGACTAGGTTGTATACATACTGTTCCAGGACTCTTTCAAGAGCAGACTGGCTATGGCCACACCGCCCAAAGAGAGGGAAAATACCCTGGAGCCTAAACTGTGCCCATGCTTTGTCTGAGATGGGAAAAGTTGGTTTGCTCCAAATGAAAGCCCTGGAGTGAACTAATTTATATGTAACGTGGATGATCAGAACCCTGAAGTAAACTGGAACAATAAAGTTTCACCCTAGGGACTACAAAATATTTCTTAGACAAAGAAAATAACAAAATATCAAAGAGTTTTGTATTCCCCAAAGACCAAGAGTCATTTCAAATGCCCCTTCAGACCCAGTTTCCTGAAACTTGGCTCTGTATCACTTTTAAGTGTCTGCTAAGACCTTTGTAGCAACTGGAACACATTTACCTCAGCATCCTATTGGTGTTTGTCTCTCCAAAGTATTCCTTTAAGTTAGTTCCAGCTGGCTATGATTGAAAGTGCTGCCTCTTCAGAGGCATTCCACCTCATGGGACACAAGGAAAAATAGAAGGACAAAAGAGAAAGAGATAAACTTATTAATAATTTCATTCATGCAAGAACAGATCTCCAAAGCCATTTCTGGACTACAAAATGGAAGAGGAACAGAGCTCTCACTGTGAACTCCAAGAGCTCTGCTCACAGAAGTCAGAAGATTGCTTGTCAGCGAGGAACTAACACATGCTTCAGCTGTGAAGACATAGGTTCTTGATTTGCCCCTGGCCTTTGTTGGACTTTGGGCACACCACAAAGGCCTAAATCCCCCCCAAGGTATCCCGTTCAAGAACTTGTGAGCTGATTTTCATGTGGAGCCCAGATGGAGCTGCAGTGGAGCAGCTCCCAGGAATGAAAATTAGCAAACAAAATTGAAAAACAGTGCGATAAGACAGCATCTGAAGGTATTGCAGCAACAGTTGAAGGACATAAAGTCAAGCAGAAGAAACATGTTGGTTGGATTTGACTGCAGTTTTTACTGACAGACTGGGAAGCCCTGTTGCACCACTTCTTTTTGGAAGTGGGGATGATGTCTGGTGAGCTGGCCAGCAACAACTAGTGATTTGGTGAATATTCTCCTGGCAGTAGAAGCAGATGAAGTCTGATCACCTTGGAGCTTAGAAATAAAGGTCATCTGTAACACACCCTTAAAGAGCTACAAATGTGCCTCTAGAAAGTAACTTGAGGGTCACAAAACACCACAGAAGTCAGCTGCCTGAAAACAGGCCAAAGGAGTTGAGTCAGGCTAGATATTGATGACAGTTTTCTGCTCCTCATTAACTCACAGGAACTTAAAGGAACATAGGAAGGATGCCTCAGCTTGAATCATAACACCACACACACACACACACACACACCCCCCGTCTCTGAAGAAAGGGGCCCCAAACGAGGTAGCTCATTTGGCTCAGCTCAGTCTCATACCTTAAATAAGCCAAGACAGAAAGAGCAAATTTGGGAAACACAGCTCAAATAACACTACAGAACATATATCCAGGAAAAAAGGCTGAAGTTTTGTTTATATAGCAAGGTGAGGACAGATACCAGACTGCTGTCTGTGCTCTGACTTGGCCAGAGCAAGTTATCCTCAATCTGGAAACCACATTAGTGCTGTGGTCAAATGATCTATCCTGCCTTTCAGTAAATCTGATTAGTTTAGGCATATTCCCACACAACTGCAGTTGACTTCCAGGACTCAGATACACAGCCATCTTAGAGCACAGGCAGAAAAAGCTGAGATATTCAGACGCCCGTGGTTGTAAGGTTCATCAGTGTAACCTGGGTAGGGCACAGATAAGAAACTGGGTAGATAAAAGGACACATCAGGGGAACAAGCAGAACATTTAAGGGTTATTATGATATTGGTATCTGCAGGCATACAGAGAACCATGTCTTCCAGGGTGAGCTGGCCACAGCCCAGTCTGAAGGCACTCAGCTGGCCAGGGTCTTGCAGATAAAAAATCAATGAGTAGAAACTACAGATGTAGGAAGAGATTCTGGATTTCACAAAGAATGTGAATCGAGAGCAGAAGAGGAAGAGCCACCGGAGTGGAAGCTGACTGCCACGGAAGTCCAACACTGCAAGACAGGAAGAGTTTCATGATAATATTAAGTAACTAGAGAAAGTGAAAGTTCTACTTCTAAAAATAAAGGGAAACTGACAGTAATGCAAAAAAATGAAAGAAACAACCCTGTCAAGTGCCAGTACTTTTAAGGTGGAAAATGGTCATGAAGGGACTATTAAACATATATGGCTGTTGCGTAACTCAGTGTTTCTCTGCTCATTTGAATCACACCTTTGCTTTCTCTCCCCACTGTTAGGACTGTTATTATTGAAAAAGAAAAAAAATTACAGGCTGTTTCCATGCCCCTTCTAACTCATGCTCTGCATTTAGAAGCTGAGGCGTAAGATGACTTGCTGAGGACCCGACAAACTGGGAAGTCCTATGGGTAAGAAGCCCATAGGCACACTGAAGAGGACTGCCTGTCAGAGAAGGAGGTTCTGGGTCTGTTTGCCTCCCACTCACCATGACATTGAGCTCCATGAAGAAGCACAAGATAGCACAGGGCAGGGATGAAAGTGAGAAGCAACCAGGTCGGGCAAATGCATGCACTGGATGCAGAGCAGTACATACCTGGTTCCTCTCAACTCGCGTTCCCATTTTACCTGGAGGTTCTGAGCGAGGAGTAGATCTGAGCCAACAATGTGAATCATACCTGGGCTGGCTGGCTTCACCTCCCCATTCCCTCTCCTGCCTCACACTCTTTGTCCCCTCCAGTCCATCTTCCCTACCCCACCTCCTGTCATCCCTGCCTCCACCTCTGCATGTCCACTTCATCCTTCACCCTTTATGGGCTTCCTTCTGCAGGCTTCATATACACTGCTTCCTGCTGAGTGCTTCTCCCTACCTGTGCCCATAGATGACTCAAAGTACATTCTCCCCATATTTTATCTAGTCACCCTATCTCTGGGCGTTCTTTTGCCTTTCATCCTTTCTTCTTCCAGACACATCCCATCAGAGAACCTCTCATGCAAAAACTGTTGGCCAAGCACAAATCCAGCTTCAGAATGCATGTAAACTATGAAAGCAAAGCTTGGAAACCTCTGCAGTGGGTGTTCAGCCACTGAGCATGTACTAGAAGCTGTGAAATATATGAGAATAGTGGCTATTGGCTCCAAGGCAAGAGGTTTTTGATTATATTGGTTATGATATGAAAAGGTCCAAAACCCTACAGCACTCATGTGGAGACAGCAATGTGGAACAGGATCCCATCCCAAGCTGATTTTGAAAATTGGACCTTTAGAAGTTAGATAGGAACTTACACAGCTTTAAAAGAGGATGGTTTAGGTTTCATTAGTCAGCATGTAGTCAATGGCAGGAAATATATCTTACAAATTCCACCTGTTGAAAGATGCGATCTAGAGAAATTATCATCTCCTTTTCAGTAGATAAGCTGTCCTGTTTTTATTGTATCAGCTATATATTAAGAAGTCATTTAGTCCAATGTAAGATGGAGTGTAGATGAGATCTGTCTTGACACTGATGGTTCCTAGGAAATCATAATTTCTAGAGTTCTTGTGAATCCAATACAGGAACTGACCCTTGCTCATTTAGTTAATTTTTTTTTAAAATGGCACTTAGTGCCACATAGAGGGGCCTATTCCCACAAAATGTGAGCCAGTGATACCAACAATGGCTTGGAGCGGTAGAAAACGGGAAGAGGGATGGGAGTAATAGCTCCCACCGTTGCTACTGGACTTGTTCCAGTACTGCACTAAACACAGCAGCATTACATGTTTGCACTAAAGGGCTTTCTGGATAAGAGAGAGAAATTGTTTTCTTAATCCAGGAAAGATATTTCTGTGTACAATAAAAAACTTACAGGGGATATGAGATATAAGACAGTGTCACCATTTTTTAAGGTCAGCTGTTACAGGATATGAGGAAGGGGAATTTGCTTATTGCAACTTTTCACAGTAAATTGAAGCAAATACATTTTCTTCTGTTTGCTAAGCACAGGTAAGTGATCAGGTTGCAGTGTTACATTACAGTTCAGTCAATCTGCTATCTAAGGAACTAACAGGAGCAGCACTGTTTCCACTCCCCTATAGCTGGGCTGCTTCCCTTCTGCTGGCTCACATATGCCTGACTTTGTAGTTCAGGGAGTGAAATCAGCAGTAAACTAACCCTACAAAAGTAGTCATTATTGCTCTTCCCATTTATTTCTCTGAAGTAGTTTATCAGCAGTCCAGGAAAGAGATGGGTCAGGAACACAGCCTGCGGAGCACTGGACTAGATCTGCTGTGGCTGTTATTATGGCTTAGTGAATACACAGCTACTCATTAGGATGTTGCAATTCAAGCGTGCCACTCAGCTATAACTTGCAATTAAGGAAATGTATCCACTACTGCAAACAAAGACATCCAAAATACTGCAGCAGCATCAGTCTGGTTTTCCACACCAGACTCAGTGTGGGTGTGGCAAGTGAAAATAAGTCCCTAAATAAGTGGAGGAAAACGGCTTTAATTTATGTGGTAACTTTAAATGTTAGTTTCAGGTTTGTGCAATGCACTAGACACAACTGAAAGTCCTTTGAAGAGATTACTACAAAGCATCTATCAGTGCTTTTGCTATACTTCAATAATATCCTGATATATGCTAATATCTTGGAAGAAGTGGGACATTGATGCTCTTTGAATGTACATATGAAATGAAAACCAAATAACTGCGGGTTGTCTCAAAATAGGGTGATTGGACTGGTCCCATGATAAGCAAGAAGGGAATTTCCTTCAACAAAAGAATGGAGGCTTTACAGAATTAGCCAAGTCTATAGGCAATCACATAGGGGATTTTTGCATTTGGCTGTTATTACAGCATGTTTAGTTGTGCGTTGGTCAATATTGCAAAACTATTGCATAGTTTGGAGAGAAAAAGAAAATATTTCAATGGTCAGCAGAGTGAAATGAATACTTGGGAATTCATTGGGATATGAATGGAACTGAATCTTTCAGTTGGGAAAGATTCTCATACCTTCTTCTTTCAGGATTGACCTACCAATGTTTAAAATGCCTTGTGAAAAAGAAAAAAAAAAACAACTTTATTTTTGCAGCTGTAATGTCACAAGGACAGTATTGTCTGGTAGCTTAGTAATGCAGAACTCTCTAAAAAAGGCACCACCCGAGTGGAACTCCTTCCAGTGCATTACACGTATAGGGTGGTCCAGTCACTATTTGAGAGAACGGGAAGAGCTGGTCTCAGGTGGAGCACAAATTTTGTAATCAGAAGAGACAATGTTTACCTGAAGTAGTGTATTAGGAACAGGACTCTTAAAGATCAGCTTGGGAGTCAATCAGAAAAGCTACCAGCAATTTTCTCACTACACAAATGCAAACAGGTAGACCTGAGCCAGAGTATGGAAATACTATTAGGGATTATTTGCAAACATTGCCATAAGCAGGAATGTCTTAATGGTAAGCATTTAGGCTAAGTTGAGTAGGCTCCCTCTAAAACAAGTATCCAAGCAGAATGCAACATGCTTGGAAAGTACCTGTCTCTCTGCTGTGGCCATCATAGACTACTACCTTTGAATGTACACTTTACTTTCAGACAGTTGATTTAAGTGACATGTCTGCTATGTTCACCATTCAAGCTTTCCTGTAAAACAGCCCCAAAGTGATCAGGACCATGGCTGGTCACATTCTCTTTGGATTTCCATCGCTGCAGCCAACAGGAGAAGATATACTGCAAGAGATTTAGTGTCTGTGCAGCCAAAACAGGATCTTATCATTGAAAGCATCCAGCTTCAGTACAGCTATTGTTGCTTCAGGACCTCATATGAACTTGTCATTGGAGGTGGTGTTTTGTCTTAGCTACACTTAGGTTTTCAGATCCTGCCACACCTGTATAATTTTAATTCATTTTCAGTCTGAGGACGTATTCAAAAAGCTGATCTTAAGACTTTGCTGCAATAAAAAGCACACTGTACAAATCAACCTTTCCTACAGAAAAGACTTTTCCACTGGAGGAAAGTGAAGAGAGTAATGTTATGAAGCGCTCTCAGTTGAATGTCCAAATGTCTTGTTTCTGGCTGCAGTCTGAAGGGTATTAAAGGAAAAGCAGATGTCTGAATAGATCAGTGCTTCTATTTCACAGCCAAAGCAAGTAACTAAATGCTTTAGGAAAGCTGCCTTGCCGCCTCTGCTTTTGGAGCTGTAGCACTGCTTGGAATAAGATAGTTGGACTCGATGATCTTAGAGGTCTTTTCCAACCTCAATGATTCTATGATTCTATGATTCTAAGAAAATATCTAATAGATGTGCAGTTTACACAATGAAGCTTTGATATCAAAGGAGCTAAGCAGAATTTGTCCTCTTCAGGGCACCTCAAAAACCTTGTGTTTCAACACAGCAGATGTCTCTTACACCATATTCGTCTCCTGTAAATTGCTCTTTGAAAGTCTTGAAACAAAAAAACCATTCAGATGGAAAATATTTTTTTATTGATCAACTTCTTGTTCAAGACCCTCACTCCCCACCCATATTCCTGATCCCACATGAGCAATTCCACATGGTTTCAGGATTTGCTATTAATCACCTTTTAGTTGACTTTATTTCCTTGTTACACAACAGGAAGTATGGATGTTTGACAGGAGTATTCAGTGAAATAAAGGCCAAATGTTTGATAATCAGTACAGTGTGTAATATTATTTTCAACAATTGAGTATAAATACTGATATAATGGAAAAAAAATACTTCAATTCTTTCCACTAAACTGTTTCCTTCTAGGCTAGATTTCCACATGACAGTTTTAAATAGCTATCAAACCAAAGACATGTACCTCCTCAGACAAATAAGAAAGTTATCTCCAAGTCAAATACAAATGCAAACACAGAAAGCAGTTGTTAGATATATTTAAGGAATATGGTCTGTCATGGTGAGATCATCAGAATGGCATCAGAAAACAAAGGAAATTACAAAGAAAGATAACATAACAAAGCTGAGAAAACTTCCTCCATTCTTCATTTCCCAAAAACTTTTGCTTATGGTTTAAAAACAAAGGTTACAAATAAGAAAATCTGAAATACTTGTTCTATAGGTACACAAGGTACTATGAGAGTACTCATTTATAGCATATTGTATATAAAATATTAATTTAGAAGGAAAATATGAACCTGATCCTCTAACTAAGTGACCTAAGGCATTTTTTGTTTTGAAATACTGAGAAATGAGGAATCATAATCTAGCTTCTTTTGGACATGTTAGAATAGGCTTAACTTGCTAAATTCTTCACTCATGAGAATAATCTCACAGTAATTAGCAGAAACTACTAACATGAGAGATGACCAGTTAGACAAGATTTGCAAGTTACACCAAAATACAACTTGATGTTGAGAAGATACTAAGGACCTTGAAAATGTGTTGTTAAATTCAATGCAAGGAATGCACACTCTTCATTCTAGGGGAAAAACAGAAGAGGAAAGAATATTGGCTTTTTTTCTCTGAAGTGTGAGAGAGTTCATTGCATTAATATATAGTTGGAGTTAAATAAGAAACCTAACCATTTGTCTACAGCTTATGGACTTGACTGTCACAGTCCAAACAGCACTCATATGAACAAATGAACAAAACCAAGATACTTTATTCTGAATGGTATCTTCTGACAAGGGAAAAGCCAAAGACTGCCTCAAAGCAAAGATGGCAGCCCCTTCTCAACCACATGACTTGCATAACTTCTGCAAGGCTGCATATTTTTCTCATCTTTGAACAAGGGCTTTTCAGAGCGTCTCCACTCTCTCTGGAGTTCTAGGTTGCTCCCACTATCCTAGGTTGCCTCTGAAAGCGTATCCTTAAAGGAAGAGCTTTTTAAGAGCTCAGCATCTATCAAATCATACATTCACGGGCTGCATTAATTACTGATTTGTTTACAACCTAGGAATAGGTGTTTTGCAAAGGGCTGTGGGAATGAAAAGAAGCACTGGAACAGCTGAGCAGACACATCTGGTGACTGAGAGCACAGAGGGGACTGATCTGCCTGCCAATGTCAGGGAGAAAGCAGGGGGCAGGTGCTAATAATGTGAATGTCACGCTCAGCAAATCTGAGATTGTTCCAGAGCTCTTGAAGGCTGTCTTGTTACTTTACAAACTTCTCACTTCCAGTGGTTATTTGTCTCCCTTCGTCCTCTCTCTTTGGCAGCAAGGCAGCTACCTCTGATGCCAAACTGCACTGTGGTGCAACAGAGAGAGAGCAAGAGGAGAGAGAGCACAGGAGCAAGCGATGTCTTCAGTGGGGACAAGGAAAGGGGAGAGAGGAACCTGATATTCCTGCTGGCTAGTACAGAATTCACTCAGACATTGCTTCTGTTCTTTAGAGAGGCCAAAGATATGTTTTCAGGATTAACAACTCTATCAACTCTCAAAGATGTTTTAAACTATACATTGGATGGATACCTGTGTGTCATGGCCTTTGCTGGGTTTCCATCACTGTATGTCTGACCACGAAAATCTGAAGAAACAAATTCAAATGTAGGTTGCCATTTTGTTTTCGTTATGGTTCACGTATTTATTCTCAAATTAACTGATTTGGGTTATTGTTTCATTCAGAATAGATAAGTTTCTTTTTTAATAGGTGAAATAATGTCTCAAAATGTTTGGCTTCATTAAATGGAATCCAGAAAAGCGGCCAAAGAAAAAAATAAAATTTAAAAAGAACACAAAGTTTTGTCTCTAAGTCAATGCTATTAAATGCAAAAAAAAAAAAAAAAGGATTTTCCCATTTCCATCCTCTGTAGAGCAAATAAGGCTAAGCCATTCTAATTCCAAAGCATAGCTACTGATAGAAAAATGCAATGCATTGCAGTATAATGCATTCCACATGCCAGAAAACTCTTCTTGCAGCTGGAAAAAGAGTAGCCTTCATGATGGTTAGCTACACTGATTTTTTTATAGTAGATACTGTCACCACTGGAATCTTGGTTTTGAGTAACAAAATGCATGTTAATAACATCATGGCTCTTTTGGACACACTGACGCTGCTTGGTACCTTTAACAGTGATAGTTAACAATGTAAATTTCTATTTTACAAAGATGTATGCAGTCAATATTTTCACTACTTTCACTATGCCATTATAAGATTATTTCTCATTTAGTTTGACATTCTGTATAATCCATATTGTCACAAATTATGGACAAATCTGAGGTTTAATATTCCTTTCACCTTTATGTGGATTGTTTTTCTTAACATCTTAGGTTCGATCACAATAGCATCCCAGTGTAAGAATTATCACCCTTGGTGACATTGTCTTTAAGAAACTTTCATCATCTCCTGATTTTGAAAAGCTAGTGCTTGAGAAAATATCTTTCTTCTAGAAAATAAGCATTTAAGAATATGAAAGTCCTTAGTAGCAATCCTATTATTGTTACATTAAAAATCTTACACTTGACAAGCAGTTGATGGCTCCTGATGAGTCATTAAGAACACAGGAATTACAGCAATGAGTTGAACCCACCTAGTTCAGTGTCCCATCTCTGACACTGACCTGTACCATCTGTCTCAGAGGGAGGTTTTGGGAACCCCCTCCTGGTCAGTTGGCAGAGATGGACTTACGCATCCGCTAAAGTGGACCACATTATCCCAAAAATATAAAGTATGGCAGAATCCATGAAGCATGAGGTTAATATCCTCTATACAACAAACATAGTGATCACGTATTACAGTTCTGATATTCTTGATATGCGCACGGTTTCTCAGATTTTTTTCTGAATCTCCACAAATTCTTGATCAGAAGAAAAACTTGTGACAAGAAGTTCCACATTTAAATCAGATACTGTGCCCAAAATGTTGTTTACTCAGTTTTCGGTGTTCCACCACTTTCATTTAATACACAGACCCATTCTCTCCTACCATAAGGCAGAGGGAAATTCCCAGACTGCCATCTCTGGAGCCTTTCATTATTTTACATGCTTTCATCATAACTTTCACATTTGTTAGAAGGAAAATATGAATAAGGAAAATGCATCCAGACTACGTGAATCGCAACAGTCGATTTAATTGATTCACCTTGAGTGGGCTTGTTATGAGTTTTTAAGTGGAGAAGAAACCTGAACTAGCATTTATGCAAGTGCTTGCACAGAGAACTACATTTTGACTACAAATTCAAGCCCCCTCCTTTTTAGTATCAGGCTTCCAAATCTGAAGCTATAGTTAACTGACAGGTATTTTTAGACAACAGAGAAAATCGGTCATAGGAATCACTATGTTTACAATGAACTGGGAGGGGAGGTTGTTTGTTTGGGTGGGTTTGGGGAGGTGTTTTTGGCAATGCTCAGATTGAGCCTTCTCTCAGCTTGACTCTTTTTAGACTTTTTAGTTCTAAACTAGTCAATCCACTCCTGTGCTCTTCACCGTAAACCCCACAGCCTTAGTTCACTCTGAACTCACTAACTTCTACAAGACCTTACTTTCAGGGCTTGGAGATTTCGGAATATTCTGACTGCATGAGCGTATCTGAGTACACCTCAAACCATAATAATATCCTCGCCGTACTTCCGCAGTGGAGGGAAGTACTACTGTCCCATTTGCAGAGGGGCGGAATTAACAGTAGGGCTATGCTGCAGTCACTACAATGACAGCACTGTGTGCCTACTTGCCAAGGATTGTTTTTAACTAGTTACCTCATGTACTGACAGCAAGGTAAATATAGGTGTGGCATGCAGAACTTGGCACAGGATGGAAAATTCACCCAGGAAGCAGAGAAAACAGAGAGTCACACAAGTTGCCCTTGCAGTAGCTAATTAAAAGCTAGTTGAGGTATATGAGTCCATTGTCTATAAAGGAAGCTGAGCATATCTATCTCACATGCAGACATCTACATTCAGTCAGGTGAATCCCACCTCAGTTTCCCAATGAAAACACACTTCACCTGAGATGCTGTGTTCTATACAGTCAAGACCTAATTCTTCTTTTGTTATCATTCATACTTACCACAGTGGATATCACAGATCTGCAGTGGAACTGAATAATCTACATCTGTCCTCCAGCCCTTTTAAAAGAAAGAATTGAGGCTTATTCCCCTTTCAGCAGAACTGTTACTAAACACTTGTGTTGACAAAATGAGATTGCTTTATTAGTTTACTCAAGTGACTGCATTTTTTAATCTGTTTTTAAATAAATGCATATGGAGACTGCTGATCTAGTGTATATTTAGTGAGTTGCAATCATTTTTAGGTTTCTAAATGATAAAGCTAATCAGATTTTTTGGGGGGGAGGGGGAGAACTGTATTCTGACAGATAATGTCTTATTTACAAAATAAATGATTTATGCAGGAAAACATCAATTTTACCACCAAATCTGATTTTTCACTAGGGAAGGAAGAACAACTCTCATTACCCAGAAGGCTCTTGCCAATCTCACTTTCATCTTGCCCCTTTCTTCCTAGCAGCAGAAAGTGAAGCTGACAAGGACCTTCCAGGGCACCTGCTGGAACCTCGCGGCTCCAGCTGTCAGTCTCTCTTGTCCCGGTGCCTGCTGAGAACATTAACTCCAGAGAGGAATAAACCTATCAGCTTCATGCTCATTTTCTATTAATGTTGTCTTAATAAAGTTCAGCTACGGAAATAGTGTGCAAAAATGTCAGAAATAATTTGCTCAGATCTGCTTTCAGGAGTGCTAATTCTAGCATACTATGCACTTAACTGTGCTGTTTGCTATATGCCTAACCTTTTCCAGCTAATGTCAATTTTTGAAAAATTCATCTATGATTTACTTGGGTCCTTTGATACCCTGGAACTTTTTATTACAAAGGAACATATAAAGACAGGATTAGCAATTTCCTGATGATATCCCTTTATCTGCCACTGAAAAAGGAGCAAGATCATGGAGAGCAACTTCTCTCTTAAATAATGTCATCTCAACAAGAGGTAGTGGCAGCACATCAAGCTATAAATAATGCTCTTTGCCAACTCCATTCGCATAGTAATCAGATTTGGCTGGGAAGAGAAAGCAGCGAGAGTGCCTGCTGGTTTAGTTTTGGGGGGGGGTTTATGATTTGTTGATTTTGTATATAGTACCTGGCAAAATCAAGACACATACCTGAATGCAAATTGTTGACCCACACATTTCCTGTGACATAGTGATTAATACAGAATCTCCCTAATGAAAAGAAAAAAATTGAAAACTATTATTTTCCATACCCTGGAACAATGAAAATGTATTCTATCTCTCCAGCTCTTGGGTTTGTTTGCCAGTAATGCTACACGTTCTACTGTGTCAGAAAATTAATAAAGTATGTATTCATTATGGAAGGTTATTTATTTTCAGAGATATCCCCGGATCTCAGTGACCATAAGCTGCTGGTGTAGTTTTGCCAAGCACAGTTTGGGCAGCACAGGAAGAGGGCTAACGTTCCTGAATTTTATGAAGCATCATAAGGCAGGACACCCTCCCCACTGTGGCTGCTCACACCATGTTAGCCAATGAGCATCTTCACTTCTTTTCCCTGGTGTACATGAGTTGAAGGAATGACCCTTTCTTCACAGTTCTTCTGGATTTCCCATCACATTGTATGCTAAGAACAAGTTCAGCCTTAGGGTAAAATTGTCCTAAATTACTGTTCCGATGCTTAATGCTTGGTTGTTTATGGTTTGTCCTCAAAATAATTTTAGTTACTCCACTAATAGCTATGAAACCTACACCACTCTCTTTAGTGTGGCAAACTCCTAAAGTAATTTGGGGCAAATTAGGTGAATATGTTCTTTTTCGAGCACAACTGAACAGGGATTACTAGGTAGAGAATGAGCATTGGTTTCTGGGAACACAGAGCAAAGTCATGATGAAAACTTTGTGTATATTGTTCATGGTGTTGAGACAGGAACTGTATGTAATTTATGTGGGCTCCCATTCTGTCACAGTAGCAGAGGACATGACAGCTTTGTACCAGAGGGAAGAAAACAGCATTTTTAAATGCATCAGTGCCCTTCATGAAACACACACTTCAATACCTAGCTGTGATTTATTGGTGCTCCACCATTACCCTTCTCACTTAGCAATTCACACAGGGCACCTTTAAAACCAGAAAGTCTAAACTACACAGATTTCATGTGAAATAAGCTGGTTGAAGGGAAGTGCTACTGTAAGTGTTCACTGAACATCGTGTTTGACAACTCTTCTACTGTACTGATGTCCCTCTCGGCTGGTAATACAGCATTTCCCCAGATACCTTGCCCCATTAGGACAGACCTTTGATAGCACCACCAATGCCCTCTGTGGTCTGTGTTGATTAGGATAGCTGTTTTTTCCCAGGCCTTTCCCCATGATTATTCAGCTCTGGGATCTCCTGCAGGAGCAGTTATCTTGTTCCATTTAAGCATGTCCTCAGCTTGAGCAGCAAAGCTGAGTTGCATTCAGCACCAGAGATGTAATAAAGACCTAAGCTGATTCATTAGAAAGTAAATTCAGCTTTCAGTGTCCACCCCTTTGAGTTTAAGAAGTTCTCATTCATAGCTACCCGCTTGTCAGCTACCCCCTGGTATGTGCACCCTGCACACTGAAAGCATCAGAGGTACTTGAAAAAGTCACAGTTGCAGCATGTACCTGCATACAGTGGCAAAGAAAGAAGTACAGATGAAACATATCCTAAAAAAGAGGACAGGTGTAGGAGCTACAGCATGCTTGTGTCTTCTAAAGCACATCCCCCTACAGTGGAGTGAAGTCAATGGGCACAGTCAGGAATAACAGTAGAAATTACAACATCTGGATTTCTCAGCTTTCTCAAAATCCATCATATGACATCTCATATACCTGGTCAGTAGAGCAGACAGCAGGAGCACACATTTAGGGGTGAACATAAGACTACTGAGGAGCTAGCTGCTGAACCAGCAGAATGCCTTTCAGCATGGTGGTCCTAGTAGCTCCTAGGACCTATCCTGCTAATATTCTCCTATTTGAAAAATAATGCTATGGCCACTCTTCTGCTCTTTGACCCCACTTTCCAGATGTACCTCTCAGTAGATCACAGGTCAGGCCAACAAGGTAACTCTGGTAGGCAGGGTTGAAGGGCAAGGGCAAGCCACAGTGCTGCACTGAAAATGTATGAGATACAGGCTTAATTGCAAGAGAGGAATGAGGCTCCCATTTCATGACTAGCTGCTGCCTGAGACAGAAATCTCACCCTCCCATAATCTTTTCCCTCTCTCCCCCACTTTGCTGGAAGAAGCAGTTGTGTATTCACACAGTCAGCCAGCTCAAAAAGCTAATTTGGCTGAAAACGTACCTTTTTTGTGTGTTGAGTTTGTTTTGGCAGCTGTGAGATTTAGAGTGGCTCAAGATTACCATGGATTTATGCCTCAAGTCTTACATTTCATGATGTGAGATTTGCTAGGCCAGCTGTATCAGTGACCCATATATGAAATACTAACACTAACATTTGCTATATACATAATAGAAATACTACACCACAAAAATGATGTTAAAAGAATATTAAGGTTCCACTCAATAGTCACTTCCTTTGATGTGACTCATTTGACTTCAGGATCCTTATTTATTTCTTGCTTCAGTGTGAGATCAGAATTAGAACTACATGCTTTAAAAATGTTCTAGTAATTGTTCCAATATGTACATGCATAGGTTTATTAATGCTTTCAAGCTGCAGAGCGATAAATGGAATAATAAATGAATGCAGTTAGATATGTTTAAAAGTCTTACAATGTTTAAGAAATAATATATACAAACCACAGAGACTGAATGGTGCATCCCAACAGATTCACATGAGGCCAGCTGCGTCCTGTTACACACAAGCACTGAGAACTGTGCCTTGGTTTGGGATGTGAAGAAAACTTGTATTTGTTCTGCAACTGCAGCAGTTCTCATTTTCCAAGCTGATATTAGAGGAAAAGACTTACTTTTAGATGTGCAAGGACCATATATTATATTCTAAATTGTTATATTTAAAATAAATGTCTTTTTAATTACTTAAGTGCCATCAAATGATATGCAAGTAATTATTTTGATTCCCACAAGTTACTTTTTATACTGATAAACACTTGATCTATTGGGGATACATAGAAGTAGCAAGCTGACAAATCTCTTTGCCATAATTTACAAGCTACAGTGATGTGAACACATCTCACTTGCTTACTGGAGAAGGCTCATATCTAGTGACTGATTTAAATATTTTTCAGAATTTAATATTATGTAATTAAAAAAATATATTTACCTGGAAAGTCTCCACGAGCAAATGGACATTTAACCCAAGAGCCTTGCTTTGTTGTAAACTGAAAGCAGAGAAATCTGTTAGGAAAACTGATTTTTCAATTTCAATCTGTGGCTACAGATTGAACTAGAGATGATCAGTGTATTCCAGAAAGTTGCAGAAGGTGAAATTCACAGCTTTCCTGGTCTATGGTATCTTCCAACCCTTGACTTAAATTAGGTCCCCCAATTCTTCAGATATTTATGCACATGCTTATTTTACAGAAACATGTAGTTCCGCTGACTTAAAAGTAATCTAAAAGAAAACAATAATATGCCTATATTAACCTTATGTGGCATTCTTTTCTCAACTAGAAGAAAAAAAAGGTACTCCAGTAAATGTAGGGTATTGATCATTTTTATTACCAAATATTTAATATGGAAAACTTTATACGTTAAGTTTAGTGCATTCTTCAGAGTTTGCATTGACCTAAAACATTTTTTCCCTGCTTTTCTTAAGCAGAGAAAACAGAGGACACAATTTGACCTGTGTCCTATCATTGCTGCTGCACTTCCAAAGAACCTCCTTTTAATCTAACCTCTCAGATTTCTTTCATTCTTACTTCCCATTCATCAGAGCTATGAAACAAAACATTGATCCTAAAGAACATTAGCAACTCATTTTTTTAGAGCTGACAGAAAGAGGGCAGTTAATAGGTGTTTTACAAAGAAATCCCTTTACCTTCATGCAAAGTCTTGGGTGAGTGTCCACACGAGAATATTTAACCTGCTTGAAAAGAGATCACTCAGAATTAGCTAGTTTCATTAACTAATTGCACAAAATCAATTACCCAAAATTTTCATAGTTTGATTACTGAGAAAGGAACTGGTTTGTTTACTTTATATGCATTCTAGGAAGTTAATCACATAAAATATTAAGAATAGAAACAACCACTACTTTGGATTACTGAATAATTTGCTTCTTTTTATCTGTAACATGTAGCATTTTTTACAGTCAGTCTGACCCATTAGAGCTAAATTAATTGATTCTATGGTGGCTCGTGTGCAAAATTCTGATTACACAGTCTTCTGGTTTCAGACCGTTATTTACCACTCATCAACAACTCAGCAGAACATTTAAACATATACCCAAAAGTGTTATTCCACCTTCAGTTCAGAATTTTTTCAATTTTCCATATCCCTATTCCAGAAAAGACTTAAAGGTAGACTGAATTTTAGACATCCACTTAAGTGACCTACAAAATGTTGCTTTCTTGATTAACAGCTGTTTACCCAAGGGCTTCAGCATAAAAAGCCTTGTTTCATGTAATCAATTACTACCCATGTAAGTGATCTTACTTAAATAAACACCATTGCTCAAGTGACTGAGCACAATGGATCCTACACACAACACATGGCATCATGACCAAAGTAACACCTCTTTCCCGTAACTTTTTTGAGAAGAACATAATGGATGCGCTCAGGTATGTCTACAATAGGATCACAGAAGATAGTTCTGTAAGAGTCCACTCAGATATAGAGACAGCATTGCCACTGACAGAGAAAGCCCCACCCTAATTAGAGAGAAGAGTTATGTAGCTCTTGGGCCTAAGTCAGTACATGTGCATGGTATTAGAGTGTGCAGCATTGTGAGAATTTACTGGGGGAGTTGGCGCTATGCGAGGAATCTCTGCAGCAGTCTCCAGCACACTATAGAGATGTTCTTCAGGTTTACAGTACAAGAAATGGACCAAATTCAATATCAAACCTTTTAGGATGAATTAGAAAAAAAGGGAAAATTCATCCTGTCCATGAATATTAATAAATACAGAAAAACATTCATCATCTGTAATAAACGAATCTTGGATTGTGTTCTGGGTAATAGATATGACCATTAACAGCCAAACCTCATTTTAGGCTTCTTTCTTTTTTTTTCTTTCCTATTTTTTTTTCTTTTCTTTTTCTTTCCTGCAAGCAATGAGTTGTGCTTGTTGTCAGCAGATGATGAATCCTGCAGGGACCACTCAGATATATAAAATTAAATATATTTGTTTTTGCAAGATCAAGGCTTTGTTGAAACCCATGAAATGGTGAATCTGAACAATCACTAAACACTTGGCCAGGAGTTCCTAATCAAAAGAGCATTCAACAGTCTTGAGTCAGTCCCCCCCAGTCATGTCATCAGAATAACACTCATAAAGTTTCAAAAATTAAGAATTTGTTTTTGATTTTATTTGCCTTTTCAGTTGTTACCTCAAGTTTACTGGCTTCTCTCCACAATCAGGAAAGCCTGAAACCTACTTTTCAAGATGAAAGCCAGAATTCTAACCAACCTCATAAATCCAGTGCATTCAGCACCATAAGACTTCAGATTGAAGCATTAAGCAGTTCAAGATACATGCAATGAAAACTCTTTTCAACTTTAGAACATAAGGGCTAGAAGAACTGAGGAACCCAATATTTCAACACCCACAATTTCAAGACATTGGACCAGTTTGAGGAAGGCACTTCAAAGAGATCTGAATAGAGTACAAAACAATCATACCCTACCAAGGTACCGTTATGTCTCCAGTAAGATTGAAAGAGATTTACCTTCACCTCACTTACATTTTAGGTGTTTAAATGTTAAATATCCAAATGTGATCTAATCACAATAGACTCTTGTCATAGTCAGTGAAGAGAAAGAGGTACCTTCAGGAGAAATCCTTCCGACCTTTCTTACATGCCTACCTTCAGATGAGAAAAGTTGTCCTCTCAATATCTCTGTTTCATTTACTTACTTTAAAGGCCATCTGAGATTAATAGCGTAGGCTTAAACACCTATCTTTTAGACAGCAAAGTCAGGGCAGATGAATCATGCCTTTACTATAAATGAAAAGCAGACCCTATTTACACCAAATAATTTAGCAAACATTACTAGCTTCACAGTCATCTCCACTTTTTATTTCTTAATAGTGAGTCAGTCAACATGAGCTCTTTGAATAAGTCATGCGGTTAGTGTACAAGAACAGACTGTGATTATGAATAGTTTTAAGTATCAGAGAAGAGAGGAATTTGCAAGTGCTCTTATTCCCAAACCTAGCTTTTCACATTATGCCTTTGGTCATGGCCTTCAATCTCACAGTTTGAATAAATCTGCATAGCTCTTACTTTCTCAGGAGAATTTTTGGAAGAGTTTTGTATATCTTCACAGTGGTCGTTAGACTTCATTAACCTGCACAGGTTAACCATGACAAGCACAGGACAGGCTGGTTCCCAAGCTAGGGTTTGTGTCACTGGGTTGTAAACAATATTATCCCATAGCACCTTCGTATCTGTGCACAAAGAGTGGAAACATTATTCAAGATGTCTAAAAATGAATCAAAATTGTTCATAAATCTGTGCTTAAAACCAAAAGCATTGCTTTTCCATTTCCTTGTCATTTTCACCAATCAGAACTGCAGTGTTTCACATTGTAACAGTGTAAAACTTGAATTCATCCCACCAAAGTGTTGGCGTTTACCAGAGGTACCTAACCTGAGAGCTTAGTCTTACCAGTCTCCCACTTAGGGTGATAGATAGGCATCACCAGGGAATGACGCCTCGGTTCTTAAGTAGGCTGCACTGGAAGAGCATTCTCTGCCCATCAATCACAAGGGGAGTGTAACACAAGTAAATTGCTAACCAAGGACCTTCAGTTAACTGTGTATGATAAATTGGAATGAATCCATACATTAGTGACTAGAGGTCGTGGTATTGGAGACTCAGACTGTGTGTGTCTTGTGTAGGACTTACATGCACACAATGTATATGTAAGAAGATAAATTCAAGCCTTTAGCCAAGTATCAAGAACTCCAATCCCAAACAAAGCTGTGCAAGTAATTCACAATAAATAATTTTTCTACAGCATTTATATAAATCTTCTTTCTATGTATACTGGGCACACCATAATTTCAGAGCTAGTCAACATATATTTGGGGATATCTTAAATAGGCACTATTATAAAATAAAAGCTCTCTTTTTTATTTGATTGGTCAAATTAGTCACTTCGTACTGACTTTCTTTTCCATTTAGCTGCATGTGGATGAAAGAATTTCCAGCAAGAAATTCAAACTGATATTTCAGTTCATACTTCAAGAAGTAATTTGAAAAGTTTTACATTTGCCTAATAGTCAGAAGTAGGAAAAAATTACATTTCTGCAACTATTTGTGAAGCAAAAACTTGAAAACGTGGCCAGATGGATGTTGAAGAGGAGTGAACAAACAATACCCATCGCTAGAAAATGTAGCAAAGTGAAGAAGCACAGTCTACATAAAACAGTGGAAACACCAGGTGTCCAAATTCAACTCCCATCAAGCATAACAACAATTCCTATTGGTATTGCTTCTCTCAGAAATGTCCTGAAATCAAACCTTTTGATATTTTCTAATAGAAACCTTCCAGATCCTTTAATTCTGCCAAGCCTCTTCCTGTCTTAACTTTGTGTCCCAATGTGCGTACATCAAAAAACTGAAACTTTCTATGAAGTGGAAATTTTTATTCTGTTTTAAAAAAATGCTGGACATCTTTATTCTTTTTAAAAAGTGCTGGTTTTAATAAATGGACATGGACTATAAAGCTAATGTTTAGAGAATATTTAACCTGACTGCAAAGCCCTGAGTCCCAACAGTTCTGACAGTTTTCACAGCTACGTTTTGAATGTCATAGGAGTCTGTAATAAAGTAGATATAATGTAAGTGTAATCCTAATAATTAAGAGAATAGCACCATACGTTTTGATGTCATAGGAGTCTGTAATAATGTAGATATAATGTAAGTGTAATCCTAATAATTAAGAGAATAGCACCACAATTAAGATTTCTCAGGTTTGTTTCCAGGCCTGCTCATTGACTTATTACCTGAGTTTTCTTCTGTTTTATTCCTTTGTGGCATCTACTTATTTACGTCATAATAAAGATGCTCATTCATCTTCAGTCTCATATAATAACACTGTTTAGTAACCAATAGACATTCTTTTTTCCTTTTTTTCTTCTCTTAGTTACATTAACCCAAAAGAGTTATTACATAGAGGAGCTTTTTTCTGATACACAACTATTAATTACCTCCTACCACAGAACTAAATCTATAATCCCAACTTTATTACATCAATGATAAATAAGCAAAAAAAAGAACCCATCTACTTTAGATATTCCAGCAAACAGACCTGTCAGTTATGAAAAAGAAGGATTTAAAAAGAAAACAATGTGGCTCAAAAGCTGGAACTCCTTATATACTTAAATAGCTGGGTGCTAGAGTCTGAAAAATTGCTTGAGATTCCTGCAAGGAGGATAGTTGAGTAAAGGAAAAGTATAGCTGCAAAACAGTATTTCGCATATTCACTTCCTTATCAAAGCTATAAGTTAAGTTTTCAATTGTAATTGTCCATTGGAACTTCCTAAATGGACAGAAATAAGCTTCAAGAGCTTCAATGTGCCAAAGCATATACTGCCTTTCCTCTGACTACGTAAAGCTTTGTAACCTATGCTTCAGCTATCCCCATAGTCCTGATTCAATGGCATCAGAGAGGAGAATGACTGCAGTAGGAGGGGAAGGAAAAGAAGCAGAATACAGAAGGAAGGAAGGAATCATGGGATTCATGAGCCCAATTTCATGCACTTGCAAAGCATAACCATTCCAAGCACAGGAAACAGGTAGAGATAGGAGAACATTTGGAAGAAAACAACCTGTGCCCCATGAGACCCAGCCTCAGGCTGAACAGCTAGTAAGAATAGAGGCTAGGATTTCATACTGCAGATGGCAAACAGGCTTTGCTTTGGTGACCTTAAAGCCAGATCTGACTACATGACATAGACATAGCTACAGACAGAGCGTGACTATTCCTGTAAGTGCTCTCTATTGCATAAATAGAGAAAAAAAAATACCCTTTTTATTTAGTCAAACTGCACTCCATTGCTACGAAGGAATGGTAGTGTCACAAACACTATATTCTGCCACAATAAAATAAATCAGAAATGAAGGCTGGGCTAACTAAAGAAGAAATTGCTTCCATTTTAACACAAACATATCAGCCCTGAAAGAATGTGAAGGGATTGCAGTGAATGTCTATGCAGTTTAATGGAGTTTGGATGCACTGTTATGGGTTGGTGTTTTTATTCTTTCTCTTTTTTTTTTTTAAATCAAATACTAAAATCCCTTAATGGGCTTCTTAGCATAGTCTGGAGAAAAAATATTGTTGTACTTATGTTGGACTGAACACAATAAAAAACTTTTTCAGGCTACGCTTTTTTCTATCTGCCTGGTAAAGCTTTCACTAAAGACCTATATAATATGACAATTTCTTTTTCAGCTGTCATCTCAGACCAAACTCTGACTTTGCTGGAACGCTTTGTGTGAAAAATTTCCCATTAAGTATGGGAACTCCCATATGCAGTTAACTGTCTTCTTTATCAACTCCCTGTTCCCTCCTTTAAGTTGGGTGTCGGACATGAATGGACACCTTCTTCAAATCTCTCCTTGAAGCCCTCTGCTCACATCAGCATTTCAAAGCTGACCTCAGTGGCTTTTCATCCTTCTGGCCAGTTTGTGTGTGACTTAAGAAAATGTGGGAAATTACTAGAAAGTTACTTAGTGTTTATATTGGCATAAACTTGGTGAACAATTTGGTCTGAAAGTAAGTTATTTCATTTACCCACAGTATAACAAACCAATATGATGATGTCCTTGAAGTCTTGCAATGTATGGTTTTCACCTTAGATGAATTTCAAATTGTGACATACTACAGGAGCTGCTGAAAATCACTCATATAAAGAGTAATCACACAATACTTGCCATTTTCAAAGGGGCAAAGTTGTATCCTCCTTGCATCTGGAATTGCCAGCCAACCCTACAACCCAAAAAGTGGCCATTAGCTAGAGATTCTCAGATACACCAGTTTTTAACATTTCAGACAGAATGTGACAGACAACCTTTCCACTAAAGATAAAGATGCTATGTTTATTAGAAAGTTTTGGAAGTAGTTTTTTTAAAGGATGTTTTGCACGAGATATCTATTTTATTGTTCATCATTAGGGGGATTGGAGCTGATGAACTAAGGTGATCCCTTCTAGCACTATATTCCTACTATTTCTGAGTCACATATTTAGCCCAATTTCATTTAGAAATTCTTCCAGTTTGGTTTTCATTAAGTTTCTTACAGTGTCATTACTTTCTAGGGATATCAAAAGGCATTCAATAATCATAATATCAGATCTCCTGGCCTTTGTTATGGTAAAGGATGTATCCTTAAAATCTGAGGACTAACGCTTAACCCAATCTGCAAGTATATGTGCATGGCTGTTACTATACCCTAATTATTTAGATTCATGTGCAAATGTTTCTATTACTCACAGTTCCCATCTGTTTGCTCAGTAATTGTATTGTGGAATTCTCTGTGTATATGCTGAGAGGAATAATATTTTTCCAGTGACCTCATACCTTTCAGAGTGCAATAAAAAAAAAATCCCTAGGCTTGGAAGAGACCTTGTGGTTTAACTTGCATATTAAGGTATGTGATTTTAGGTGCCTACAATGTATACCTCTGAGTGTGACTAAAGTGCCCAAATAACTATTACAGTAGCCATATGAAGATCTAGCCAATGAAGCCAGTGGAGTCTACAGTGCTACCCAGCACATCCCAAAATAGCCATCTACATTTGGCCAGTTGAGTAACTGACTGCATTAACTAGATCTCCATTAACTATAAGAGTTTGGACATCTAATTCAAATGTAGATATCTACATCTGGACATCTACATTTAGGTATCTTACTCTGCAAGGTAAATCCTACCCCAAAATTCATTGAGAAACTAGGTCACACAGTATCTTTATATCTTACCAAGATAATTTTAAATTGGTTTAGTGACTTTTTATTCCTTTTTACAAAAGATATTCCAAAATCTCACTTCTCAGATTATCAGAAAAAAATCTGTAACTATCCTGAATATATTCATGGAATGAAGTTTATCCCCCTTCATTCTTACAGCAAGAATGGCTTTTTTTCCTTATAAGTGACCCTTCTGATGTGTATTTAGACAACAAACATATTTTCTCTTTGCATGTGTTTTACCAGGCTAAATAAAACATGTTCTCTGAATCTCCTTTATAAGGCAGTCTCTCCATTCCCCAACCATTCTAGATTTTTTATGCACACCTTCCATTTGAATTAATCTTTCTTGAATACGGATACAAGAATTGCCTACGGTATTTCAAAGAAGGCCTTGCCCATACTTTCCTGTTAGCTTGGAATAAGCTAACCCACTAGACCTTTGTTCATGTTTATATCATGTAAGCATGTTAGTTTAATCATCCTGCGATGAACTATTACACCCAGATCTTTTTTTCTCCACTGTTATTTCTAAATGAGGGCTCGCATCTTACAGCAAGAATTCTTTTTATTAGAGCAAGTGCATGAACTTGCACTTCATCTGCCTTTAGTTATTTCATGTGTGAAGATCTCTAGTCTCTTCCAATTACCCTGTCCCTCTTCCATTTTTATTACACCTCTCAACTGTATTATCAGCAAATCTCATTAACACGTTCCCACCTTTTGTGCCCATGTCATTGATGAAAACACTTAGATAAGAACTGCTGGAAGTGTGGTCCTTAAATAACCTTCCTACTAGCACAGCCCCATTTAACACCGAGTAGTCGAGTTAGCCCTCCAGCTAGGTATTATCTACCATACAAATCTTGTTCTCACTCCCAGCTTCCTCAATTCCTCTTTTAGTTTCTCATGCAATACTATATCAAATGCTACGCTGAAATTCAGTCAGATTAAATTTTCTGTCTTTTCATTGCTTACAAAAAATCAGTCAAATTAATCTTACACAGTACTTTCCATAAATTAATGTAAATTGTATCCCATTTTCTTCTTATCTTCATGTTTTAATTAGTGTTTCCTAAAAAATCTCTTCTACATTTACATAATCATAAGGCCAGAAAAGCCTTAGTAAAAAACTTAGGTCTAGAGCCTTTTTCTACAGATTTTTCCTCCTTTCTTAGCACAGATCCCAGATAAAATTTCTTTAATCAGAAACACAAGCGTATACCAAATTCCAGACTGTATTACCTCAATGCAAAGACAAGGGAGTAGCTGAGAATATTTCAGAGAAACTGATTTTAAAGGTTCCTTCCCTTTTATCTGAAATGAAAAAGATGGTCATTAATCCAGGACAGTAAATGACTTTTAATAAAGCTAAATAAAGATATAGAAGGGCATTTCCTGTAACTGTGACCTCAATGAACATTTCCACCTAGAAGTCACCTCCCACCAGTTCAACAAACTGCTTTGAGCTTTAACTCACCACAGCAAATGCCCCTGCATCTTCACAGGTAAACCATTTGTGGCACAGGCGAACGTAATAATCTTGATCTCGAAGAAAGTTGGATACATTCACTGATATAATTTTCCTTGCCCTGTCTACATTATAATCAAACTTTCCAGCTGAAAAAGAAAATTGAAGCATGAAATTATCACATCTGTTTCTTTATTACTTTGTTATTTCTGATTTTGTTATTTCTTTATAAAAAGTACAGAATATATTTCATAACTTGATGGAGATGAAATTCAGTATCTATAGATTCTTACCTAGGATGTTTGAATTAATTCTTTTTATATCTTGATATTCCTAAAAGTATTCTTATTTTATGAGATATAATAACTTTCATGAGAATAAATTTCAATATTATTCAGTTTTAAATTAGCACTGGCAATACTGAGAGGCCAGGACACCTACCGATTGTATCTCAACCTTAGTACTTGAAATGTTATGTAGTTCATGTACAAATACTTGAAATATACATACTAATACTACTACAAAAGCTGATTATCCCAAGGTTCCAATTTCATTTCATAGAGAATATGATATGTGGGGGGACGTTTTATTATTTTTATATTCATGGCTATGCCAAAATCAGGATAGCAGTTTGGTAAATTAATTTCAATCTATTTATGAGGTCTGTCTATAGACAAAATATAAAACCAGCAATGAAGTGCGTGAAAAGGACGCAAACCTATTTCCAAAAGTTTAAGTATTAAATAGGTTGTCAATATCTTTATCTGCTATCTAGCATTTCCAAGTCAATATAAAGAAACACATTTTCAGGACATTATCTATCATCAACTACGTGGTAATTATAAGTAGTGGTAGTTGTAAATCATCATTTTTTTCCCTGCTTATTTAGCTATGAAAACATATCATTGTATAGGTCACCAGAAGTATCTCACAGCTTTAAGTTGTATAGAAGATCAGCTCACCCGAACAAGCTGAAATATATTTTCCCACATCACTGTTTCTGCAATCTGCAAAATAGAAGCCAGAGTTTTCTTCAGTGCTGCTTTATTTGTATAACTGTGTAAACAAACTGCCAAATTATCCAATAGCTTCCCAACAGGAAACCTATCTCTTATACCCCTTTTTAAAGGCAGATTTACATCCACTTCTAGATAAACAGCAAAAAAGAAAAGTACCCTTACCACACACAGAGATTATATCACAACTTGCCTTAAGGAGCTATCTCACCAGCGTGGGGTTTTTACTGGAAAACCTCATCAGCAGTTTAAGGTGGCAATCTACGATATAACACTGCACTTCTTTACCTAGTACCTAACAAAATTAGTAGTAGTAGTAGTATTAATTATTATTATTATTTCAGTTATTCTTTCCTTGAAAGCTACTCCTGTTGTTTACCAGGCTTATTCCTCTGTTATAAACAACTGTGTATTTTTGCTATTCTGACTCTACTCTAGGTTTACAAAGAAACACCCTATTTAGCTCCCAGGGAGCTTACCAGAATTAGAGGCCAGGCGACACTTTCAGAACTAATATCTAATATTCGTATCTCCAAAACTTAAATCTTGATTTAAGAACACTAAATCAGCTCATAATGTGCTGCCTACTGTTTTCACCTCTCCTTGCTTAACTCACTATTAGAGCAGCACTTTGCTCTCATTTCCCCACACAGTTCTTTTCCCCAGAGTAATATTTCCTACTTTCATTTGTTTACTCACCCTTGTAAAGTGTTTTAAAACTGGGCTTTATAAAACCTTATTTCCCCCCCCCCCTTTATTCACAAAGTACATATCTACTTCAATAGTGAATCAGCATTTATCAAGAAAATGAAAGGCTTTTTAAGTACAAAAAGGTTTTACTTCTATGAAAGCGTGAAACAGCCATAATGTGTCTGATACTGCGTGCAAGGGTTGATACTGTACCAAGGGGCAAGGGCAAGAGCTGCCCACCCACAGGCCCTGGAGATGGGAAGGCAGGACAAGCCCAGGCACCAGACCGAACGAGGGGTCTCATTTCATTTTTTGCACCACCATTTGGTGCACTTGTCTTCACTAGCCACACTGTATCTTGGTTGGACCACAGTGCTGAATCTATTTTTATATGCATATGGTAGGCATTTTATGCCAAACACATGGAAAAATACTACCTTATCTTATCCAGTTACGTGAAAACAGGTGATAGAACAGCTAGCTAATGAAAGTAAAAAGAAATTTCTTTACACTTTCTTGTTAAGCTTTCCTCAATCTCTCAAACCACCTGTGGCCTAACTATGAAGAGAAGCAGAGGCTCCATCTTATGCACAGAGAGCACACAGGACTGAACCTGCAGGCAGAGAAAGAGCACATGCCAATCACAAGAAGGCCAATTAGGACAAATGCATAGTGTAGTTCAGTTTTCCATGTACTTTTAGATATAAACTCTGGTCTCTGTTTTTTACAGCAAGTCAGACATTTATATGCACAAAATAAATCATTGAAACATAGAATAAGACTGGTCCTGGCATACATGATCTACCATCAGTTAGATCAGTGTATCCCGGAATGTGATTTGGCTTTGCATTCGGGGTTTTTTGGTTTGGTTTGGCTTTTTTCTTTGAAAAGATGTTTCTTGAAAAACATCTGGTTTAAGATGTTTTCCTACCTTCAACATAGTATTCCTGACTCAGCTTGACTTCACAGTAATTTGGTACTGTTTTCATGGTCACATAGATGTGTTGTGCTACATTGACTTCAATGCAATTGAATTGTACCTGTACCTGTTTAAAACATTTATAAAATCAAGTTTGTGTGTGACTTCCAGAATACATGAAAACCACTGGTTATCAGAGTTAAGCAAGCAATATTCTTTGTTCAGATTTATTTATATTTACAAGGAGCATTAAGCAGTCTCAGATATTGTAGCATTAAGAATGTAAAAGAAGCAGATACCACTTAATGAAAGAATTTCAGAGAGTATCATTACTTCTAATCCAGGCTGTTGCTATCTTCTTCACTTCCAGAAATCCAAATATCTACAAGCTATCAAATAATTCTAAAAGCATAGAAATACAGGTGCCCAATGCTTATTGAACTTCAAAAGCAAAAAGGTCTTACACACTACCAAAAGTCCCAGTTTGTAGGCATTTAACAAGCACAAACACTTGCAGAATAGGAAAAAAATGTCTGTTTAAACATTTAATGGCAACTTCAGCAAATTTATTCATTCCAGTAACAGTTTGTGAGAGAGAAAGTAATTTAGGAGACAAAAGTTGAAGGCCAGTTATAGCAGGTCATTCCCTCACTGATAGCAGTAACTATTAAATTCTATATAGGTTTTCGTGTTGGTTATACTCCTATTTGGTACAAGGCATTTGGAGGGTAAAAGACGTCTTATGTCAGCATTCTAGTCACTGAACTGAAACTAAGAAAATTTCATTAAATATGTTTGTTGAGTCTTGCCTATAAACTTACCTTACACTAAAACCTATCAATTGTTCATTGCTGGCCCTGCATTGCCTATAGGGACGTTTGATCATCAAGTGATATAGAGCGTAAACTGCAATTGCGGTTTGGGAGAAGAACATTGTTTCACATGTGCAATCAATATAACATTTACAAAGCACATGAAGTAACACATTTTGTATGGGATTAATAACAGTTATCCGCCAGTAATTGAAAGCAAAAATTCATGTCTTTTAAGCAGTTGGTCGAGGATGAGTCTTTTTTTTTTCCCAGTTGCAAATTTTAATAACAAATACTTCTGGGTTTAGTTGAGTAAAAAATTGTACTCTGCTGTTGCAATTATTACCATGAGTTTAGGACAGATGTGCACAAGTGCTTAGGCACTGGGCTGTCTTCTAGATGTGTAAATTCCATGGACATGGTTGGACTTAAATAAATCATATGTATGCACATATGGGCACAAAAAGAAAGCCAGCAAGATTGATATGAAAATTAGGCTTTGCAGAAGCAGCTTCTCTTGCAAAAAGGTAAGTGGAAGAAGTACGAAAATGGTGGAGAATTGAATTTATAGGTTATAAAAGGACATTTTGTTATGCAGTTTCATTTGACAATGCTGCAGCATACATTTCATTGCAGTTTTCCACAAAGTCAGTAAGAGATGAAAATAAGAGATACAAAATACATTTTTTTCCAAAGGCTCATAAACATTTAAATTAAAAACAACCCAAAAAAGGAGCTTACCTTCTTTCCATTAAGCATCTTGCTTTTTTTCCTAGCAAATCTCACATTTGTGCACTGAGATTGCTGTGTGTCCAGTGAAAGAGAACATATTTCCAGCCCACGGATATTTTCTGAAATGAGTTAGGAATAGATTTCAAAAATATAATTTCAGCATCTTTAAGAAAAACAAAAAATAAATTAAAACATACCATATCATAAACTTTCCTTCTAAGTGAAAGGCATATGTATTTTAACTCTGTTAAAAAAGGGGCATTATACATAATACACAGGGGTAGGAGCAAGGATTTAATACAGATTGCTATAAATTAAAGCTTGAATTATGCAAATTCTTATGCAAATTTAAAAAATAAACCTATTAACTCTGAGTGAAGCACACCAAGAAATATATAAATGGTAACACACTAAGCACATGAATGGCAGGGTGTTAGTAAAAATAGACTATGCCCAAAAAGTTTTGAGTGCTTTCATTTTATTTTAGTGCAGAATTGTAACTTCAGACGCATAAACTGTTTCTCCTTCTGTTGGGGCAGTCACTCATGTCTGAGTTACCACGGCAGACAGAATTAGTGTGTGTGCACTCATGTCAGAGCAAGAAAGAAAAGGGCAGCAGCATGCTTGGGGCACTGGTAGAGGACAAGTTAAGTGTATTATGTTGGAAGTAAAAATTCAGTTGTCTTGAATTCATTCTCTCGGTTCTCATTCCCTTGAGAAGGGCCACGGCTTTATCTTGGTTTGGAGTAAAATGGTTTCACCAAACTTATCTTTATGATATAATTACATGAAAACAGCTTGGACACAAATATTGCAATATGGAACAAAATTTGGCTGAGCAGCTATAAACAAAAAGTAAACAAATTATTCAGTAGCAAATCTGCTTCCTACCATCCAGACTCAGAGTTCCTTTAATGTTTAAATGAAGAGAGCATGGACTTCCTTGGACACATTTCATCACTGTTGAGATCTTCATGCTTTTCAGTACCATAGAAGATAGAGTTGCAGGAGCATCATGGCAGAAGCTGTTAAAAATGCCACCTGCAAATGCAAATACAAAGACAGAGAAACCTCATTGTGCACAGGATATGTGGGGGAGAGAAAGCACCAAAGGTGAAGCTCCAGCTCTACTGAAATCAGTAGGAAAGTCACCATTGACTTCAGCAAAGCCAGTACTTTACCTAAGACTTTCACACAGCCAACATAGCTCATTGGCTTCACAGGCAATGCAGGGGGGCATGGAAAGAACTACATTACAGATGGGGTTTGATAATAAATTTCCTGGCTTAGGGAAGTGTTAACCCACAAGAGGAAGGAAACACACTTCTAACAGTTAAGGCTAGCAGAGCATGCCTAGACTAATAATGTTTTTAAATAATCAATCTGCTAGATCGTGGCTAGACTAATAGTTTATTTAAACTTTTTTTCAAAGCCATTACCTGTATATTGTGAGCGCTCTCATAGGTAGTATTTTAATTTTAGGATTGGCTGATGGTCTCAACTGCTGTTAAAATATCACTTTCACACAAGAGGGCACCATTGCATTCCTAGTCATGGAAAAATCCCTCACATCTACAAGATTTTCTTCTGCTTTAGAGCAGAATAAATATTATCCAGGCCTTCTTCAAGGTGTAAACAGTAGGCACAGAACACAGCTACTATGTCTCAACTTATTTTCCTATGGAAATTTAGCCATCCCAAAGCCTTAGGACCTTGCTTTGCACAGCCTCCTTCTGTAGCCTAACGTAAAAGAAAAAAACAGTCTTAAGGCCCCAAATCTCATCAGTTAGCCATATTTCATCTCTTTCTACTTCTCAGACTGCCCTGCACAGAAATCAGTTATTTATTTATGAATTTATGTTGGTACAGTGGATGTAATCCCCAATGCATTCCTTGGACTTCTCCAGCTCACAAACATTGTTTGTAGTCCCAAAAACTAAGAGTTCAAGAAACTATCAGACAAATATCCAGGGAGTTGGGTTTTGTCCTTGGCTTTGTGGTATACAATGCAGCACACCTCATTTTAGCTGTAACTACATCATAGCAATTTCTTTGAAATATTTCTTACCCTTCTCACTTCGGTACATAGCATGAAAGTTAAAAGACACCCAAGTAAAACTAAGTATTCTACTGCACATTCTCCTCCTCCTGGGGAGAGGCTGGAATAACAAAAAAACATTTGACTCTTACTAGTCATACCGCTTAACATACTCCTAGAAGGAGTTCAACTAGTATGGCGAAGAGCATAGTATGAAACAGCAGTGCCATGATACTGTGCTTGCCATAAAATACAGGATAAGAGTCTTAACTTAAATTGTCAGGAAAGGGCGCATTCCTCAATGTCTAGCCAAGAATTGTTGTCAAGCGTGGATGCCCATTGACTCACATGGAAGACACATCCACAGTTCTCACAGAGGAAAGGTAGGATGTGGAGGAGGAGGAAGGGCAAAACTTATCCTTATTTACCCCTCCAACCCCTGCAATGACGGAAAGTGCTCTAAATTTAAAGACTGAAAGTGTATTAACCTGTACAGGACCTCCTTCTATATTATGAGATCCTCACTTTCACAGTGTCCAGTTGAATCTGCCAGGCCTTAAGGTGCCCTCACACTTGCTATCAGGAGAAATAAGTCCTGCGTGATACATATCAAAAGTCAGAAAAGATTCACACCTGAATCTCCACTCCATTATCCTGGTTTTGTGCCATTAAGCATCTTTTGGAGGCAACAGGATATGCTGATATGAACCAAGTGGAAAAGAATGGAAAAACAAGGACACTTTACCTCAACTGATAGTAGAGTCAACTCTCAATTATCCAAGGTAATATTGGCAACGAGAGAAGACAACTTGTGCAAACCAAAGAAAAAACACAGATCATTCAAAATATACAAACTAGGCTTTAAGAGCAATGGAGTACATTGACTTTTGAAGAATTTGTAAACATGTTTCCACAGAGATGAGGCAGCCTTAAGAAGTACAGTACACAGCAGCCAGATGTGAACACTACATTCTGTGTTCCAAGCATGGGTGTTGTAATAATCCTGAAGGTATCTCAGGACGGAGAGTTATTGTACAACACCAAATCAATCCACCCACAGTTAATTGGGAGGTTATTATATTGCAGAACTACCTGATAATTATTACTAATAACGTGATAAGTGATGATTAGTTTTAGCTCTGTCTCTTTGCTTAAAAAGATATTTTCTTGACTGCATCATATGACATGCAGGTGTGGATACCAAATGGTATCCAGGAGCAACTGTTTCTGCTTAATTCCTTGATTGTTGGTGTAAATTTCTTGATCCAGGCCTATAATCTTGCCCAGTTCCATGTCTGTGTAGAAATTATTTAAGGGAAGAGCAACATATATATATATACACATTGTCAAAGCTGACAGTTCTTTACAAAGTGTTCTGTTTGGGTGAATTTGACCTTATTATTTGACCCTACTTATTTTTAGGAGAGACTGTCATAATTTAATTCGGTCCTTAGTTATTACTGCCTGAGGTATGGTATTATCAGATTTCACAGGCTTGGAACTATCTCAGGATATTCCTAAGTCATACCTAGATGCATTACTGACATTGGATCAGTATCAGGCAGATGCACAAACACAGTTTTAGGCACTACTGTCTGTCTGTAAGCAGGTACACTGTTCTCCTTGATCACAGTTTCTACCTTCAAACTGAGAACAAATAAGTAATACACTGGATAAAAAAAAATTACTCTTCCAACTGTTCTCCTTGATCACAGTTTCTACCTTCAAACTGAGAACAAATAAGTAATACACTGGATAAAATGAAATTACTCTTCCACTTTGGATTTTTTTCCATTAATTTTATGATACACTTTGAGAATTGCAAAAGATGCTGCAAAACTCAATAATAATTTAAATGGATCATATCGTGCAAGAGGATATTAGTTTTGGATCACAATAAATATATGATACAAGGAAGAGCTGACAGAAAATAATTTTCATTCTATAAATCATCACAGTAGGAGACTTATTTCTGACTAATTCTTCAGTAAACTCTTACCTTACCATCTTTTAATCCCCCCCTCAGATAGTTTCCTCTGGAACACACACCTCTTTCCTTTTCTCATGAGTAGTTTGATCTACACCCCAGAAGACATAAAGATACATCTTGCTACACAAACCATCTGCTGAGTAAATCTTGCCTAAATTTGATGCTTATGAATTATAACTGTAATTAGCCCTACATGAGAGAAGGATTGTTGCTGTAATAAAAGATTCCTTAATTATGGATACGTATAAGCCCAGGCATAAAGAAGCCAAGGCTTATTATTCAGCATGTAGACACTTTCCTTGTACTTATGCCATCAGCTCAACCACAGCAGATTATTTTTTTATCTGATGATGCAGCAATCAACCCAGAACTGTCACAACAGCAAAACACACCTTATGTACAGTTAGATAATAGAAGCCAGAGCTGAGCAATGAATACGCAATAGAAATGATTAGATGGATAATTTGAAGCCTCAGGCAAGAAGATGAAATTGGAGAACAGCAAAAAAAATTGCCGAGAAAACCCATTAATAAGAGGTCCAGGCCAACCCCCAATAGAAAATCCTAACTTTTTTTGTCTGATATTTCTTCCTTACAAGAATTGTAAGAATCTGTACTACTTAGGATACTGACAGCACTAAATCTGTGAGCATATCTAAAGCACACTAAAATTGCTTCACTGGAGCATCATTCCATGAATATAAATTACAGTGGCATTTCAAACCTATTTGCATATGATTTATCACAGTATCTGCTGCATCTATGCATTAGGATGATTCAACAAAAGTCATAAACAAACTAGATATGCTCTCCTAAGATAACCATACGGTGCACTTCAGTTAATAAAGACCAAAATTTGCTACTTAAAAATACTTATACCAATTATGAAATTGATTAAATTTCAGACTGACAGCCTCTCTTTCACAATAGATTTCAAAGCACAGTAAATTAGGAGGGTTTCACAGTTGTACATTCAGAAAATATTTCAAACTTTCAAGGATATTGGACAACATGGTGATATACTGTGCCAAATACATTTTCTGAGAATGTAAGGCTTTTTTAAAATCATTGCTATATTGATATCAATGTCTGGATATATTACAGTGAATTTCAAATACTACAGTAGCCCTTATGTACTACCAATAGTCTAGAAGAGCAGGAGGGAGAAGGCAGAGTCAAAGCTACGTTGCCAAATACTACTGAGCTGCAAAATCCAGGAAATAAAGTCATCTCTTTGTTAGAGCTAAAAGCAATGACTACTGCAAAGGTGCTCTATTATACAGTTAAGGTCTTTTAAGGTAATTTTACCTCATATAATAAATAATAAAAAGAATGACTATAGAAAAGGAAGTATGGAAATGAGCATACACCCACTGTTGCACAAGTGAATTAGGATGAAGACTAAAAAAATGTTTTTTCATCACCCCTATAAGGCTGAGTCCTGAGCTGCATTCTAGGAAATAAAGTCATCTCTTTGTTAGAGCTAAAAGCAATGACTACTGCAAAGGTGCTCTATTATACAGTTAAGGTCTTTTAAGGTAATTTTACCTCATATAATAAATAATAAAAAGAATGACTATAGAAAAGGAAGTATGGAAATGAGCATACACCCACTGTTGCACAAGTGAATTAGGATGAAGACTAAAAAAATGTTTTTTCATCACCCCTATAAGGCTGAGTCATCCTATATGTTACTTGTATTAGAGATAGCTGATAAGTCATTTTCAGGCGGCACTGAAAACCTACAAGCAGCTCTGCTTCATGTACATCATCTTGAAAGATAAGAATCTTTAGTTTACAAACTCTTCAATGCCCAAAGTCTATATCCAGCTAAGAGCTAAACATCTAGTTTAAGCTTATGTGCATCATCTAAGCACCTCTGGTGGTCAACAGATATGGAGAACCCCTCTCGCCTCCCTCCCAGCGCATAAATCACCTTGTCCTAAGATGGGTGGAATGAATCACCACCTCGTGGTACCTGTAGTGAGTCTCCACTATCTACATCTGCATTTGTGTAATACCCAGCACAGATATTAACTCATAACCAACAGCATTGCAGGTGTCCTTCCCTTTAAGACCAGGGTTGAAGGGTTTGGTTTCCTCAGCCTGTGCTGCCCAAGGGCATGAAGGCATGCTTCAGCTAGGCAGAGCAAAGGTCAACGCCCCTGTTTCTTCTGTAACTAGCAGCTCAGCTGCCTAATCCTAAAAAGATTCATTCGCAATCCTTGAACCAGCCACCAATGGTTCACTCTGCTCGCTGGCAGAAGACTAGACTTTTTCAGGTGGGACTTTTAACTGCATCCCTTCCACAGCCGTGTTCTTCCTCTCCACCTCAACACATGTCCCATAAATGCCATGCTTTCAGAGTAAGACTCATGACAGCTGACGTTCGGCTCACACCCCACACCATAGCATCAGCATCTCACACACTTGCGGCTCAGCGTTGCAGCTTCTCCCTGTCTGTGGACTCTCTGCCACACAGATCCAGGAAAGGCACCATGGAGATAAGCAGTGCTCAGACCTGGGCCTCCAGCCAGGACTGTCTTCTCAGAGGGGACTGCCAGCAAGGCAGCTGCCTCATACTTCCCTGTCAAGTGACTGTGTGCATTGCAGGAGTGATTGATGGAGGCTTCAGATTTCAGGTAATTCAAGAGCCTATATTATTACGGTAGGCAATAATAATAAGTGGAAGCAATCAAAATATGTGAAATGACTAAGCAAATTCTCCCAATGACCATCTATGGTAAGGAAAATTATAAAGCAAAAATGCACAGTCATTATTAACCTATTATTTATCAGACCCTACCAATTTCCAATGTTTAGTATGAGAAAACTGGTGGTAAACACCCTGTCATGACAGTGATCTGATGTCACCAGGAAAGTGGCTTTATTATCTGCAATAAATTATTTTTATCTTTCAAAAACAAATGTAGTAAAAATGTGAATTATGTATACTCACTGGAAGGTTTGCTTTTACAATGAATCCCCTGCAAACAGAAACAAAAATATTATAAAAGCTGAGGTAACAATAAAAATTAATATTGCTTAATCATTGTACACACAAATATAAGCATACCTTAAACAAGTAAACATATTCACAGTTCACAACAGAAATCATTTTCAAGATAAAAAAAAGATTTCCAAATACAGTGAAAATGCACATCACTACTGCATATGACAGCCTGATACGTATGGGGACACACAATCAGCATTATCCTCATTTTCAGGTATTTCTACTAAGGTGTAATTGTTATAACAAGTGTAACAGTTCCATCAAATACAGACATCATTTTATCAGGTACTGCCATTCATGCTGACCAAGAGCTTATTTATTGTTTTGTCAAACTTTACAATGGACTGCTTCATACCAGAGCAAAGAAACTAAGTGATTTTTTAATGGAAGATGTCTAGAACACTATTGAATATTATATGACTTTTAGAAGAGAACACTAGGCCAATGGAAGGAAGTATTACAGTAACTGCAAATGAAGTTTAGAAATAAGACTTGCCTTTTTATTTCTGAGAACTACCTGGCTCAGAATCCTGCAAATGAAATTACTCACGCACAGTACTTACCGTGTTCAAGTGGGAAAGTGTTTTTGTAAGAGGCAAAGTGAACCTGACACTGAGATTTTAAGAAGTTTCCAGCTATCTTTCAGACAGACTACATCCATTTTCCCAGTAAAATAAACACTTAACCACACACTAAAATTCTGTAGAGTATAAAAATAACAAATCTTATTTTGACTACTATGCATGACATTCTAAAGAAAGGCTATTACTTAGACAGCAAATACTGTTTTCTGCTGTTCTGGCATTCAAGTTTCTGACATAGCGCTTATACCAGTATTCCTTTGTATACGGCATATATGTTCCCCTCTGCTTTCCTTTAAAATCAGTGTCTCATTCACAGAGACATTTTTGTCACACCCACAAAAGGAGCAGGCACCACCTTGTCTCCTCTGTTCTCAAACGGACTGGCAGCTCTCAGTCCTTTTAAAACATTTTAGGATCTTGTCAATAAGCCAACAATCTGCAAGTTTTCGAGCCAGCAAAAGTCTCTCAGTGGACATTTGGAAGTTCTCAAGTTGTAGACAAAGACAGAGACTGCAGCCTGGGTAAGAATTAGCACATCATAAAATAACTATTGCTTGGTGTTCCATGAGACTTTCGTCCACAAGTAATTCTGTCCTCCTCATAAACACAGCTGTAGAGCAAAATCATATTATTGCTGCAGGTGAGAAATGACAGCATGTTAGCTACCCTGTGGCAGCTGCCTAGAGTACCTGAGAACTGTGTTTTCTGTCCTTCATCACGGCTTTTCAATTTTTAGCTAGATAAGCTTGTTTTTAAAGAAGGCCTTTAGAAACCCAGTGACCAGTATCGAACCTGTATTAGTTCTCATTCCTTTGTCCTTTTGGCACTTTTATTTTTAATAATCACTTCTGGAGGTAAGTTTCATCTTCAACAATTGGCAGTTTGTCACTATGTCTCATAAAAGTGCAGATGCATAAAAGGTGGTATTTTAAACCACTTTTTATAATAAGACAGAGATGGTCATACATTTTCATAGACTGAAGATTATAAAAATTACTTGTGACATTGTTAAAGATATTACTTTGGCTGCTTCTACACAGTACTACACTGACACTCAAAGAAGTAGGGCCTGTGGCAATAGGACAAGGGGTAATGGTTTTAAACTAAAAGAGGGTAGATTTAGATTGGACGTAAGGAAGACATTTTTTACAATGAGGGTGGTGAAACACTGGCACAGGTTGCCCAGAAAGGTTGTAGATGCCCCATCCCTGAAAACATTCAAGGTCAGGTTGGACGGGGCTCTGAGCAACCTGATCCAGTTGAAGATGTCCCTGCTCATTGCAGGGAGGTTGGACTAGATGACCTTTAAAGGCCCCTTCCAACCCAAACCATTCTATGATTCTATGATACTGTAAAGGAAATCAAACTTCTTTACATAACTGTTCTAAAACTGGGCTACTTTTGCTTCAATGGTTTCATAAATTCCTCAAATCCCCCTGAAGGATTGAAAAATGTAACTGATGCGACCTCATTTCTGCTGTAATGTGTTCATAGAAATATTTGTCATTTATGAATTATTTCTGCCCTCCAGAAAAAAGCTTCATTGGTAGTTCGTTGGTTCTTCCAATGCACATTCATCAATAGAAAGAAGACTATAGCTTTCTGAATAATTCAGTGCAACATTAAACCAATAAAAGTGGAACGTGCCAGCTCATAAAACTACTGGAATTTTAACTGCTGTTTCAAAGCCCTAATTTTGAATTATTTCTAATCAAATCCTGCAAGAATATGCAGAAGGACAATTTTAATTCAGTCTCTTTACTTGAGGTTCTCCATGGCCTTAGGGAGTGGAATAGACAAATATACAAAATGACTGCAAAAAATTGAGTGAGTGAGTTAGGGAGCTAGCTTTCTTGGTGAGAAAACCTAACTGTTGGATCATCTAATTGCTGAGCCACTGCTTACTGGAAGAAATTAATCTCTCGTGAAGTTGATAATTTAGCAATTTACTTCTGTATTTTTAACTTCCCATTTTGCAGCCAGATTATTGAAAATATTTTGGTTAGGGAAACTGAGAGAGTTCCCAGCTGCCAGTCAAAATTTCTTAGAACATCATCTTTAAACTAACTTCTCTAACCATCCTTTCTGGTTACAATCATGGTGCAAAAATACATTAGAAAAAAATCAAGATCCCATTGAAGTAAACAACAAAAATCTCACAAAATTCAGAGGATTCAGCCCTTTACTTAAGGAAGGCCAGTGCTTTGGAGCCCCTGTTATGACACCTGAAAAATGTAAATCGTATGTAAATAAATGAAGTTACAAACATGAAAAAATCCCCACCCACTTCTGTGGGGCTGTGGGATGATGCAGAAATCCTCCTATACCTTCTAGTCTATCCTAATTAATTATTGTTTTTCACTCAGATGGTAGGATTCATCTGAGCACTTTCCAGTACCATCTTGCATTTATTTTCCCATCTTCTCCATAGGAAAAAGAAACATATCCATCAGTGATTTTTGTTCTGGTAGGGAGATGTTTTGTCGTTCTTGGGCATTTGGTTTTGTTCTGGGTGAGGAGCTGTTGGGAAGGTTTACATAAATAATCAAACATTTGCACAAACACTTGCCAGTTACAGCAAGCATTTGGTCACAGCTCAATTCCTTTTTTTTTAATACGTGTTTCTTTTTATTGTACAATACCAAGGGGGGGGTTTTGTAGTGGGAGGGGGGGGGGGGGGGGGGGGGCAGTATTTTCTTTTATAATCATTTTGCAAAATAGTCAAAAGAGACCATTTGTCTCAAAGAAGAACTCAAATAAATTAACCAAGTTCCTCTCCCACTTTCTGTATCTTTTGTTTTCAGGAATTTTCAGTGATGAATGCAATAGAAAAACATAACACACTAAAACCAGAATGGAAATTTTCTTCCCCTTTCACAAATGCCGTGGGTGTCTTTTATGCAAAAATAAGATCCTGAACATGATAGTACATTTTACTCGTATACGGAGAGCATCTTTGATTCATATCTGCTTTGGCAAAGAGCCTAAGTAAAATATACTTACACAATGCACAAACAGTTAGGGATTTTCCTATTTCTCTAGGGTTTTCCCCATTCGTGGTATTACTCAACTGTAGCTAGAGGTTATCTGAACATACACCACCAACGTGCAGCATTCTGAATAGAAGGTGTGGTGCCAACTTTTTAGCTAGCACAGCAGCTTCTCCTCAATCTAAGCCAATTGCAATATCACATTGTTTTGTTTAAAGACTGTAGAGAAGAAAGTGAGATCAGCAGAGGAAGACTTCGATTCGGGGGCACAGAGAGTATTTTCATGAATTAAAATTGCCAAGGAAAAGAAAGATTAGACCTGCTTCTCATTTCCTCTCATATCTCCAGGCACTGAATCAAGCACAGAATTGTGGAAATTCTTCCCTGAATGTTCTGTCAAGCAGGAAAGAGTCTGAGGCAAATTTGATTTCACAGTCTACCTGTTAGCTCTGTTGTACCTCGTTCATAGAGGAGTTGGTGGCAGCTCTTCCACAACTCCATAAGGAATACTAATATGCCTGAAAATGCCTTAAAATGTATTCTTTAATTGGGACCAGGTTGTCAGACACTTAACATTCATTCATTAAGGTGCCTACATTAAAATCAGTGAACATAGAGTTGAACAGTTTTTCCCCCTTTTGAGAGATCCTCAGTGGCAAAGCTATTACCTACATACCTACTTCAGGTTCAACTGTCAGAGAGGGCACGTGACCATATTCTGATGTTTCCCCCTATTCCAGCAATTTCCATTCTTTGACCACCATTAAAAGTAAGCATGGGACTGTACGTATTCTTACAACAGAGGGAAAGTATGGTCTTGCAATAACTGATGCTCAAATTGTAGCCAAAAGGCTGATAAAGATGATGAATTTAATCATGTTCTTTTTGATTTCAGTCGAGAGGGAATGCTCTGCACAAATCCATCTTATTCTGCACACAATTTGAGAGGATCTCCCAGATCACTGGGTCTAGTCCCCTGATAACCACAGGTACCACATCATCTAATTCCTTTCAAAAACTGGTGAAGCTTCATTTTAAAATCAGTCACGCTTTCATGTGCACTGTTCCAATAGCCAAGACTATTCCAGAAGCCCTGTTCTCTGCCAGCACCAAATCTTTTAATTTCTAACGTAAACACAATAATGGTTAGCTTGTATTGACTTCTGATTGTGCCCATTATCTTTTCACTTAAATGGATGCTTTTCACCCTGGAATTTACTTTCCATTTAGCTACAACCAGTAATATACCTTTTCTCAGCTTTTTTGCAAGACTGTAAAAGCCAAGCTATTTTATTCCTCCCTAATAAAACAGGCTTCCCTTCTTACCGTCACCCTTCTCAGCAGCTATTTCTACTTTAATGCATCTGTCCAAATGGAGTGACCAGAACCACACACAGTTCTGAAGACAGTTTCCCACTAGGGTTTATTTGGTGCCTTGTAAAGTGGTAATATTCCTTGTCTCAACTGGGAGCACCACAGCCATGTCATATCAGTAGTTATCCTCCAATACAGAGAGGGAGCTACTTACCCCTTTCTATGTAAGCAATCCAGCAGCCTTCTTTTCTCCATCTGCTCACCCCATTCAATTCACGGACGGAAGAGCCTACAGATACTGGGCCACAAGAGTCCTAAATGATTTTTCATGGCCTCTAGTGAAAAACCTGACAATGCTAATGTGATCTCAATCACCTCCACAAAGAAAAAGGTCTTTGAGCGGTGAAGAGCCACAGTCGAAGTGTTATGGATCTATACAATTTATGAACTTTGGATGGAAACAGAGAGGATTCAGAGCTGTATCATAAGCTCCTCAGACTATCAACAAATGACTGTAATTTCTTTCATAGAGACATTCAGCCCCAGAAACTATCTAAGGAGAATTTCACAAATGGAAACGACTGAGTATGCTTTAGCTTTTTCCAGAGCTATTTTCACAGGCGAAGGAGATAATGTGTAAGGCACTTTACATGTCCTTGATGTGGGTGGGGATTGGAACCTCACAGGACTTTTCTCATTCTATTCTTACAAAGGTCACCACTGTATTTATCTTACCAAATGTAAGGAAACAGAATTCTTTACAGTAAGAGTAAGCACAGGGATAACATAATGATTCCTGTCCCACTAAAAAAAGTCCTAAATATATCATGGTCAAGTATTCATACAAAAAAGCATGTTATTGGAAATGGGTGAAAAGGAAAAATAATAGGCCTACAGAACACACTTGGCAATTGACTAAAATTGTGGTTATATTTACTGAGAACCAGAGGAATTATAATGATTAATACACATAATATGAACACTTAGAACTGTCAAAAATTCATAGTTAGTGCCGCTGAATACAGTGTCCCCAAAAGACCTTTTCTCAAAAGCAGCATCTGTATTTGTTTTGACATCATGTGTAATTACTTTCATTGCCAAGGTAAAACTCTCTTACTGATGATCCTTTTTAATTTTTGGCAAACCACAAGGTTGTTCTTCAACTTTTACTGACAATGTGGTGATCAGATACATGTGAACAGTGTGCAATGGGATCAGCTAAGCAATCATAGAAGGAAACATTTGCACTGCTATCCATGAGAAAAGAAATAGGCACCTGAACTTATGGCAAAGCATTATTTTGGACTACTTTGAACTACTGCTTCTACAAGTGTGCCTGGATGTTGCTGGATTTTTTTTACAGAATGTTAAAAACAAAACATCTGAGTCATGCCTACGCATTATCCAGCTCCGAGTCTCTGTGTGTGTGTTCTAAGCTGAACAAAAACCATCCCATCACATTAGTGCAGTGGGGAACCTGAGAGGATAAGTACTACTGAGAGGTGGGATATTAAGCTCAGGCTCAGTACAGTGCTAACAAGGTCACACGCTTTCTGGATGAGAGCTGGCTTGTGTCCAACAGAGCAAGGTAACGTCTGCCTGTGTTAACACCATGTTGATGTGCTCTCAACTAAACAGTGAACTGACAATGAACAAACGGGGAAGAGATTATTTGGCTTATTGAAATTATTGGACAATCTTCAGTAAGGCTTCACAGTGGTCTAAAGCATAGCCTTTTACCAATTTTTGTTTCCTGCACCATTTGCCATTTCACATGTATGCAAATGTATGGACCCTGTCCTCCACAACCTGCTCTTTGCCACAAGGCCAACACTTCCATTACAGTCTAGCAGTACTTCAGTAATGCAGGAGCACATGACTAACACAAGAGCCTCAGGCCCCTTAGATTTTTGTCCTTCTGTTTACCTGCTACTATTCAGGTGTAACAGAGATTTCCGTCTTCAAGTCAGTATGTATTTCCTCCTGCACTGCATCGATGCAGAGGAATCCTGTTCCCATATTTTAACCAGACTGTCCCGTATTTTAGCTGGACTGCATGTGGCCTATAACGTCTTCTGACCATTACTGTGGCTGCATGGCTGTATCCCTTTTACAGAGCAGAACAAGTGAAAGAGTTGGCAGCACACTAATTTTATTTCTGGGAATTCTTTGCAGTGACATGCATTTATCCTATAAGTGAATGTCCAGTCAAAACAATATTGCTTTGAGGTCTCACAACTGGGAAGAATATTCCCTCCTTGTATTTTTTTTAAGTGAATTGTATGTAAAAATAATGCTGTGATACAAAAAGAACCTACATAGAAACCACTTGCTTTTAAATTTATTGGACCAAAGGGAGCTATGACAGTCTGAAATAAAAGCTGCCTGTTCTATTGTATGCTTCAACTCCAGGACTAGAAGCAGAATTTGCTTGAAGCAACAGTATGCTCTAGCTTCTTTTTTTTTTAGAAATAAAAAAATAAAAAAAAAATTTAAAAAAATTGTCAATCATTTCGATGTCATGTTTCCTAAAATATTAATACAAGTTGTCAACAAAACAGAATTGCATACAATAGACAAAGTAAAATTAAAATGCACTTTGAATGCCATACCCTCAGCTAGTATAAATCAGCACCATCCCATACATACAGTGTCAAAAATTTCAGACCACTCAGCTACTTGAAAGGACAACTAATCTACCAAATCAGCACTTCTAGTCTAACAATGAGACAGGGATACTGGAATACTTCAGTGAATGACTAGAGATCTCATACAGAGGATGCTAAAATGGAATCAAAGAATTTTAGGGTGGAAGGGGTCTCTGGAGGTCGCCAAGTCCAGCCTCCTGCTAGAAGCAGTACTGTCACCAACACCAGATCAAGTCAGCCATTACTTTGGCCATTTCTTGAAAAACTGGAGAACACAGATTCCACATGGTCTCCAAACAACCATGGATACCCCATGCTTTGAGGTTAGGATAGTACAGTGATCTCTGTAGCTCAGAAGAGGCTACAAGAAAAACTTAGTCAGGATCCCTCAGCAGCACTGACAGCACTGAGACTTGCAGCCTCAGAGGTGACTGGAACCAGTGGGCAGTGAGATTGCCACAGAAAAGGAAAAAGAAAAAAAAAAAGGCAAGAATTGAAGTGAAGATTATGAGAAGAGACCCTCTGGGATAGAATTGCTCCTCCTGCTGCTGCTGGAGGCAGTGGTTATTTCATTTAGAAATACTTATTTTTCTTTTAGCCTGAAGATCTTTTTCTATTCCAGTTACTGTCTTCTCATACATCCTAACACTATTGCTCAGCAAAAGAGGAAATATATTGCAGGCCTGGCTTTCCAGTGCTCTGGCATACACAGTGAAGCCCTCACCATTTTGCTCTAGGCAAGTACTCATTTTGCTTATGTTTAGAGTTAGTCCCGGGAGCAGAACAGCGCTCTGCTGTACACTGTGAACTTTATAAATGATAAATGCCATCCTGCTCACATTCACAGATTGTGGAGGACTATGGTAGAGTGAAACTCTTTCCACTGATTTGAATGAACTTTGAATCAGATCCAAGTGGGAAAAAAACTTTTTGCCTATTGTGGTGGGTCGACCCTGGCTGGACACCAGGTGCCCACCAAAGTCGCTCTATCACTCCCCTCCTCAGCTGGACAGGGGAGAGAAAATATAACGAAAGGCTCATGGGTCAAGATAAGGACAGGGAGATCACTCAGCAATTACTGTCATGGGCAAAACACTTGGGGAAAATTAATTCAATTTATTACCAATCAAAATCAGAGTAGGATGTAGGATAAATAAAAATGAAATCTTAAAACACCTTCCCCCCATCCCTCCCTTCTTCCCGGGCTCAGTGTCACTCCCAGATTCTCTACCTCCTCCCCCCGGGTCGCGCAGGGGGACAGGGAATGGGGGTTGTGGTCAGTTCACCACATGTTGTCTCTGCTGCTCCTTCCTGCTCACACTCTTCCCCTGCTCCAGCGTGGGGTCCCTCCCACGGGAGACAGTCCTCCA
>NW_008796110.1:879773-939567 GCF_000699145.1 Aptenodytes forsteri
CCCGTCACTGGCTGGCTCGGCCTTGGCCAGTGGCGGGCCCGTCTTGGAGTCGGCTGGAACTGGCTCTATAGGACACAGAGGAAGCTTCTAGCAGCTTCTGACAGAAGCCACCCCTGTAGCCCCTCCACTACCAAAACCTTGCCATGCAAACCCAATACACCTATACAAACTTCAGCTTTGCCCATGAGAAAAGGATCACATCATTTCCAAGTAAGGCAATTTCTCTGTGCGAATTTTGCATTACTACTGGTAGTGAAATGAAGCCAAAGATTGCAGTCATTTGCAAAATAAGATTAAGTCAGCCAAATCTAAAAGAGGATTTAGGTACCTGAAACATGATTTAAGCAAACCGTGGTAATCTTAGCCAAACACCATGATCCATAATACCCTATTAATTGCCACCTAACACTAGAGGCTTATTAGGCACCTCCCTTTCTGATCTGAAAGCTCCCTGGATGCATGTAGTTTGGTGTTTAGTTCATGACCAGAACAAAGCTGGAATGACATCTAGCTCATGCCAAAGCTCTTTGGGATAGCATACACTCACTTGTGAGACAGCCTCGTCCCCCAGAGTAACAGGTGGCTAGAGGATATTTAATAATAACAGAGGCCAAACTAACAAAGCTCAAGCCTAGCTTCTTTCAAACTGAAAATGTTAGAAGAGGAAAGCAGAATATGGGCATGTTCTAGCTTTTATAGTCTAGCTTTCAAGTCCTTACCTCAAGGGATAGCCAGGTTCAACATCCTCCTTAACCTGAAGCAGTTCTAACCCTAAGTTGTCTGTTTGCCATGCTGCCCAGTAAATGAGAGGGTTTCCCAGGCCTCCTGTCAAAGTAGTGATATTGTATAGGGAGGAAATGAAAGAACGATGATCTGAGAGAAGGACAGGCAAGATGCAGTGTAATTTTTAAAGCTGAGTGCTTTCAACATTGTCCTGGTTTCAGCAGGGATAGAGTTAATTTCTTTTCTAGTAGCTGGTACAGTGTTTTGGATTTAGGATGAGAACAAAGTTGATAACGCACCGATGTTTTAGTTGTTGCTAGGTAATGCTTACACTAGCCAAGGACTTTTCAGCTTCCCATGTTCTACCGACTGAGAAGGCTGAAGGTGCACAAGAAGCTGGGAGGGGGCACAGCCAAACTGGCCAAAGGGACATTCCATACCATGTGACGTCATGCTCAGTACATAAACTGGGGAAAGCTGGCCGGGGGGGGGGCCGCTGCTCGGGGACTGGCTGGGCATCGGTCGGCGGGTGGTGAGCAATTGTACTGTGCATCACTTGCTTTGTGTATTATTATTATTATTATCATATTATTATTATTATCATTTTATTTCAATTATTAAACTGTTTTTATCTCAACCCACGAGTTTTTCTAACTTGTGCTCTTCCAATTCTCTCCCCCATCCCACCGGGTGGGGGGGAGTGAGCGAGCGGCTGCGTGGTGCTTAGTTGCCGACTGAAGTTAAACCACGACAAACATTCAAATGGGAGATCTGTTTCCTACTTCAAAGGCCACTTACATTTTATTTTAAGCAGTCATCAGAAAAAAATCCAGAAACTGAAACTTTGGAAGAATGGCTTTCAGCAGCTACTCTGAAGAGAGAACGTCAAACTCTGGCTCATAACTCAGGTGCCTGGGCTCTAGAGAGTGGAGTTCAGACTAACCCGGTGCTTAACTTTTTCCTTTGCCTAACTTGAGGCAGCACCATGCTGAGCATGCAGGTTTCTCATACTGCCCTGACAAGTCACTAATGCTTTCTCATGATCTCCATTTAATCTGTATTTAATAACCTGGAACCATAGGAAAGAAGCAGGGTCATAGAATGGGTGAATGTTGGTACTATCTTGAAATGTTGGGGGCAGAGGAGCTTAAAAACAAAAATGAACTTGCTAATCCCAACCCTGCCAGTGTGGATCACAAAGTCATACTAAAATTTAGAACAACAAAGCACACTTGGTAATTATTTCTTATAAAAGTTTCAAGACTTTGGAGGCCACGTGTCAGGGCTGAGACACCCTTCAAAGCCATGGAGAGAAACACAGGAGCATGTTTCTGGGTTTTGTAGCTCCCATAAAAATGGTGTTTCTCCCTCTTCTTCTTAAACAGAGAAAAATTTCAAACCTAAATAAACTTGGAACTACCCCTGATTATAGCTCTTCCTGCTGAGAAATATTTTTAAAGGTTGACTTTGGTTTTATTCTAGCCTTAGCTTGTTACGTTGTTGTGTAAGGATGTAAGGCCATACAAATGATCCCTCAGGCCATGCTAGAAGCAGTGGTAGAGTAGTCTCAGATGGCAAACCTGAGGGGCCACTGCATTCCTTCCTGGTGCCACAGTATCAGTTAAGGAACTGCTTCCATTAAAGACTTAATGATAAAGATGCCTGACTAGCTCTAATTGTGCTTGCTTGAGGTACAGAAACACTCTAGCCACAGCAAATTGACGAAAATCTTCTTAGTACACGTAGGTGAAAAACTTTTTTTTGCAGCTGTATACTTGAAAATTTTTGAGAGAGGATTATTTCCTAACTATTCACATTTGTATTATTATGGCATCTGAAAGTCTTAAACCTATATCAGAAATCTTATACCAGAATCCCTGCATACATGCCTTTCCTCCCCTATCAAGAGCAAGAAAAGCCAAAAACACCTTTCCTTGAAAGAGCTAGCAGTGTGAGTACATGAAAAATTAAAAAACATTCAAAATTTGCCATAGAAAAGCCCTACTGGAAATATCTATACTGTGCATTCCAGCTGAAACATTTGCAGTTTGAGGTAACTGATATAGAAGCTAGTTATGAATCAATTTGGAAATGCTAAGGAAGAATAAATCATATAAAATACAAAATAAAAAATAATTACTTGAAAAGTCATTACATAGTCTATTTCTCTTTTTATTGTTAACTCATAATTTTGTGGGGGCTTGGGGAAGGAAAAAAAAAACAAACTATGGAATAATCATATAGTTTGGCTTTATCTATCTTGTGTATCTTCCACATACTGTAGTTGCTAAAGTTAGCACAGTCCAATTAAAGGAGGCAGAGATCCAAAAGGGCTTCCAAAGAGGCAGGATTCTACCAACTTTACAACAGCAGCATTGTTTCACCTGACGCTCCTGATCATGCTGTTGTCCCTAAAGGCAGCAATAATTCCTGGGCATGGCCTCAGCTTAATAAACCCATCAGCATTCAGTACCTTTGTATGTTGCTTCACCCTCTGTCTCATTTTTAATGATAGCCCTTACTCACTGAAAACCACCTATGCCACACATTCGCCTAAAAAGTGTATGGGTTTTTTTCCCCCTAAGTGGAAGAGAAAATAAGCTACAAAGGCAGACTGAATGGTAACACAGATGTGACCATGCTCTAAAAATTATTCTATTATATCATATAGAAATATAAGGTACTGAAAATGAGGGGAAAAAATTAAAAGAACACATACTACTGACCAAAAACTAGGCATGAAGCATGATACTATAATGAGAACTGCAAAAATAAATGTAAAAAAACCAAACCGCAAATGGTGAAAAACTATAATACAAAGATATCAAAATTTGAAAAGTAATGGAGAAAACTGTCATTGCAGTCATGGAAGGAAGAACAGCAGGTCAGGGAGATGAGGAAGTGGAAAAAAGATCAAGGAATTTTGCATATGTAGGGATGAAAGGGAAAAACAAAACTGGAGACAGTGAAATGTATTAACTGCAATAAATTCTATTTCCTTAAAGTTTTTCCAAGAAAAGACAATGAATGCACATCTAGTACTGTACAATGTTGTTTATATGATTCATATGTTCTGAAAATATGCAGGCAAGTAGAGGCAACTCCAAGACAATCAGTTTTCCAGAAATGATTGAAATTTACCACACATATTCAAAGCACCTAAGTTGAAACATTTTCTTGCAAGAGAAAGAGCCACAGATAATTTGCAAAGTAAAACTAAAACTCTCTTCATTTTTGCACAGACACTTCCTGAATGAGATTGTATGTCCCATACAGTTTTCATGGTGAGTCCCATATTTTGCATGCTGAAAGGGCAGGATATGCAATACAGCAAGACAGGTCTTTGGCTCTGTTGACTGTTCCAAAGGAATAAGTTAAATATGACTTGATGATCTTTAGATCCCACAAAAGAGAACTTTATGAATAAAAGCAAAGATATTAGGGTTAGAAAAGAACTCAAGATGCCATGTACTCTACATTTCTGCCTTAGGAAGAATGACCTTTATCTGAGACATATGTGAGAGAGATTTGCTTAACATGTGCGGAGATCTCTGTAAGCTCCACAGGCAATCTATTCCAGTGCTTAGCATCGTTAGTTACTGTGACTTTCCAGCTTATTCATGACCACAGAAAATTCTGGCCCAGTGAATTCCTACAGTTGTGAAGGCAGGGTCAGGACTGTGATGTGTCCGTATCACATCTGAATATACATGAATTTACCGGTTCTGCGATCATTCCTAGCCAAGTAGTTCAGAGATGGCCTGGAACTTCCTCAGCAACACACTGCTGTTCGGGGCATATTTTCTGTTTTGTGTTTTTAAGATGGCAAATAATTTCCCGGTTTTCAAAAAACAGCCAATAAATGTTAACAAAATCAGAAAAGAAGTTTTATAAGGAAAAATATTCTCCTGAGAGTATGAAAACTACTATGAAAATATCTGTGCCAGAGTTGATATATAAAACCTAGGGATCTCTTGTGGGGATGATGGTAATGCAACGCATAGAACTTCAAATGTGGGTTCCTGGTTTGAGCAGCCTGATAGCCACAGCACAGCGCACGGGAATTCATGGCTCCCAGAAATCAAATGATTTTCAGTTGGAGATAGGAGGAAACTCCTTTCTTGGGTCCAAATTACCTACCTATCTGGGAGTGAGGTCTAGCTTCTCAATGCTGAGCCAAAAAGCCAGTAGAGTATCCAAAGCTATCCTTAGAAAGAAGTCCTTTAAAACCTCTTTTCGGTCCTTCTCATTTTTTATCATCCCTGGTTCTCTCCCATGCACAGGCATTCTGGCAAGAGAGGAAGAATGGGACAGTATAAGCAAACATGACAAAGTAACAGGTACAAATTAAGCTAATCCTAGACTTTACTGCAAGAATTCCAGCTAGGCCACACCACATGGTCTCGTTAAAGTTATTACCACTCCTAAAAAATTTGTCCTGCCTAGATTTGATCAAATTAGAAGTAGATTTCCAACTGCAAAGCAGTCAGTCAGACAGCGATATTCTGCAGCTGTGGAAAGCACCTACTCCCAAATCTCAATATCCACCACTGAACTTTGGGTCCAAATGGAGCTGAAGGATATCTTCCCTCCCTAAGATCAGGGCTGAGAGAGATTTGTGAGCTAAAGTTCACTGCTGACAATAAAGGTCAGCTGCTCCCATCTCCTGCTGAGCTTGCTTATATATCCCTTTTTTTTTTTTTAATATCTACTTCTTGCTACGGGTACTGATTGCACACTTATGTTGACGTCTCATGGTGGTGAAGCTTCTAGCACTGCCTTGTGTTTCAGTTTCAGGACACCTCGTCAGGTCCAGTTCCAACATCTGTTAATTTTGTGCCCCCATCTTTCATTACTGTCTGTAGTGCCTCTGCTCTTGCTACTCCAGTGGCTTATCTCTTTCCAGACCTTGTAACCTTTTTCCAGAGTTCTTGAGGAAGGCAGAAGCGAGAAAGAAAAAAACCCAAGAGCTACCATTGCATTTTTTGTAAGTTCTGAATTGCAAAGCTTTCTCCATCTCTATCTCTCCTGAAAGAAGTGGTGGTAGATGCTCTAATAATGAGGAACACTGGAGAGTTTTGTAAGTCCCTGCTTGTACCTGTCACTGGCTGTCTTCTTCTCAGGAGGTGAGGAAACGGGATGGCACCCAACCAGTGGCATAAGACACAGCAGGAAAAGTGGAAGCTAAGTGTCTCATGCCATTGCCAAGCTATTTTTGACCCTAAGAGCAAATCTAAAACACAGTCCAAGAGGTAAGTCATCTAAACTTGCTAAACTGCAGCTCTTCTGACTACCAGCAGAGGAGGCAAGCAGGGATATCTAAGCAAATGGGTTAATATCACTCTAATACAGTGACTCAACATGATTGAGCCCCTTAAGTATGACTGCTTTGACTAATGAGTACTTAACACTTAATTATAGTATTCAAAGCACTTAATTAAAACACATAATTAAGACACATCACACAGGAAGGTCAGCACTACTTTGTACTTGTGAAAACTGGAGAAAGGAAATTACTTGAATAGGGCCACACAAGTGAATCAATGACAGACAGGGATGCAAAACCCAGGCTTTCTATCTAGGGCATGCTCTCGTGGATTGTAATGCATCTCAGCAAATATTAGCAGAGGATATGTTTTATATTTTTATGCATCTCCTCCAGTCATCAGGTATATCAATGCATACACAAAAACGTCTGTGGTGAATCATCTTCCTATGTTGGGACTTCACACTGTACTTCTCTCTCTCTCACTCACTCTGAGGAAGCCAGGTCTCTGATCAGAGTCTTTAGACATCTTCCATATCTAAAACTAGTTTTTCAAACAGATTTTAGAGAACAACTGAATTATGTCACCTAGATTATCATGTCCATTTTTTAGAGGCTTGGGATCACTTTTAAAATATGAATTTCTTACCTTAATAATGAAGAAAGAATGCCAATTTATGTCAGCTGAGTTAGTGGCCTAAGGGCTGTATTATTTCACTGGTTTTGCAGTGTGTAGTATTCAGCAAGAATGGGCTGATCCATGGCATAAATATCCAGTAAAGAAACACCACATACTTGGACTATGAATAGCATGAACAGGCAGCAGCTATATCAAGAATTTGCTGCCAATAACCTTTATAATTTCAGGGAAATCCCAGATTCAGTTTAGGGTTTCCTTCTTTATCCATGGACTTTGGAAGTGTTACTACATTTAATGGCAGACAATACAAATACTATTTCATAGTTTTCTGAAGAGCTTTTTTTAAATGTAGTGCTCTTGATCTTTACCAGCTGTTGAGTCAAATTTGGCGTAAGCCTGTTTCTTTGTGTACAGCCTGCAAACAATGTGGATTGTAAAATGAGTAGGGCACAAACCCAATTTCAATTGCGGGCTGGGATTCCCCTATGCTTTTACAGGGAAACTTGGTTGATAACTGTGTTTGCTATTGGGTGAGGCATGGAGACCAAGCCCATTGTATTTAACCTTTGAATACCACAATATCACGCGAGCTCTAAAGCCAAGCCACTAAAATAAGGAAGGAGAAATAAATCATAATACATAATAAAAGCTTGGTTGTTCCTTTGCCATCACTCAACTCACAATTGTATATTTTCATGCTGTTTAAATTTTCACGTAATACTTGCATAAACATCCAATGTTCTTTTGTTTTTTTCCTTTCCTGTATGGAACAGAAGTACAGTTTGTGGTATAGTAATGAAACCTGGATATTGCCTTATACAAGGCAATGCAAGGATGTCTTGCTGAATTCTCATGGTAAACTAAGAACGATTCATAAAGTTGTAATAAGATCCAAAATCTAAACAGTTTAATGTGAAGGGGTTTTAAGTCACATACCTCAAAACAGTTATGTCACTATTTCCCTCTTAAGTACAACCAATGCTTTACTCTGACAAGGAGTACCTAAGGAGGTCAAAACTGCTTACAAATATTCAAGGGACACAGCCATCTTAAAATCTAGTTTGCTGGTTAAACTCAACAGTTTCAGTTATTAAACCTGCTCAAAACCTTCTGACAATACCCACAGTTTGAAAAATGCAGAAAAATGCAACTTAATGCTTTTCATTCCCCTACTGCTTTATGAAGAACCACACAACCTCTGGGTTGACTCTGCAGAAGAGAAATCTGCTATACAAACTTATGGGAAAACTTCATAAAGAAAAAAACAATTTTCTGTAATACTCACTTGTAGCAATAGCAGCCACAGAAAACTTCTGATAATTTTAAAATTACAATATCTCATTATCACATTAAGCAAATTGCTAGAAAAAATGGCATTGATTCTCTACTTTGTGATCCGATATGCTGTAGCAGAAGGCAGCACACATATATTGCACATAGACAAATTATAACCCCTGGTTAGTGCCCCTATAAAGACAATTGAGTTTTAAAATATGGAGAAGAAAAACTGCTCCCTTTTAAAGTAACTCAGGTAGGAATGGGATTGAGGCCACAAATTGTGGTCAGTTATGTAGGGAAATTGAAGTTACTTCCAAAGGGAAAGGAGGAAGGAGTTTTCACTAATAAGCTAGTCATGAGACTCTAAAGTTTATGTAGCTAAAATGCTTTGCACTAGATTGAAAATGCTACGCTGGCAGTAATTTGTCCTGTTGAGATCATGATTGTTCCCAGTGAGAAAACATTTTTGTCTTAAAAAGTCATTAATGCATTCAAGATTCTAGTGAATATAACTAGCAGAAACATTACATAGAGAACATGAACTGAGTCCTATCTTTAACATCACAAATGATTGATTGAGTCCATTATACTGGAAACAATGTATTTCCCCTGTAAATTAAAAAAAATACACCTTTCTCAGTTATCCAACCTTCAGTATTGGAAAAGTTGTAAGACAAACTCTTGAAGGCTGTGCTGGTTTTGGCTGGGACAGAGTTAGTTTTCTTCATAGTAGCTAGTATGGGGCTATGTTTTGGATTTGTGCTGAAAACAGTGTTGATAATAGAAAGATGTTTTAGTTACTGCTGAGCAGTGCTTACACAGAGTCAAGGCCTTTTCTGCTCCTCACACCACCCCACCAGCGACGTCATGCTCAGCATATAAAGCTGGGGGAAGAAGAAGGAAGGGGGGGACGTTCAGAGTGATGACGTTTGTCTTCCCAAGTAACTGTTACGCGTGATGGAGCCCTGCTTTCCTGGAGATGGCTGAACACCTGCCTGCCAATGGGAAGGAGTGAATGAATTCCTTGTTTTGCTTTGCTTGTGTGGCGGCTTTTGCTTTACCTATTAAACTGTCTTTATCTCAACCCACAAGTTTTCCCACTTTTACTCTTCCGATTCTCTTCCCCATCCCACCGGGGGCTAGTGAGCAAGCAGCTGTGTGGTGCTTAGTTGCTGGCTGGGGTTAAACCACGACAGTGGCAAAGAACGGGATCCAGTCTACCAAGCCTCAGGGTTGTGTCTGTATCTTAGGCATCTAGTGAATCAGTCTTCTTAACATACCTAAGATATGACAGAGAAAAATGCCCTTTAAGGTCCCCAGAGGTAAATCCTATCCCCTAGACCGAATCCCACCGAAAAAGGCTGCTAGTGTTTTTTACATGCTGAGTCTGATAGTCATACAGTCTTTGGAAGGATAAATTAGAACGGTAAATCATTTCTATTTTAAACTTTCGTTGCAGCAGACCAAGGAGCATAAATTATTTAAAATACATGTGTGTTTGCATTCATAAACATAAATACATAAAAATTCTTGAAAAGTGCTCAGGTACATCTAAAGATTAATCTCTTATGACTATATTTTATCATTCTAAAAACATTATCTAAGTGGATAGAGACTACAGAATTTGAATGCGGGAATATTAAACAACTTTAAATATAGGGGGGGGTTCCCCTCAATCTAGTATTTTATAAGCATCTTTAGTCCTGATATTTTCTAGGATACACGTATAAAATATAGAATAAATTGCTGTAACATGTACTAACTTAATATCTGGATAGTACCACCACATTTAGACAATCATTAGTATGTCTCATTGCCTGTCCTAAACAGACATCTTCAAGCAGGAGTCTGTACCACCAGCCAAATTCTTTCATGCTATCAATTCCACTTCTCTGTAGCAAGTACATAGTTATCATCCTCTATCAAGACTGAAAGTCAGATTCCCTATTATTTTATCCTTTTTTTATTTATCTTTCAATTTACTCTATTCTTACAGTTTCAGAATGCCAACAGAAGCAGAATATCTCCATACCGCCCCTTTGTGGGGATATTTGGAAATATAAAAAATTCAAAGCTATTATAGAGATGGTATGGTTCACACTCCACTTTTATGCACATACACAAGTCATTAAATTTAATACTGCAGTTACATTCATCCCACAGAATGAAAAACAGGTTTTACTCTTTCTCAAACGTAATTCATTTATTCACAGGAAAGTCAGTGTTTCGTATATTCCTAACATAATTAGCAATTTCTGAAACCTCCCGTTCCTCTGTCCCTCATCTCTTTGGCACCACTGCTGTTGTAAAAACTGACTCTCCAAAGTAATGAATATGAACGAAATCATTTTTTTCAAATACAAAAGACAGATTAAAAAAGGTACTAACAACAGCACTTGGAAATAGTGTAAGATGCATTTTCTTACTCCCTTCCTAACAGTCATCTTTGCCATTTTGGATACTTAATTCAGAATGACAGAAATATAAAGTGAATGTTCAGGACAGCTGAAATATCTTTCCATTTTTGCTTTCTTTCTTTTCTTAGAATTATTTTGGCAGCATACAACTACTATATTAATAAACAGCAAATAGGAACAAGTAAGAGATTACCTGAGAACATGAAAGTCCACATTCTTCAATCCTGGGAATAATCTGACAATCAGAATTCCAAAAAAGAATTATTAGAAGAATTTGAACATGAATACTTATCATCCTAAATTGAAAAAAAAAAAGCAAAACCTCAGAAGAAACCTTCTACTCTGACAATTCTCCCTCTCATGCCAAAACTTTAATATGAATTTTAGTCCCTCCCACAGCACCTCTGAGCTCCTCCCTCTAAAACTTTCCAAAGACAGAAAATTGCTAGTTGTGGGAAATATAAAGCATGTTCAACTCATTTCTTATGTTCCGTAGTGAAAAATGGGAAACGTGAATTTCTGACAATCACAGTAAAAGCCTTTTCCTTTTGGATTTCATCATGTCAGCTTTAGATCAGTTTTAGCAAATTTCTTTTCTGTAAATTCTATGTATAAATGGGAATTTTGCTTCTAGAGTGATGTACCAGGCAGGTTCACTGGAATCCAAATGCATTCTTATGTCTACTTATTTTCCTGGTTTTCTAATGCATTGAATAAAAAGAAAAACAGCTTTGCTGAGGTGGGTAGTCTTGGAAGACTGGTTTCTTGGTTTTCATCAGCAGGAAGAACAGATTCTTTTACCCTAGAAATCTGTGCCTTGAACTTATTTCACTTATTATTTAATTGTATCAACAGAAGCCTCTTGTTCTACAGCCTGTCTCCAGTTTTTGGATTTTCAACACACTTGGAAGTATGCATGCTTTGCTAAAGAAGCTCAACACCAGCAGCTCTGAAAAGCTCTGAAAGTGGTGCACAAGTGAGTCACAACACCTCAATACCTGTTAGCATAACAAAATGCCCAGGAATGCCTTTCTGGGTGCTACCTTGCATAGTCCCACTACCCATCACAAGGAACAAGCATTCCAAAAAACACAATCTCTGGTTCATATGGAGGCTCTATGTGGTGTGTTATGCCCATAGGTGGAACAGGGAGTTATTCCCTCATAGAGTTCTCTTGCAAAACCTTTTACATCAGTTAAAGTAGGGAATACACAATTAACACCATGTGCTAGGATCTGGCTTTGCATCTATATTTTTTTTAATAAACAGGTAAAAGACAATGTCTACTCTGCCAATGTATCTACTATACTTGTATTTTAGATACTTTCATGTGAGTCCAGTTTGTCAATTTTGCAATAAGACACTATTTTTGGAAGATAAAGAGCAGTATCAATCACAGTACTGAACAAATTGTTATTTAATTATTTTGGCTAAAAAATAACAATTAAATTTTGTCATCTATACATAAAAATACACCAGATCAAAGATCTGCCCAGTCCACTCTCCTGTGCCTAATAGGATCAGTAGCAGATGCTTAGGAAAAGTAAGAAAGAAGTTAAATATTCTACTTCCATGGATTATTTTACCCTATATGCTGCCAAGTTCCAATGACCTGGTTCTTATGGATTTCCTGAACTGAAAGCCATGTGCACATCACTGTCTTTAATAGCTGTTTCTGGACATTTCTTACATGAATTTGTACAACAACTATTTGCATCTATTTATCCTTTTGGTTTTCAAAACTTCTTCTGGCAATGAGTTACACAATTAAACTATGTTTATTTGCTTTGTTTTGATTTATAAACTGCTTCCAAATAGTTCAGATGGGTTCCCCCCTTGTTCTTACTTTAGAAAAAATAGAGAATATCCATTGTCATCTCACCTTTGCCAAAATAGTCACAATTTTATTGATTTCTAGCATACCTCCCCTATTTTTTCTAAGATTAAGAACATACCTCTTCATTTTTACTATACTCTTTTGTAAGATAGGGGGTCCTGCACACAATATTCAGGAGTGAGCAGATCAAGGATCTTTTACACAATAGCATAGTGATGTTGACTGAATCATCAGAAGCATGATGTCCCTCTACCAAAAAGCCATTTTGACTCTCCTTAGTGTATCATTTACCAGTATGTCTACTGCAAGCAAGCTAGTTCAGCACACACCACAGTTAGTAGTTTTGCAACTTCAATTTCAACTGCAATTTATGAGACCCTGTAGAATACTGTTTGAATGCTGTTTCAGATATGAGTCTTATTCTTTTGGATTATTTGTTTTAAACTTAGATCTGAGACAATTCCTCCAACTCACCCTTCAGTAGGTTCCCCTGTAATGAACCCCACTGCAAGCAAGCACTTCATTTTTTTACTGTCATTAGATTCCTTGAGCAAAAGGTGTCCTTTCATATCTCCATTACTAGTCAGCTCCATAGACTTTTTAGGAGGCTTCCTTCTCATCTTTGGTTAAAAAAGGATGGTACTGGCTTTTCTTAAAAATATTGCGTTGGGAGCTGCAAAAAGATGTTTTCTTACAGGTGGCATTTTGGGGGATATCTTATATATGTACTGTTCTGAGTTTTCCCTACATTGATTTTAAAGAAGCTCCTTGTGCCTGGAAAGCTTCTACCCTTTCAATTGCTCCTTTTAATTTCCTTTTGGAGACTTATTCATTTTATATAGTTCCTTTTTTACTTATACATTAGCATAGCACATTCTTTTGGACATTGAACTTGTGCCACTATTGAAGAGTGGCTTTTTGAGTGGCTGCTTGGAAGGGGACCAACAGTTCTTTCTCTTCCTATGGGGTCTGTGATTACTTGCTCTAAGCAACAGTCATTTGTAGTGTTTACAAATTTAGTTTCTGTGTCAAGCCCTGAGGTAACACTCCTCCAGTTTCTATAGAAATGACTGATGTCGCTCACTTATTAAGTTTTCTTCTCTCTTACTGTTTCTGGTATTTCTTAGCACACCTCTGTCACCTTCCGAATAAAGTGGTTAGTAGCACTGCTCTAACAGTGTACTCTTTCTATGCAGGAACAGTGTTTCAGTCCAGACAGTTTTTGTAATACCTGTTATTAAGTTCAGCAGGCAACAACCTTATTGTTATTTACTGTATTTGACAGTAAACTTTTTTAAAATCATGTCTAAACTAGCACAATCTACTTTACCGTTCCTACATAATTTGTATCCTGGAGTTGCAGCATTCATCCATTGTTTTTATTACATCAGGTTACAGAACCCCCATTAGGCTAACATTCCCACTAAAAGCTGGGCAGTGTAATAGACCCATGCCACGTTTTTTGAAAACTATCATTTATGTAGAAGCATCTATGCATGTGAAATTTATATGGGCACTAGCTCTTAAGCTCCTTGCTCAAATGGGACTCTAATTCGTGATAATAATTCTTGAGAATAATTTCTTGATAACAGATTTATTTTATTCCTTGTTCCTCGCTACACCTTACCTGTATTTTAATCAACGTCTCATGTTTGACATTTTTATTACTTCATCCCTGAAGAACAGACGATAGCAAATTACATACTATCCTGCTTCTACCAACGTTCCCTCCATCTTAAGAACAAAGACTCTTAAAAAAAATCTTAATAGGAAGTGCCTCCTTTTGCACTTTGGTAATATAGATGTTTTGTGCCCTAAAGCTTTATTAGAGCACTGGTCAAGGATATAGAAATTCTAAACATTTCTCAGTCCAAGAAGGTTTGAGTCCAAATCTTGCACATTTCAGGATGGCAGCCTGGCTGGTCAGGTTTTCTTAATAAAATGCAGAGGTAGACCCTAGAGTACAGAGCAAAATCCAGTATTTCCCATTCTCCATTTTCTCTTGGGTCAAGCCTGATCTCTGGACCATCCCAGGTCCCTTCTTCTTAATTGCTCTCTGGCTTCACAAATTTTGCATGCTTGGCTACACACTTGTCCCATTTCAAGAGAGACCACTAATATAACTCCACCGTTGCTCAAGTGTGTTCAAGGAGCATTACATGGAAATAAAAGTTAGGACAGATGTATCACCAGACATACCTAAGCAGCCAGACATGGATTTTGTGACTTGTTGTGTAGGAGTTTAGGCACAGATTTCTACCTAGGCTACATATTTACTGACTTTGTTGAGATGAACATGTCAATGCCTAGGCTGGAAGGCATGTCCCTGTCACATCCATACTGGAGAAATCCCAGCCTTCTTTGGAGCACAATAGCCACATTCACACTACATTTTGCAAGAGTATCCACTACATACTTTCACGTCTCACCAACACAGGCACACATATCTTACTATTATTATTCCAGCTGTCTCGAGATGAAGGGCCATGGCCAGCACAGTCCCATGGCTCCTCTTTTAACGTAGTGTGCAGTCGTACTGCCTGCACCAGGCAACAGACATCTTGCCTCAGGGCCACTCACATCAACCACAGGACAGCTGAGTGTTTATAACTTAACAGCTTCTCGTCATATTGGGCAAGCTCTGGAGCAGAGCCGTGTGGGGTACTACTGTCATCACAACAAAATATTCACAATGATTCAGAACTACTTGGGAGCTGCACTTTTCCAGGAGTGTGCCTACACCTCCTGTCCAGAGTGAGCCTGCATGGCCGGGGCAGGTACTCAGCAGAGGGTACCAGCAGGGCACGTAAGTCCCACAAAGCCCCTGGTGAAACAGGAGCTGCCCAAGTGCTCCTGTATCCAGCATGTTACTGCCTCATTGTCCAAAAACAATCACTCCTTATTTCATCTACATGATCCAAGGGGACCCTCGCTCTCTTCCCCCACCCCGTGCCTTTCCTACAAGGGTGACAAGTATTCAGCAACAATGGCAAACGTTACAATAGGTAGCACCTGAGGAGCATTGCCTACAACCTGTAGAAGCAGTCAAAACACACCCAGAACTGCAGGTATAGGCTGGAAACATCATTCATGCACAAGCCTGCAGTACAAGGGGCGAATGAAATGCTCAGTGGGATGCGAGAAGGCTGCTATTTCACCTGGCTCATGCTGTATCATAAGCAGGCACTTATAGCTAGACCCAATGTTGATGAGATTACAGTTTTTGAAATTATCCTGCATTTGGGGCCCTTTGGAAAATGCAACTTTCAAAATATGGCCTTAAGCAGAGGCAGGTCAGGTGCACCAGACACCTAGGGATTAAGTCCTATGTATGCAACTACTGTTAAAATCATGTATACTGTATCCAGGCAGCAATGTCTAGTTAAGAAGTGATTTACTTCCAAGTAGAACTACTAGCCATGGTATTGTGTCCAGTGATATTGATTCCCTGCCAAAGCAAGCCAGTTTCTCCTGTGAGTAATCAAGAGTTCCTCCTTGTATCTACTTCTCCTCTCACCACCCACGGTGCCAGGAAAAAGGCAGGAAAGGATGAAGCACTGCTGGAAGCTTGTCCCTGCCCTCCCCCTTCTCCCTCCAATACAAATACCCACATTAACACACTTTCCTGCCGAGTACTCTCAGTGGAGTGCACTGACCTGAGCAGACTCATTGCTGCTCCTCTGGACTGGTATCAGCAGTATTATGTTCACTAATACACTCTGTGAAAATAGTTTTTTAGTCAGTACAATCAGGATCATTCTCAAAGATGATGACCTCTAATTGGCATAGGTTTTTTTCCTGTGTCCGATTACTTTAGTTTCTTCTGTCCCAGTTGCTCTGCTTCTTTTTGGATACTTGTTTTAATATCAAAACTGCACTTAGTTTATGCTTTTCCTTTACATTTTTTATGAATCTTCCCTTTCTGAGGAAAGGATAATGCAAGGGTATGCTGAAGGTGAGAGTATCTGCTTGATAGGTAGACATAGCTTTGGAGAGGGCAAACCTGGACTTAGTAGCTGGTAAGAAGGGGAAAACAAGAGGAACATGAGGATTTTGGACATTTGAGAGGAGCCTGTGGGAATATATAAAACTCAGTAAAGAATGTGCAGGGGAAGGGGATCAAGGAGGAACAAAGGGGGAATAGACAGAAAGGAGCCAGTTGCATCTAAACAGCGTCCAGTCAGTATGCATGTGACCAGGCTCTGAGCTTGATGAGCCCAGTCTATCCTATCTTCTTATTGAACCCTTTCTTCACCATCTCTCCGCCATCTCACTCTACACCACTTGTGGGAGTGCTGTGAGGATGAGATGCCATCACTTGGAGGGGCAGGCAGGACTGCACTCGGTGCCAGGAACCGGAGTCAGCCCCGGGGTGCAGGCACCCCTGGCTGGTGGCAGCAGCAGCTGGAGCGGGTGGCGGTCTTGGCTGCAGCCACTGGGGTGGGAACGGCATGTGTCCCAAAAAACAGCTACTTGGGGGGACGAACATGAGTGAGTGCTGGCACCTCTGGGAAAATGTATTTAAAAAAGGGCAAAATGCTGCATAGCAATGAGGAATGAGGACAAAAGTGTGAGAAACAGCAGCCCTGTGACCATCAAGTTCAGAGAAGGAGGGGAGGAGCTGCTCCAGGCACCAGAGAATCTATTTTAATTCGCAATAAATTAATTTTCTCCAAGTCTAGTCTGTTTTTCCTGTGACAGTAACTGGTAAGCAACCTCCCTAACTTTATTGCGACCCAAGAGCTTTCTTGTCCTATTTTATCCCCCTGTCCCACTGAGGAGGGGAGTGAGCAGCTGGAGTTTGGCCCTCAGCTAAAGTTAACGCACCACAGGTATCAGACAGACAGGGTGCCTGTGAGATGAGGGGGGGGGGTGTTTGCTAGCACACATCACGCTGAACCAGCTGGTGAGTAGGAGACCTGTGGAGCAGGTAAGAGGGCTTGGGATTTGAGCAGGGGTAGCGGACAGGGAAGCCATGCTGATGCTCAAGGGATCTGCGAATGTCCATGTGAATAGAGTGAGTGGTGGGTGGGTGTGCTTTCACTATTGAGCTTCAATCCTGATGAGCTGAAGAGGACGAGGGGACTTGGCTGTCTGCACTTACATGAGTCCTGGCAGTACTACATGTGGGTGCTGTTGAAGGCAGTGCCTCCTCATGGCACTGTGTGTGGCCAGTCAGTGTCCTCTGTGCGTGTGTCTCTGGGACGCATGCTCAGCCTTGCTGCTGGTTGAACCTGCAAACAGAAAAGCAGCAGCTGCGTCCATCAGCCTGGGACAGAGACATCCAGGCCTCAGGACAGCCCAGGCTGGGCTCCAGCAGCCAGGAAGGAGGTACCCCCATCCCCAGAGCTGCTGGAGGGGCAGCCCCTTAGAAGACACCCCTTAACAGACAATTAGCACAATCAGTAGTTTGAAGTGATATGTATACAATTATCTACATGAAGTTTTTGACTTACTAAGGGATCGTCAGTTGATGGGTTTTTTTCATCCCCACAGAATCTGTGAACTGTTACCATTCTTTTCCATCCAGATCTGTTTATAGAACCAGCCTCAGGTATAAGCTGGATAAGACAAGCTGAGCAACTCTTGCAGCTGAAGGGGCAGTGCTGCTATTCCTCTGCTCACTTCCAGTGGCACTAGTCTGACACTTCAGTAAGATGACTGAACTCTTTAAGCCTGCAAAAAAGTGCAATTGCCTGTATTCTGAGCTTTCCATACACAGAAAACTGGCTACAAATTACTGACTCATAGATCTATCACCTTCTGAGCCAGTCAGCAATGCTCAGTTTTTGCACTAATAATGCTGCTAAATATTTAAGGGTTCTGTTTAAAATATTGCAAGTTAGTTGTTAATGACAAATCATCTTCTTCAACATCATTTTATTCAGGTCTTGCACAGTTCTATTTATTTAAAAAAACAAAACAAAACAAACAACTGAGAAATAAACAAACCCCACATTTTTTTCAAAGACCGAAGTGCTCTGAATGACTTCAGATGTATGGACAGAAAACAGTTCTATCACTCATCACCTTGTTGTTCATCTTTTCTGGATTGGGGCAGGCATTCATCGATAAATATTTTTTGTATTTATCTTTGTATTTGCAACATAGCTGAGCAAAACGAGCTGCAGCATTTACTTATTTTCTCCCACTTGAAAATATTTCCAGATACATTTATTCTGCTTATTATTCCGTATACCTTCAGAGAGGAAAAAAGAAGTCATGAAACGTCATTTCAGTTGGATTCTACTTGAAATTCAGCTTGAAAATACTTGTTATAGAGATGCACAGTACATATAGGCTGTCATCATCCAAGTATAAGCAAGTGCTCTTAGACTTTAAATGGCTGTAGCTGCTTAAGCTGCAAATTAGGCACTTTTTCCTCAGAAAGGAATCTGAAGCCAGCTTAGATAGTAGGGCTCTCTATATAGTGCTTGGAGAGTGTGCAGAGGTTCAGAAGAGGGTCCAGAATTGTAAGCATCCTGAGCAGAACTGCCTAGTGCTAGACTATTGGGAAATGCTAACAAGAAGCTGTGCTTAAACCCTTTGCCCCCTCAAGAGTTCATGACTGCAGAGATATGCCTTTGTTCACTTTTCAAATGCCACAGTTCTTCTCTTAAAAGGCAATTATATCTTCTCTTAAGGCACTTAAACATTGGAAAGAAAAAAAAGCAGGGCATTTTGCATTAATAGTGACTGGATTAAAACCAAATCATGCACAAATTATATCAAAGCAAAGACTAGATACATATACAATCCATGGTGGCTTCCACTTTTACATGATTCATCTATTTCAGCCTATTCATCTATGAACTGATAGTTCAGAGACAGGAGATACAAGTTTAAAACGCCTCCAAGCTGAGAACAACACTGGCTCAAAGTGCTCATCCTCTCAGGTGAGTGCTCTGATCCCCGGGCTAGTACATAAAACACGGGCATCAGCACTTTATTTAAAGCAGTCACAGCCACCTTTTAAATGGGACCTGATCAAAACAGTGCATTAAACATGCTCCTAGAACAAGGCTTTTAGGTGGACCACCACCTAGTTCTTCCTAGACTCTTGAGGAAACCTAACTTTCAGCTGGTATTAGGAGACTGCCTTAAAAGAAAAAGCTAGAAAGACTCGAGCCAGCTAGAAAAGTGAGGAAGCAAAGGGTGGATATGATAAAGACGTACAATAAACTAGACAAATCAACTTAAGACTTACACTGTGTTATTAGCATTATACTCATAAAAATGCTGTTCATGACACTTACAGTTAAATATTTGCTAAATGGATACTAGCTGGTATTTTAGAAAACTGATGTAAAGGCTAGTTAAAAGAATGCATTCTTTGAAAGGGAAGACATGCATGATCTATTTTCCAGCAATTTGCATCTTTTTCCTCTTTGCTTTTATTAATAGGTAGGAAAAGTTTTGGATCTGGAATACTCTGTGTAGATTGTACAGGACAGCTTGGGAAATTGGTGTGCCCACAGGATTTTGTCTGCACATCTTTTACTTTACATTTTTCCCTAGTTGAGAACTCTTGCACGTTACAATGAACATTTTTAATTTTTCCTTATTGACATTTTGTTTGTCATAATCTAAAGGTACCATTGACTGGTTCAAAGACTCTTAGGTATCCTTGATTCTGTAACATTAACATTAGTGGTGGGAACAGCCTTTTGTCTTGAGATCTGTAACATTAATTCAAGGTGGATTGAAAGTAGTCTGGAGACAAAGAGACAGATCAGTGACAGATTCAAAATATTAAGTACTGTACAGTCTTACACTAACTCTAACTGCATATCAGACAATATGGAAAACCTACAAACTTAAGAACATAAGTATATAATAAACACAAAATAAGACAAAAAACCCTGTAAAGTATCAGCTTTCTTGGTAGACTATTGCTAACTAATTCTACCAACCCCTCTGGACATACCCGTCTGTCTGTTGTGTCTTTTCTTACACCTAGTAGGTAAGTTTTCAGCAAGTGGTTGTTACCTTTGGTATTGGTCTGGTAGTGTGTCCAGCACAGTGTGACTTAGACCTTTTCTTTAGCTTCCCAAACACAACTGTAATGAAAATAGTAAAAACAACTCCTGTCTACATACAGTACACTCAGTTGTACAAACCGAATACAACTAAATTCTTCTTTTAATTAAATTCAATGAATGCAGACATAGAACAAATACCAACAATGTAATAAAAATATTTACATTCTCAGTAAGATTCAAAAGCACAGAAAAAATGTTTTATTTCTTCCATTGTAACAAAGATTTTTGGGCTCAACTACAGACTACAGAGTTCTCAAATAACTCATTCACTTGAAGACATTGTCAAGAGACCTGTATAGTACTAGAGGAAGGAACATGTCAAGTTTCACATGAAGTCATAGGAATATTCTCTTACATATACAATTGACTTAAGTGCTCCATTTTAAACTGAAGCTACTATAGCAATAAAACATTTCTTAGACTTTAAAGCAATTTCCAGAATGAGCTCTCCTTGACCAGAATGTAATGCTATATCCTCCATACCTGTTTCTAGAGAAATTAAAATTTTTGTGCATCCTTGCTTTTTTTCAATTTTTTTACTATTGAGAACAACCTTGTTTGTATCTTCTTGTACCTGCATACATAATTTTGCTGTGACTGGGGCTGAAGTACATTTGGTTGGACTGGTGTTGACTTCAGTCACCCATGGCTTAAAGTCCTGCCCAAGAATAAAATCTGCCCCATTTGACTCAAAACTGTTCTTCCTGGGTTCAAAAATATCTTGAGTCATCTTCATGGTATAGTCAACTTTTCTGTTTTAAAAATGAGATTTGAATTACAATATTAATTTTGGACCCTTACTATGCTTTTCTAATACTTCTTCCTCCATCACTACAGTTATATTGTAACTATTATAAGTAAATATGTACAACTGTGTAAGAGGCTGTCATGACAATAAATTCAAATTGCAACCATTTTGGCTACATCAGTGGGAAAAAAAAAACCCAACAGTATTTGTCCCTTAAAAGAACGTATTCACTACAAGAATTTTGGACCCTTACTATGCTTTTCTAATACTTCTTCCTCCATCACTACAGTTATATTGTAACTATTATAAGTAAATATGTACAACTGTGTAAGAGGCTGTCATGACAATAAATTCAAATTGCAACCATTTTGGCTACATCAGTGGGAAAAAAAAAACCCAACAGTATTTGTCCCTTAAAAGAACGTATTCACTACAAGCTAATCCTTAGCTACTTTTAAAAACAAACAAAATATAACATTACTCAAGAAATGCCTTTATCTTTGTCTACATTTCTCTTGTCGATTTTTTCTTCAGCCTCCTGTGGTATTCTACTGCTGGCATTTAAACAACTCACTTGAAGGAGAACCCAGAATCTGCTGTATTCCAGAAGTCCTCTAAAATAAATCACATTATTGTAAGTTCTGTTTCACTAAATCTAATCAAACCATTAATAATTGTAAAGGAACTCCATTGCCTCCTTGCCCTCTGGAAATTAAACACTGGTAAATCAATCCTTGACTAACCCTCAACCTAGTATAGAAAAAGATATTCAGTTTGGGCAGTGGACTGGCACCAGTCTCCTTACTCTGAGGCATTTCTCTGAACTACATAAAGCTCTAAAATTAAAACCCTGCCAAGTTCCTCTTCCTTATGTCATCATTCATTCATTTATTTGAAATACATTTTAAGAGACAGAATGCTATTCACATGCCACTCAAAAAACTTCAACAGTCACTTAAAAAGTTCTGTATGTGTGGGCTTACACATTTGGAAGACAGTAAATCTGTACCCATACTTTCTGAACTGTTGCATAATCTCTTTGGTTTTAGACTTAACAACAATCCTCCTAATGAAAAGGAGGAAATTAGACTCTGGGGAAGTCCAGTGAAACAACCCATTATTCTGGGTGGAAGCAAAAAAAGGGAGGAATTTTTTCGAGAGACTGTATACACCTCCTAAGATCATCCTATGTACTGTGGCCATTTTCCACTTCAACAACAGTGAAAATTCAGCAGAAATATGTTTCCCCTAAGCCTTTTAGTGGTGCAAAATCAGCACTGGTGACTCTGGCCAAGGTTTTAAAAAACTTCAGCTGCTTTACCAATCCAGCTGGCTAATCAATGGAGCTTCAGAGAAGCCTAAGGCAAAAGTATGTACTCTGTAAATTAGGTGTTCAGTGCAGTACATGCCCCTTCAAACTCTTTGACCTTATAACTGCTCTGTGTACTGCTTACTGATAGTCAAGTATCATGGATTTTCCTTAGCACATGGTATCAGTAAGATAAGACTATTTTACATTAGCTACTCAATTATGAAACCAAAATACTTCTTTTCCCTGCAATGCCAATTATTTGCTGTGCTTGAAGTATCTGTCATGCGAGAAATACCCTTCAGTGGCAGGGAATCTCTTATCCTGGAAATTTAAAAAAGGAAGGCGTTGTCTTCAGAGGATGAAGCTACTTTCAGCTTTAGTACTCATGAGCAGCATAGCTTTTAGAAAAGTAAGAAAAAAAATATGCATGCATTTTTCAAATAAACGGTAGGCTATGACTAAGACCCACTAGCTGATCCATCTCAAAGGCATTGTAAAAATTACAACAGGCATGGAACTTGTGCAACTTAACAAAAGAAGCTGGCTTTGAAAAGCTAGAAAATTTCATTCTTTTCTTTCATGCAATAGAAAGAAAAGGTTGCCTCTTTAAGGCCAAACTCTTTAGTTATGCAAATTATGCTGAAATGCTAGAATTAGATAGCTGACTTACCTCACCTTTCTAAAAGATTCTGAGGGTAAATAAGGTATTTTGAGGATTAACATTTTTGTTTTCTCCAATACCATAAGAGCATTACTTTGGATTTACCAGCATATCTAAAACAGTAGATTTTGCTTGTACATATCTTCTTGCAGGAGTGAAGATACACAGTGAAACAGTAGAAAGTGTCTGACTATATTTGATGTTGCAAGGTGTTGAGTTTTCTGAACTCAATTCAACACAATGTTTCAGCACCTGCTTTAATGGTAATGGTTTAATTACTTCAATGGAGTTAAGCATGTTTTATACGGTACATGCTAAGGCATTTTAGTAGATATATATGGACAAGTGTTCAGTACCTTCTTGCATTAAGTTGTAGGTACATAAAAATATTCCTGGTTAAACAGTCAAAGAATAAAAGACTCACCCATAAAAATCTCACTTTTCATATTCCATGCAAATACCCTAAGAGTCGGGAAAGAGGGTAGGAGGATTTGCTTGAGCATACCACTGTAAATTTCTCAAATTTAAACAGAGTCCAATCCTAAAAAAAAAGATACACACACACACGTATATACATTTGCTCTGACTTCACCACCACATCATAGTGCCCAGAACAAGACAGAATATACAACATTGGCACACACAAAAATTGAAATGTGTATTTTTATTAAACATGCAATTCCACTAAAAGGATCCCATTTCATGCTGTGATGATATGATACAATCGTACAGATTAGCCAATTCTAGCTGCTTGCTGCTGCAAAAGAAAGGCATAGTCCTGCTACCCCTACTTCCTTCAATCTCAGCCTTGCTCATCAGACTACCTGCCAACATGATTAAATTTGTTGACCTATCAGAAAATTAATCCATCCCAATAAACTGAACAGCTTCCTTTGGGTCAGCTAGCAAGTTAGCTCAGATACACAACAGCCTACAGGACAAGACAGGAATGCGTGGCTGGAGCCAGGTGTGGGAGAGGTAAGGAAGGATGTGAAACTGCTTCTTCCACAAGAGAGCCTGATTCCCATACAATAATTAAAACTGGCAACTGCAAGATTCTCCAGCATAATAGGCATTCCTAAGAGACAGAGCAGTTTATTAAAAGATACTCCCTACCTTATTCTACTACTTAATACATTCCTAATTCAAATGATCCTTTTCCTTATGCACAGTCAACCAGTTTTAATTCAGAAAAGGATCTACTTAATTTAGCTAAGACCTACTGCCTTCTAATTGTTAACACGAATGCTTTTATTATTCAGTAGTAAATCACTTGCAGTATGGACTCCTCCCACCTAACTTTAAGATTATCTAAGAGCTGAGGATTCACATTATGTCTGAACCAAAATAACAGCTTATTTATCCTCCCTCCTTCCTTCCTGGCTCTTTCCCCTTCATGTTCAGTCACACAGTTTCACTCTTCCCTCTGCCATTGCACAGACTCTGGCACTCATTTCATTAAAAATGAATGAATTCTATTATTCCAAGAAGAAAAAAAAAAATCTATTTGCTGCATTAGTGAGTTAAACAAGCCTACTCTGAAATGAAATGAGTACCTAAGTTGACTCAAGGTAAACAAACAGCAGTGGTGCAGGGCAGGGAATGGACACTGGGGAAGGGGGGAAACATCAAGCAGAATACAGCTTTAAATTTTAGTCCAGCAGTTAACTCGGTTCAAACCATCTCATGAAACTACAGCCTCAGTATGTAACTGATTTCCTTTGACTCCCTCCCTAGTGAATAGAGGAAGATAAAATCTGAAGCCCTCTGAAGGTCCTTTTCTCCCATTTTACCACCTAATTTCCAAACCTGGGTACTAAAATGGAAGTAACCCAACTAGTTTGACAATACGACCAAAAGCCATAACACAGCACTGAAGCAAGTCCCAGAGCTGGGAGGCCTCAGCTTCCTGCCACCTAACTGCCACTTACACAGTGCAAGAGAATCAGTTCAAGCACTTTGCACATATAGCAATTTGGCTGAATGTTGGCATGCTTTCTCAAAAAAACAGGTTCTAAGCCAAGAAAAGATTTAAAGCAAAACAAAAGCTAACCCCTAGAATTCCATTATTTATAGCTTCTCTCTTCCTCTTGTCCTTACTCCTCTGCCATTGTTACTTAAACAGTTATTGAGATATTAAAATTGCAAATTACTTCTCAAGCACCTGAATTATTGTCTTCTATCTGAAGCCAACAACAGAGCCAACTTTGAATTCTGAAGCCAAATTCAAATAAGCTACTTGAAATCTCACCATACATATTAACATACTCTGCTTTGTGCAAAAATATGTAATTGGGAATCTAATTTAGGAATATTTGGGACATCTCTGCAATATTTACATTCAAGTTCGAATACAAAAAGCTGATACAAATATTTGAAAAAACCCTTGTGTCTTTGACAATTACAGCTATAAATAAGAAGAAGCAGATAACTTTCTTTCCATCTCTCCCCTCCTTCCAAAGATTAATTATGAATACATCATGAGCTTAGCAAAATGTGAAGTTTCACATGGACCTTATTAATAATTTTATGTGCACAGGCTCCATACTGATGTAAAGATCTGACTGCTGACTGGGGCCCTGCATAGTAAAGCTGAATATATTGATATTTCTCTTAGGACTTTTTATCTCACTTACTGGTGATCAAGTTTACAAAGAAATTGGATCCTTTTCTATGAAACCTAGCAGCACCAGCAATTGCCGTCTGCAACTTGGAGACCATGTGATTTCAGCAACCTACTTACTTTAGCTGTGAAGGATCCAGTTTTCCATAATAATTCAATGTCTGGTTATAATGCAAGTATGGCAGGTACTTTTCTTACGGTCAAGAACGAAGAGACATCTTCATTTCTTACCATCCTAGATCCTAGAAAACGAAGAGACATCTTCATTTCTTACCATCCTAGACTGATATAAAAAGAGAATTTGTATTATCATCAGATAGATTTAAACCCTTAGAAATTACTAAGTATGTCAATATTAAACTGGAAAGAGGTTTACACACTATTTCTGTATAAAGTCACAGAAAGGATGAACCACTGCAATCACTTAGTCAGAAGAACGTGTTTTTCCATGGAATATTAGACTGTCTTTATAAAATACCTTAAGAGCTCTGGTATATGGGGCACTCACTCTGGAGCACAGAGCAGTCAATACTGGCAGAAGACATGTTCACCTTGGCAGATGCAGGATGCCCCAATTATTCACATATAGGTAAACACTTATAAAGACAGCCCAAATCTAGGCCACACACAAATCCCACCCGTCTTTGAGCCATACAACATTAGAGTGCTCTCTAAAAAAATGTCCCAAGGCACTCGTCAAGCCATCATAAGCCTCATAATACTCTCACAAAGCCAGACATGGAAAGTGGTAAGCATCTGGGCTAAGCGTAGGCCCAAATATACCTGAAGGACTCAAACCATCTCTCCTCTCTATTCCTCAGAAGTTCTTAAGCTCATTCAAAACCTGCACCTGAGCAGCAGTTTATGTTTACATATTGTGACTATGAAACAAGCTCAAGCTAATTTTTTAAATACAATATAGCCCACTGTACTGTCTATATATTGCCTGTACTGCCAGAGGAACACTTGGTTCTGCCTGCTCTCCAGGCACAATGAATCTTCACTTCCAGAAAATATGCAAAAACCTTCCATCTCCCATTGTGGACAATAGGGAGACTGACACTGGCTTCTGCAAGTATATAATAAGACAAGACATGAGCCAGAGATGTTGATTTGGGTGGTACGTAACATCAGCTTACTGTTTAACTGCTGCAAATTAAGCACAAATTTGTCCGTCATTACTAGCTCTGTATCTACCCATGCAATTCAATCTGATATGTAACACCCGATTCAACAAGGGCTCCACATCCTTTTTGTATTGATACATAACTGATTTACTACAAAATTACACGTTGAACTTATACAGTGCCAAGTTCCTTCCAGCATAAACAAGTTATTTACTGGCATCGCCTTCTGCTAGTCTTCAATCAAATACCTGCTCTGTGTCATGTGTCTCATTCTCAGCAAAATTTGGCCCGTTGTGACTGTGTAGCAAAAAAACCCCAACCTTTTACAACAGGGAGAAAATTAAAGAGAGAGTTGTCATGACAGATATTACAGGTAACAAAGATATACTTCAAAATAGAAAACCAATAGACAGGTATATAATCTTACTATTAAAACATGAATGTCATCCGAATGTCATGAATTGTTAACACAAGTTGCTTCTTACCAAAAGGTATTTTTGTTTCCTTAAAAAAAACCAGTCACATATCAATGTTATGTTATCATTTTGAAGTCTACTGGGGAAATTTGGGAACACAATAAGGGCAACCCCAGAGGATTAAGAAATAGGCAAGAGACTGACAGTTCCTAAGACATTGTACAACAGCAGCTATGTGTTCCAGGTTAGTTCAAAGTATCTCTGAGCACAGACGAAACTGATTTTGCTGCCCTGAGTATGAGGAACCAGGCTGCTCTCATCATAGAGATGGAATGGTGATGCCAAAGCCTTGGCCAGACTGGTTTGTCACTCTTCAGCTGCTTGAGGGCAGAGCAAATAATTACTACTGTGGAAGGAACTACCATCACCTGCAAGCAAGCATCCCAAATACACCAAATCATTTAGAGAGGGCAAAGATGGCATTCTATGGCTCTGGAAGAAACACACAGGCCATGAGCTCAGTTGCCACTCAGAGGTCTGCTGCCCTATATACATCTGCCTACTTTGCCTATGATTAGAACTAGCACTATTTTGCTCTGAAAGAGATACTTCGTATTTTATTTTCCCTAAGACTCTTTCTCTCTACATCAAAATACAAAAAGTTACACTGAAGGAAGAGAGTGAGTTTTTAACTTTTGAGGCTCAAGTTGCAAGGTTTTACTTCTAAATCAAGGTGGCAATATATTTTACATACACAGTGTTCAGTCCCACGGTTTTCCCACAGAACGGTATGCAGATGAATTTCTTCACATGGAACAAGTAACGAAAAATCTTCTCTAAGGGAGGCAGATGTTTAAAGCAACACTCATTTATTACCACTGACCTTCCCAGACACCTTTCCAAACAGGTGAAGACACATGCTGTGTCCAGCCCATCACAGTTTTGCTTCCCAGCAGCTACCATAGGATGGTGATAAGGAGCTAAACTACTTTGTCTCTCTTCTGCTCCTTCTGTCACTTGTACCTTCTGTTTTCCAAACAGGAGCACTTGGAATTTTTCAGCAGCCCCATATCATCAAGTCCTTTCAATTAGAAATTCAATTAGAAATGCCAAACAAGCAAACTATACTTAATCACTTTGTGCTGATCACTGCTATGAGTGAACAGATTTTCTCATCCACATCAGAGACATTGATGAGGTACCCTACCATTCTTCACAGGATCTTCACAACAACTACAATACAGGCCACCCTTACCATCCTGCAAAGCCACTTGTACAAGGAAGTCTTTTCTCCACTCTTTTTCCTTAAATTTACATGAATTACTGGGTACAATCCACAGATGCTAAAGACTTTCTTTTCCTAAAATTAGAATCATACAATCATAGAATGGTTTAGGTTGGAAGGGACCTTTAAATATCATCTAGTTCCAAATTAGGTCGCTGAAAGCCCCTTGCCTTATTAAAGAAAAAAAATTAAGGAAAAATTATTTACAAATTATTAAAGAAAATTATTTTAGAACACTATTAAAATTGTTAATAAAATCATTAAAGAAAAAGCTACAAACTTGAGTGTTCAAAAAAAATCCTCTTAAAAAAAGAAAAAAGAAAAGAAGAAGGGGAAAAAAAGCATATTCACAATTTTCCAACCTTTTTGTAGACAATCTATACTTTTAAGAACTTAAAGCTCAGAGAAACTGGAGTTATTAGCAAATATGGGGTTTTTGCAATTAAGAGTAAATCAATTACCAAACATATTTACCTTAATTGCCTTTCTAGAAATCTTACCAAATTGTATTTGTCTGGTTTTGGGGTAGAAAGTAGTTCTTGTGCATTTCTATGGTTTAGCCCTATAGAAGAAAAGAGGCAAAAGCAACTATAATCCAAGCAGCAATAAACAAAAGCAATATTGGAAAATTTTCTCTCATTTCTGTGCTAAGGACTACATCTATCTATTTATTCAGTTTTACTACTTACATTAATACCTACGTACTGAAAGGCTGAGAGATCTGGAATTTTTCAGATTTGATACAAAACACTTTCACCTGAACTCTGAGGCTGCTGACTACTGTTAGGTAGAGAAGAGCATAAACCCTGTGATGAATTACTTTTATAAGATCTGACTTTGTTTAGATTAAATTGTCTAAAAATCAAAAAAATTATTACATTTCTCAAATTCAGATGTATATACTGATTTTGTTATCATCATGTATTCCCACAACTATATAATAACATTAATAACATTGGAATGTAAATAAAGCTACACTGCAAAAATACAACACAATGTCCTGAATTTACTATGGGCTTACATAAACCAACTTTGTTTCCTAATACAGATGAAAATTAGATGACCTGGAAAGAGAAAAGCATTTAAAAGGCAAGTTCTTAGAAACCAATTTCCCTAATACAAACTGCAATGCATATAATTTACCATTGTTTCACCAGACCACAGCTACAAGTGCAACTAAGTACTTGAAATACTTTGTTCCTTTGATTTTAGCAATAAAAAATATTAATTTTATCTGATTCAGTTTTCTGCTATGCCCACAATATTTTTCAATCATGGCTGCTTAAAGGAATAACACTAATGAGTGAATCAGAAGTTATCCTTACCTAAAGAGCTGTAGTGCATTTAGGATTCACGCCAGTAGAAAGAATACAGGCTGAAGCCCCTTGTCCTGCTCACTTGTTCTCAAAAGTGTGAAGGTGACCCCACCTGCCAATGAGCCTTGGTGGCACAAAGTAAGATTTAAATACTAAACCCTCCTCAGTGCAAGCAATCACAACAAGTGACAATAAACAGACCCAATTGCCTCTGTGGAGAACAATGTTATATCCAGTTATATGAAAAGCTCTCAGTTCTCCACCTCACTGTATATTAAAACCAATTCAGCCATGCTACTAATTGAAAATGCATTGCCAAAATCTTCTTGGATTATTTACCACAAGGTCTACTTCATACCGGTGATAATAATTTTTTTTTGGCTTTGGTTTGTTGGGGAGGGAGCGGGGAGGAGGAGATTCTCTTATACTCTATGACATCTCCATGAGTACAATTATGGCTTGGCTTTAAAGTCCTAGTGCATCATTATTAGGACAGACTGCATTTTAGAGAGAAGCAGATACTCTGATAGATACTAGATCTATGGATCAGATTATGAATAGAATAGATATTGAAGTATTGGGTCATGATACACACAAAAAATGGAGGTTAACACACAAGAGATGCTGCACACGAGGACACCAGCAGTTTCTAGAACAGAAAGTAACCCTTAACCATCTGGAAGGATTGAAATAAAAGCTCCTTCCCAACTATCACAATTTCAGCTGAGGTCAGCAGGGTAGGATCATAGAATCATAGAATAGTTTGGGTTGGAAGGGACCTTTAAAGGTCATCTAGTCCAACACCCCTGCCATGGGCAGGATTTCAGATTTTAGACTGTATTAACACCAGGACCAAACAAGAAATAAAAATAAGATGAGTCACAGAATATAGGAAAGCTGCTTCTCACCATGTTCTCCTTTCTCACCAAATCTAGGAAAAGTCTTTCCTTGAAAAGCATGGACCAGCAAATGACAGTGATATGGAGAAGTCTGGAAAGACTGGCAGAGTGGCAACTATCAACAAAGTGATGCTATGTAGCCCTCTAAAAATGGGAAGTCTAGAACAGGGTTTGAAAATGTTGTAAGCGGCAACAATGCTGGCTGTCCTGTGCTGTAGCGTCTCAATCCTTCAGTTGAACTGAGGGTGTGAAGCCACATTGTAAACTGAATAAGGAAACCAACGCAGCTTTAAAACTTCTTCAGAACAAGGAGTGATTTTGTGCAATTTGAGTGATTTGGGTTTTCTTAGGCAGATCAGTTTGAAGAATCACAGGTGTCCTGGTGGAACTCAGTGCAGTAGCAGACGGTATGGAGTAGGTTGAAGTTTTAATGATATGTTTTTTCCCTCCCATTTCAATCTTGAACTTCAGTGTTTATATAATGCAGATAAAATCATTCTGATTTTATGTAACTTTTTATATAAATCAGATGTTGGAAAGAAGCTAAAAATAAATACAAAAACTCCAAGATGAACCATATTGAAATAAATGAGACTCTTTCCATAGACTTCAATGGAAATGGGTAAATGAGCAGCAGAACATGATGAATAATTTAAACCAGGACTGCTGGCAAAGAGTACATATCCTCAGAACTGAGCCTGAGTGAGTCAAGGCCTCTGTCTAGAAAAACAAGATCCAGAGTAGTTGATATTAATCCTCATTATTTGTTAAACGGCGAGCCCGGGAACAACCAAGAACCAGCCACGATCCCTGCGCTGTCAATAGGGGCCAGTAGGAAAGACAGGCTACACCCTATACAGTGTAGAGGTAGAGGCAGGAAATATGGAGGTAGAAGGCACTCCATCAGAATCTCCCCTCTGGTGGCACTTCTGAAAACAAGCAATGTCGGGGCAACCTCTAGCAACTCAGCCCCTGCAGAAGCATTTGGCCTCTTGTAGCTGCTGGAAAGCAGAGCTGGTAATACAGGAACACATTTCCAAGTTCCTTCTGGATGCCCAAAGTCTGACAGCATAAAGCACGAAACCATGCAATACAAACCAGCAAATTATCCTATGCACGCAGTGTTTTAACACTCTTATTTTCCCTTTCCAGAACAGACAGGTGGTAAGAATCCCTACAAACTCTGGGTATCTGGATTTCAGCCTCCATGGTTCACAAAAAGCAGAGGAGAAAAGAACAGGGCTTATTTAAACCTCAACACTCTGCCCTTCGTTTGAGGAAATGTCCACTACCAAGCATCTATATAAAAGGTGTTTCTTGGATTAGGAGCTACTTCAGATTTTAGAAACAGAGTCAGCTAGGGGAAAATCATTCAAAAAAAAAAATTCAGCATCAGTTTTATATTTTTTCTCCAGAAAGAGTTTATCTTTACAGGACAGAAAAGAATAATTATAACCTGTTCACTAAAGAGGGTATAACTTTTGAGCAAATGAAACAAAAAGGTTAAGTAGGAAATAAATGTTAAAAAAAATACTCCAAGGAAAACTCCAGTATGCATTACATAAGGGTATTATATACTTGTAGACTTCTCCTGTCTTGAAAAAGGAAGTATGAAAAGCAATTTTTGCTTATATTTGATGGTAACAACTTGATATTAACAAAACACTATAAGAAAGTAATTGGCCAATACAAACTGTTTTCATGGGCATTTCTTTCTTCATTGCTTAAAGCTAGCAGGCATGGTTTTCCTTTCGCATGAATCTGATTCATCGTAACACATTCAGCTCTATCATTGTTATTTCACTCCTTGGCTGTTTTCCCTATAGAGGCAGAAAAACAGTTTACCGTGAAATATCTCATATTAGCATTAGACAGGTAACACCAGATAAGGGGGGCGGGAAAAATCCAAAACTCATCTTTTGAAGATACTTTATCTAAGATACTATTATTCATAAAATGGATGATACCAAGATTTTCTTCTGACTGTCAGTTTCTCCCTGAGGGACTTCCCACTCAGTGACAAACAAAAATACTTCGAACATTTGAAAAAACAGGAAATTATTATAAAACCAAATCAGTTGCCAGGGAAGCCTGACTAGTCCAGTTTCTGAAACTAATTTAGATTTTATTATTTTGATCTCATGGATTCTCTTCAGAAACACAAGACCCAGACCACAAAACATGCAATTTTTTATTTGAGAAACTCCTTTAACTCCAACTATAACTGACAGTGATCTACACACAAACCAACTGATTACGTGGCGAGTCTAAAGTTGTAATTTCTGGTACGGAACATGTACAAGTCTACTTTTTCAAACGGGAAATGGAGAAGAGAAGGGGCATATGACCAAGGCAAAACATAGGCAAGGGACGTGATGGGGAGGGACAAAGGAAGTACTAACAAAAGACAAACACTCTGTTGATCTACCTCCAATGAGGTAGAAGTCCAATTCTACCTCCAGTTGGTATGAAGTCATATCCAAGATCTTAGAGGGCCACTATGAGTTTGCAGTGTGCTAAGCTGCCTAACTAAATCAGCAGGAAACTATTCATGTTTTTTACCGATAAATTTTCTGCCAGTTTAATCAGATACCAGCCATGGCTAGCACAAGGGAAGAGGCCAGAGGAGACAACCCCTTTCACCACTGAGTTAGATCAGCTCATTCGCCTTGCAAAGTCTCCCCTTTCAGCTGCTGGAGACAAATGTTGGGAAAGATCTAAAAAACTCACATCAACTCAAAACTATCCATGCAGAACACACATGTACATATAAAAACACGTATGCACAATCCATTTGACATGGAGACATTTCTGAATACAGAGAGGTCTGTATTCTTCTGCTGTGGGGTAGGCAGTGTACCACTTCTCCAGATCTCTCATTCTAGTTGAGCAGCTAAGGTATCTTAAGCCCAGGTTCACAACAGGAGGTTAGGTCCAACGAAACTGCAGACATACTGCTTTTCTAACCATAACTAGGCACAGGTCTTAACAGAAAAACAGTAGATAGAAGCACCAAAGGTGAGACTTGATAAATTGGATCCTAACTGCAGTTTGCCTCCTCACCTGTCTGTTCTTATAAGGCAGGTTACTACTAAAAACAACAAAAAATATATACCAATAGTCAACTGTGTGTTCTTGTTCCTGGTGAGATGCTACAAGACATTTGCCTGCAGGAGCAGAGAGGATTAAAAAATGCTCTTCAAACTGCAGTTTTCCCCTTCTGCTATCCTTGCTTTTCCTGGCTAAATTGGTAGCTGAGGAAGGATTAATGCACCAGGTGCACACAATTTTATTTTTTTCATGAAGATGCTTCAGCCAGATTTGTTTTTTTTATTTTACCTAGGGCTATTTTTTTTTTCTTTTAAGCTAAGACCCTAACTCCTGGTATAAGCTAAGCAGTAGCCCATGGCATTAATTCTACTGAAACCCAGCAAGGCAGGAAAGGGCACTCTCCACCCGGTTCCAAGCAGAAACCCTTATAGCATGGCACACACCGTTATCTCACCAAGCTGACTTCAGAGAGGGCTATGATTTTTGTCCCTTGAACAGGCTTCCCAGCTGTGCTGTGGAAACGGATCATCTACCAGCACACCCTAATTAAAGCTACAAGCAATCAGGATTTACTGTGCGTCAAACACCAACACACAAAAGCACTTGGCAAAGAAGGGCTGACAGTAGCAGAGGCCACAGGGGGTGTTGCTTTGAATTACAAAAGCGTTTACCCACAGAGTGAGATCTGCAGTGAAGCTTTCTCTGCCTGAGAAAGGATTTTCATGTCAGCAGCCAGCCCTACATTAATTATGGGTTTAAAAGCCTGCCTCTTAGCTCCATGATTTTCTTTCTTGCATGGGATAAGAAAATTCAGCCTGCAGAGTGGTATCCATGGTGGGGCTCCTAGTTTACTAGCTGTGCAGGGAAAAGTCCTGGCACCTGGCAGATTGTGCAGTCCCTGCTGTGCTGAACAGGACAGGAAGGAAGCTGTGGCCAGGCAGGGAGCCCAGGGGTGTTCATCTTCACTGGAAAGCAGAATCTATGGCTGGTAGCCCTACGACAACCTCTTTTTTTATTCCCATCTATTCCTTCCCCATGTTAATCTAAGAAGACTAAAAAACCTCAGATACAGTCATGTATCTCAACCATTACTTCAAGGTCAATCCAAATTCTAACTTAATCAATCTGTTTAGCCTATTTAGTTTTCCTCTTTCTTTTTGATGAATGCTGTTTTCTTCACCTCTTATTAAAATACTCTAGTTCCCTGAAAGAAAGGTAAATATCCCGTATTATATCCCATCATTAGGTTTTTCCTAGCCACTCCTGACAGCAAAACAAAAATTAGTAGCTGTTTAAAAGGTTCTTACTGTTTGGAGGAGAGCACCTCAACCTATTTGACTCAAAAGGAGGTTAAAGACCCTCAGCGCCTTGTTAGTATAAGCGTTTTGAGGAAAGGAAATTCCTTCAGAATGTGCAACTTCCCGTTAATTTATTTTCCAACCAAGGTCAGTAATAGAAGTAATATCTACTTATATCTAACCTTCTGGATAATCAAAGCCAATAATCATTTGACAGAAAAGATACAGATGATCTTTTGAAGATACAGATTCAGTTAAACAAAGGCAAGTGTGTTACCACGTAAAAGAAAGCAAACCAGTAAGATACATTCACACTGTACTACGTATCTTTTCACTTTAGAGTGATTCATTAAGAACTTCTACACTATCGACAGTCTTTGTCCAGTTTCAATCCATGCATGAGATTTAGAAAGTTGTTTGGATGTTTATTTTTAGGTAGAACTGTCACTATTTCTTTGCGACTTTCAAAAAATAGTGTACAATCAAAAACTAACTTTTTCTACTTATAAAAATGGTAAGATTGTAGCAGATAAATAATAATGTATCTCCCTTGTTGAGAATGTTTAACACAAGTACCACCAGTAGAGGCATGAGATTTGGCAATATTTAAGGAAAGAGCATCCTCTGGTTGTTGATGTATTAGTCTGGATCAAAAACACACACTATTTCAGGTGAACGGACAGGTTGCTGTATACATGCTCTTAAGAAGCACTGCTCTAAACTTGAAAGAGTATTCTCTGTATTAAAATGCCGTAACAATTGTCAGCTTTCCCAAAACCAAAAGAAAACATGCTAGCATACCCGAAGGGCTCCGCACTGTACATACCTTTCTCTCTATTTCCCCTCCCCAAAAGCAAAGAGCAGCATGCTCTGACGTAATGATTTGGGTTATTTCAGATTAAAAAAGAATGAACTTCAAAGTCTAGAGCCTTTCAAAAAACAACAATAAAAACAGAAAAACAATAAAAAACCCACCACCTTGTCAGCAGCTATCTCCCTAGTTACACCAAAAAGCCTATTAACATGGAAATTCTTATAGTGTTCAAAATCTACACGATCATACACGTAATTCAGCTAGGAGGAAAAGGCAATCTGTATGGGGGATATCCCTTGTTTAAAGGCAGCTAGGTTCTGTAAGTTTTAAAGATAACTAGGAAAATAAATAAATGAAAAGTATTATACCTAAAAATACATTTTCATATGTGAAAAAACTCTTTTAGTATCAGTAGTATCTCCTGTTATTTGGCTGATTGTTTCTGTTTGTTGGGGGGTTTTTTGCTTTGGTTAGTAGATTTTGTGCCTGGCCACGCAGAAAAAGCCCCTTCCCCCTTTAACAGTCCAGAAATGGAAGCTTGATGGGAAAGAATATTCTGTTTTCACCTCTCCAATTAGAATGTCAATCCACATTCTTGAGTTTCCACATAATAAAGACTTTTATTTATATAAAAGCAATGAGATGCAAAATAACTTTACAACTCCTACAAAAGTGAAGTATAAGCAAAAATATCAATTATGACTTGTACTCATAACTTTACAAAAGCATTTATCAGTTACACTGACTGCATAACTGCAGTTATAACAACCTCTTGCAAATAAATGAAGCCTACTACATATTGTCATATTTTACTTTGCCATCAGCATAAATCCATGTGACTCATTACCTTTTTTCTAAAGGTATCTTCTAAAGCAACACCAGAATACAGTTACCAACAGAAAAGACAGATGTGTTAACAATATTATCAATATATTTCAAAATTATTAGAAAATACATTATTTACTGTGTTATTCCTTGGCTCCTACTGCTGTAACTATATTGCTGTTTATAAACTGAAAAGTTTTTAAGCCTTAATTCAAACAGTTGATTTACTGTATTGGATTGTACTGTGTTGGCTGCATTCGCAGAATCCAAACTACTGAGCCATCTGCACCACAACTGCTTTCCAGGCTTTGTCTTTGTCAAAATCCTTTAAGGTATTATTGGAAACCTAAAAGTAAACAAATTTCAAACAAATGGAAACATGGAACAATGCTTTGGTTAAAAACTGAAGTTCAAGCAAATAAATATCTGAGAGAATCTAGGAGAATGTAAACATTAATAGTTACAGTCTGAGCTATTAAAATATTCTATACATTGTAAATTGTATAGTTTTGTATATTGTCTAGTATACATTTATGATATAAACTATAATAGTGTAAATTGTATAATACTTGAGACATTTGGGTCAAAGAAACTTGGCCAAATTTCTATTTTAAACATGTTACTTAGGCCATTTTTTCAAGGTTTTTGCCAAAACGTGACTGAAAGTCCTAGCATCTAAATCTCTAAACCCAAAGCCAGAAGTAGCCCCCTACAGTGCAACTGAAGCAAAATTTACCTACATACATGCAAGCAAACTAAAGTCTTGCCTAAGGACACAGGCTTCTGAGAAGCCAAAGGGACCTACAACTTCACCTGTAACATTCATGTGTTTAATACTAAAAGGTAAGCAAAAAGGTGTTGCTTTTCTGGACAAAGTGTTCCTTTTAGCATTTAACTCGCACCTAATTTCTCAGTGACTCACAAACTAGGCATACTTATGCAAATAATCCCCAGAAGAGATCTGTTTAGCTGTGCCACGACCTATGCTCCGAAATGTGACTTGCAGCAGTGGAAGTGCTGCTGTGCTTCATCTTTTATACTGAACATAACTCTCAGGACACAGATCCAGAAAATAAGCAACCTACACCGAATGCCCTCAGCAGCCTGAGGGGACAAAAAATCCACAGCTTCCACTTTCCATTACCAGCTGTATAATGACTTGACTGAATTTCAGTCCCTGTTCCCAATGCTTTCTATCCAGTGCTGTTTCAATGCAGACGCTCGCTCTAGAGCAGGGACTGAATCCAGCACTCTCTCTTTCTAGTGCTGGGCCATGCAGTAAGCAATCCAGCATTAAGGATACAGCACTTTGCTCTGTACAGCAGAGGTGAGGAAGGTCTATGGGCTACAGTCCTGCGCTAGGAGATGTATGTAGTTAACCTATGCAGGCTGAAGAAAACTGGGTTCCCCCAGTCCCTGAAACAGCACTCTAACCCTGAATGACTATATGAAAAGTGGTAACAGTAATACTGGCACCACCATGCTCTAAAAAAAGTATGTTCCAAATCTGTATCTGAAAGGATAGTTTGAACGTGTAAATGCAGGAGAGAAATGGAGGGAAGTATCAATTCTGACCTCTACCACCAACTTTGGTAGTGTAGTGAGGACACAGAGAGACCTGGAATTCCAGGCACCCTGCTCTGTGCACTAGTTCATACTGTCCGGCACAGGTAGCCACTCATTCAGCTTGCCCGTTGTTGTTCCTACGCTCCAGGTTCTTAACTCTTCCCATTTCCAGTTTAGGGAATTTAAGAGAACTAACTCAGCTTAGTAAATTCACTCCCCCACAGCAGGCCTTGGAAAAGTACAACTATATCAAGTACTCTCATTCCATAGCCCAAAACTTCTGCTCGCACTGAAAGGGTTAAATCCGTTCCTTTCTTAATAGATGGCCATCTCATTATCAGAACATGGTCACGCAAGGCCCATCGTCTTTTCTGTAACTTCATTCTGACATATAAATAGCAATTATGGATGTGCATCCTGTGGAGTAGGACAGTAGGACTATCATTTTATCTTACTACAATGATGAACCTCATCTGCAATTGGGAGCCCCTACTACAAATAAGAACAAAAGGGGGCTTTAACCTTACAACTGTTTTTCTCTTAACAGGACTTGTCACAGATTTACAGATGTTGAGTCTGTCATGCCCCAGTTATCATTTAACCATCAAAATATTATCTCCTTATTACAAAATTCACCAGTGTATTAACATCTTTACAGTTTTACAGAGCAGCTTTTAATTGTGACCTGAATTAAGTAACACGAAACATTACAAAAAATATCTTTTTAAATACAGATTTTTAAATTTTATAATGGGTATAAACATGTACCTCTGTTGTTCTGTATTCCTGCTTTTTAACCTGTGATGCTGTCCATGACGAATCATGTAGCTTCATTTTTGTCTTGTAATTTACACACTGTATTACAGTTCCAATAGTAAGGCATGCCTGAATTAGCAGCATCAACATCAGAAGCAACAGGAGTACATCATAAGACTGCTGAAAATAGAGACATTAAATATGTTGTTAACTACTTGAATATTTTCTGCTGTTCCCACCCCTTGAGATTTGTATCTAGATTTCATTTTTTAACTCAAATTATAATTTACAGTTCATTTCAGCATGAAGCTTCAATTAAAATTTGAGTGCCTGAGTTTGCTCAAAGTAGAACAGATTGATAATTTTTAACAAAATGTTAATTTGCCAAATGATCTTTTCCTCTAGAAATAGAACAGAATTGAGGAAACCATCCCTAAAATATAGAGCCTCACTGCTGGTTCTGACCTGAGCAATGTCGCAGCTATGCCTCAGCCTGGCCCTGTGCCTTGTTGGCTCTGACCTCGCCCTGCTGACTTGAATTCCTGGCTGACCTTGGATCTGCCTCACTACTATGGACTTGTCTGGCAACCACTGAACTATTGGCTGAACCTGGTTACCACAGCCAGACCTGCCTTGTTTTTCTTTTTTTGGGTACTGTAGGACTGCATCCTTGCCAATGAGGTCACTGTTCTTGTCTGCTTTGCTGTCACCTTCAGTTCCATTGTTCACCCTCCTTTGCAGAGTAGCCCACTCTTGCTGCATCCAGACACAAAGTAGCATAAGAATGTAAGAAATGCTCTACAGGGTCACACCAACTGCCTAGACAGTGCAGTCTTCTGTCTCCAATATGTGTGACTGGAGAAGCTACTTAAAGAGAGCATGTAAGCCTTGGCCACTTCCTGAGGTCCAACAACACACTGTGCTCCGCCAGTATCAGAACAGGATCACACACTCAAAAACTGGTTTTCCAGGCCCAAAGATCTCAGTTTAATAGGTATTTTCCCTCTCTTCTTCTAAAATTACAAGACTACTTAAGGACTAGTGGGTACTAAGAGTCAAGACTCTTATTGACACTATTTTAATCCCCATAAATGGTTCTTTGAACATCATCATGGATTGCTAAACACTTTGACAGTGAAGTCCTAGAAAGCTCTTCAGCAATGCACTGGTAACACTTCATACTGAAATGCTTTAAGATTTGCAAACTTTTTTTCTTCTCTGCCCCAATCCAGGCTTTGAATGAATCCAGGTGTAAGCTTACAATCCCAACATGCCACCTGTTGGTAGACATCCTAAGAAACAGAAAAATGTATTCTTCAAGTAAATCTAGAATCTTTAATTTATATACTACAAATTTATAAAAACCTCAAGGAGTTCAGCATATTACGTATTATTTTTACTGATTCTTTAGAATAATATCCCATTGTTTTTAAACTATAATTCCAGGGTGGCAACAGATTTAACACACTTAAAATTATATCATTAGTCAAATAAGAGGTTTTGAATAATTTCTGTAACATTTTATTCAATCTTTATAATGCAGTACCTTGTCTTCTTATATTTCCTAATTAATTCTTGTGTTGTAATTTTTCAATTGCATAAAAGTACGTACTTTAACAGCAGGTGGATAATTTTTAAAGATGTCAATAACTTGCATGATACTGAAGGATAAGTATGCAGAAGCTGTGAACAACAATGGAGAGATAACACTGCTAATGGCAATCAGGACCTCAACCTAAAAAATAAGATAATAAATGTTAAATAAGAATAAAAACAAGTTAACACTTTGGTTTGTGAGGTGTATCTCCTTGAATTAAGCATAACAGAAGTATGTAAAAGTCTGTAAGATTACACATATGAGACATACAGTAAAAGCCATCCACATTGCATGGAGATACAGAAGCAAGTTTTGAATAAATTAAGTTTCCTAGCCAAAACACTGTTGTTTTGCAATTCATTTTCCATTTAATATGGATGATGGCATTTTTGTTTGATTTTAAAAGTGCCTTTCATATGCAGATAGAGGAAGCAATACCCAGTTTAGAGAGCCAGTATAAAAGTATCATTTATTCTTCAGTTTGTATGAAATAATGAGAATTAACAGCAGATATTGCAGACTTACAACCTAAAATAGCTACGCAAATAAGTTTGAGTGCTTTGAGGCAAATTTATTTCAATACAATAGCAGCCGAGTTTTCATTCAAATGTCATCCTACAGGATGAAATTCTGACTTCAGTTGTGGTTATGCATCATTACCGATTTAAATATGGTTGCATGACTATAACTTAGAACAGATGTTTTAAGAAGGCTTAACTACACATGTGGGACAGTCAAGGAATAAATGCACTCTACTGAATATTCTTAGTCTTTGTTGCTAGTCATGCAGATGAGGAATTTGTTTAAAATAGGTTCTAGGTCCAGTGCAGCCTGCACACCTAATTTTCTTCTTTCAGAAACCACAGCTCATAATGAAAGGAGAACAGAACAGAAAGGACCTCAGCTCAGAGGCATGAAAGCAGTTCTGGGTGTACCATATGAGGTATGTCATTTTCCTATAGTAATATCCACTCCCAAGGAACCAGTACAAAAAAAGCCAACAAACAGTCCTTTGAATTCTCTTCTAGAATTGATGGAATTAAGTCTCCAAAGGACCTACTGGATTTCTTTTCAGGAATATCAGCTTACACTTATGCTACATATTTCTGTCACATTTTGTAGAAGTAACTAAAAACAAATGAGCAAATATGAGTAGTGCCCACTATCACAGGCAGGCTTTCTTAGCATTATTCCACTCTAATAAGAAAATCCAAGAATTTTACACACTTACCAGACATTTACTTGGATATTCAGCAGCTACATGACTTGCAATAGCACTTGGAAAGCACTAAGCAAAAAAGTGTAACAAAATAAATATTTACCTACTTGAAAACTACACCAATTACAATTGAGTTACACTGATTCCCACTAGTCACAGATCACATCCTAAATTTCCTGAAAAGGTAAAACTGTATAGACTTATTATGACAGTATTAGGAATCAATTAGTCAAATGGAGATAAAACTAATCTTCATTTAACTTGCATTTAATGAGTTTCATGTATTAAACCTACACATACTGAAATATGATTATCCTCAAAACTTGACACTTCTACATAAAAACCTAATGAACCCTACTGAACTTTGTGAATTCTGAATGCTGAAAAACTTGTTTATGATCTTTTTCCACTTCATGCTGAGGGATTTTCCAGACATAGTAGCCATATATAAGTCTAATGTTCATTGTCTTCTTTCTCAACTCATTCAATTCGTGGCAAGCAGGGTCGCACAGCATCCTTTATGAATCCACTGCTCCTAGGTACAGGCTGTTATTAGTGACAAGGGTTACCAATCACAGTCTCAGGCAAGACAGTTAAGGCTGACAGGCTAAAGATGATGTTCTAAGGATTCCACCACGCTGAAACTAAACTCAACTTTTTATTTTGTAGCCTGAAATATTCTAAAACCTAGGACTTGTTTGACAAAACACTTCACTTGAATACCCTTATTTTATTACTCATTTTCATTTTACTGAGCTGAGGACTGAAAATGTATCAGAACATTTTATAAGAACCAAAGTATTGTAAATCAAAACAGAACAAGCATATTGCATAAATATATTAAGTATATTAATTTATTTGCTAAGCACTAATTTATTTGCTAAGCAGCAATTGCCAATGAGTATTAGGGCCAAATAAATATTCCAGTAAGGAGGGGAAAAATGAAAAAAAAAAAAAAAAAAAATCAAAGAAATTGTTTTAAAAGAGTGCACTAAACTCAACTTTTTATTTTGTAGCCTGAAATATTCTAAAACCTAGGACTTGTTTGACAAAACACTTCACTTGAATACCCTTATTTTATTACTCATTTTCATTTTACTGAGCTGAGGACTGAAAATGTATCAGAACATTTTATAAGAACCAAAGTATTGTAAATCAAAACAGAACAAGCATATTGCATAAATATATTAAGTATATTAATTTATTTGCTAAGCACTAATTTATTTGCTAAGCAGCAATTTGCCAATGAGATTAGGGCCAAATAAATATTCCAGTAAGGAGGGGAAAAATGAAAAAAAAAAAAATAAAATATCAAAGACATTGTTTTAAAAGAGTGCCTTCATTTTGCACTACTTACAGCAACTAAGATCCAAAAGAATGTTACTGAAAGATAGGGACCTGAAACTAGAACATCCACATTCAAAGCAATTATCCCACCAAATACTGATGAAATTCCAATAATCACCTCGATTACCTAAAACAAAGAGCACACAAATTATTAACAGCGCATTTGAACACCAAATTTCCTATTTGCATATAGAAAGGAACTCACTGGAAGGAAAAAAATGCATTTATGCTATTAGTGATGCATGAAGTCAATGTTTTTCAGATCTAAAATCTGGCAAAACTCCAGCTGGCTTAAGTGAAAACAAGATCATCTTCATTATACATATTTATGCTCTCATTTATTAGCTCCACTGAACAACAGTTCAGTTTACACTATTTATCCTTAAGTAGTCGCCTTCCTATTATACATGGCAGTTATCATTTATCTTGCAATATTCTAAAAGGAAACATTTTAAGATATATCTCTCATTTCTGTCTTTATTCTTTCAGCTCTTACCCACACTGATCTCTTCCTGGCTTTAAAGAAGCTTAGCACTTAGAAAGATGAAAGAACAAATCGATTTAATGAAAGAAAACAATACTTTTCTTACTGAGTATGACTTCAGAATTCGAGTAGGAAAGCTGACATTGCTCAAAACGATGGTACTGTCATATGCAGTATTCTAGAGGGGAATAAAAAAATCATGATCGAAAAAATACACAAAGCAATACATTTCTTTCTAATATCCTGTACAACCTGTTACAGATCCTAACAGTGGCATGCAATGTCTGGTTGGCCCATCAGAGGTGAGAGTGACACACCACAGTGTTCGCCCATGTCAGACCACATCAATCACATTAAAAACAAATGAGGTAGTCCCAGATTAGCTGTTATACAACCACTGTTCAACAGTGAAATATGGTCATCTTGTCTCCCCTTTCCACCTTCAAAATATATACTTTCTTCCCGAGCCTTCAGATTTTACTGATGTGGATAAACAGTAACTGAAGGAGGACAGTACACTACACGACTTTCATCTAGCAAGCAATACTTCCACTGGAAGACAAAACGGCACAGCACTTTTACTTCACTGTTACCTAAAAGAAGTACTGTTGTAGAAAAACAAGGGTGGAGTTTGGGAGAGCGTTTGTGGCTAAAGAAAATTTTATCTATAGCCTCAAATCTCAAAGCCAATATTCATTGTCCAGATACCACCAAACTGGCATACATGACGAATACATTCTCCACCTCAGGCTTCAAAAAGGCATTGCTTGCATACATGCAAGTCACAGTATTCTGTTTCGTATGTCATTAAGTTTTGTTCTACAAAGCAGAAATAAAACATTTGCTGAGCCTGTTCATAAGATGTTCAAACAACCCTGTGCTGTATAATTGCAACAGGTCATGTTGCAGAGGGCCCATTGCACTCTTAAAGATAGAAGAGTGCAACTGTTTAGTACAGTACTTTTATTTACTGTTCAAATCTAGTTTTACCATGTAATATGAAGTTATACACTGGAGTCACCAGTAACTTGTCAACATATGTAATACAGGAAAAATCTAGTATTTTTTAACACCAAAAAAACCCCACATTTTTAACCCTTAAGGGTACCTACTTTCCTTCTCGTACAGCACTCTTCAGTAGACCTAGCTGAAATGATCACAGTAGTTGCCATGAAGATTTCCAGCAGAATAAGTAGAATCAAGTTGAAATTTATCTGTCAGTAAAATCCCAGACATTAATTAGTGTCCATAATTACATCTTCCATATTAAAATTAAAGGAGGGGGCAGGATCTAGCAGGACCCAGCAGTCCATCTATTTTCTGTGACATTTAGACATATCTTAATTAGATACTTTGTTAACCTTTTTCTTGGTTCTTGATGAATTTCTAGGACTAGACTAGATCCAGCTGTCTGCATAATACTTAGAATGCCTAACCTAAGAAAGAAACATTTATTTCATTTATGGGAATATTCTGCCTGAAGATTTTATCACTGTCTTTCAGCAAAGCAGTTAATGACAAGGGGGTGATTGCTGGGTACGTTTGCATTTTGCAGGACCTCCCATGTGAAACCAGAACAATGCAGCAAATCATGGAAAATTCACAGGAACAGAAAGAGGACAAACAAAAGCAAGCCTAACTAGCCCAGGGGCTAAGGCAATCCACTGTAGGGGGAAGGAGGGCCACAGGCTCACAACCCCTATGCTGCAATCCAAATGGTGCAATACAATGTCTAATGCTGAATGAAAACACAATCCAAAGAACTGGGCCAAGAATCCTAGCTCTGTGCTCTACCTAGTGCTAGTAGAGCATTGATGAACACTCTTCATGGTTTCATAACTCTTGCAGGTCTAACAGACTATGTTATTGTGCAAAAACATGGATGCTGCCATTCCTCCTGCCATTGCTCATCTTCAAGAGACAAATAAGTGTAATACTTAACATTTCTCTTCATTTCCTTATTATCTCATGAAAAGAGGTAGATACCTACTCTACATGGGCTGAATCATTTTCTAGAGGCACGCAAGTTAGGCAGAGTGGATCTCCCTCTCTTGTCTTCAAAAGCACCATGTTTTTCCACTGGCAGACCACAAAAACATTTGGTGGTTAGGTCCACTGGGCAAAGCACCAGAAGTTTAGGGAGAACTGACTCCATTCAGAACCTATACAATTACAGCAAACCATTGTTCAATGACTTAGAACAGAATTATATTGTTCCCTCATGTCAGACCTGCTTTGCAGATGATCACATCCCAGTTTTTCTCTGACATGTATCTGGCAGCACACATTTTTTGAAAAAGATCGTAAGTGGCAGATTTAAGAGGGTTTTTTGGGCACTGAAATTCATCCTTCTCAGGAAATCATAATTGGAACTATGTGCCTTGCAGTATACAACAGACTGTACAGTTGTGCTAGAGCCACAAACAGCAATAAATGTCATAGTGGTAAGCTTCTAGGGAAAGTGCTAGCATGAAGAATAAAGACATTATTTGGCAAAAGAAGAGGTGTCAAACATGTGGCCTGCAGAACAATTTAATCCAGCCTGTAAATTCCCATGATTTGGACGTGTTTTGACACGTAGTGCTGGTACTGACGTGGGCTGGCAAGGCCACGCTATACAGTGCGGTGCCAAGTAGACGTACAAGTTTGAGTCCAGAAGCACTATAACCACATTGATGGACTAGCTCACTTAGTGCTAGCTGTAAGAAGTAAATAACAGAAATTGAAGAAGTAACAGTAAATAAATTAGATTTTTTAATTTTATCTTTCCAGTGGTTTTTTTCTGATGTAACATGTCTAGAATATCAGATAGAGCCTTCCACTCATAAAATTAATTCAACACCCCTAGACCAAAGTAAAAATATCTCATCTCCAGTTTTGGAGTTTGCGTGGTTTTGTTATTTTTATTTTTTAAACAGAAATACAGCTAAAGCTAGAAGTAAGTACCTTTTTATATGATCTGTAATAATGGGAAATTCAATGTTAGATTTCTAAGCACTAAAGAAAATTACCTCTACAACTACCACTATACATAAAATCTACCACCAGAGAACCACGTAAGCTGTGTCCCTAATCCTCTTCCATGACTAAGGAACATGCAAGTGCAACTGGGTAGAAAATAGTAGATTAGCACAACCTTAATCCAATTTGCTCTGAACCTGCACCAGGTATTAAAAATGTGGTTCACTGAAACTGTATGAAAGGGCTGAATTAGTTTCAAGATTAAATAATTTAAAGTTCAATATAGTTGCTTAAATGCATACTTTTAACACAATATAAGATATCCTACAGATGTTTCAAGACATCTGCACAGGTCTGACAAATAATGACAGAGGACCTAAAGGAGACTGAAGCCGTCTTGGACCAGCAGCTGGAGCGAGGCAGGACAAGCCAGCACATACCTAATGGAGACACATGCTTACAGTTAGGCAACCGAATCAAGCACCTACACTCCAGTATCTGTGTCCACCCACATTGCCTAGGCTTCCACTACTGTCATTGGAGACCTATTCTATAGAGACACAAGAGGGAGCCCCAAAAGCTACTGGGCCAACCAGTCGCCAGAGGTGGGGTTCAATTATACTGGCTGCTAGTGCCATTTGAAATACTCAAGCATACTGAACGTGCCTGCATGAATGGGATGTGTGACACAGGACTGATGGGAGACTCTCACCCATCCAGAGTAGAAGCAGCAGTCAGGCAGAATATCTCACAGCACATTTAAAATAAGAGATGTCTAAGTTCAGGCCCCAGAATCCTGTCTTAGCCATCTACACTGAGGCAAACAAGATTGTATTGCAGGGTCTCAGTGACTGGATCATCTCAACTATAATGGAGGTACAGACACTCGACTCACAAGGAGACAATAAATGTATGTATGCAATTTGGAGTTAATCTGAATCCTGTTCAAGATGTGAACCCTTTCAGTTGCAGTGGCCAGCATGCGCGAGGTTCCAGTTATTTTTGTCCATCAGGCTTCTTACTCTGAGAGCTGGGAAAGAACAGCGTGGCAGCAGTGGCAGTTTGCATCTTTTACACATCACATCCTTCATGTTGATAGTATACTAACTACAGAACTGCACACTACTGGAGTGGTGTCACACAGTCACAGTCTAGGACATGCCTTGTATCTTGCATTCATTTACCTATCTGAAGTAATTTTGTAGAGTTATCCATCAACACAAGTAACACTAATGAAGAATTACCCAGGTCCTTTATAAGGGGGGGGGAGGGAGTTAAATATGAATTGTCTTAATTTGATAAACTTATCCTTTTTATGAATCTTACTGCTTTTAAATTACTGTCAGTGATTTCACATCAGACCTAGTATTATTTTCTTTTGCAGTTTCCTATGGAGATGGAAAATAAATATGATGAAGAACAGTTAAAGAGATGGTATTCTACATTTTCTTTGTACCACATGGGTAATGGAAAACAGCTGGCAGTGAGCTGCCAGTGAGACTGTCTCACTGAAACAGTATCCTTCAAAGAGGAGAGCAAGTCAGCACCGTGAATAACTCTTAAGACAAAAAGGTTCAAAAAAGCTTCAGAGGCAGCTTTGCACACACAGTTATCCTGACTTATCTTTATTCAGTGATCAACGACATAGTACGAACATGCAATAGGCAAGTGAAAAGAATTAAAACCACATAACCAAGGATGTCTTGTGGATATTATTGTACATAACTAACATTTGGCAAAGACAGAATTTGCCTTGTTATAAATTTAATGTTTGTCACTTATACTTTTCCAGTCTAATATAATCTCTTTTTTCAAATGGTTTGATCTGCCTTGAAAACACAAAAGCTGTTAATATTTAATAATAGAAAATGCAATTTTTTATGCAATCTAAAAACTACTCACTTCAAAAGTATAAAACTAAAGTTAAGCTCTTACACACAGGGCCAGCTCAAAGCTTCTCAAGAGCATAAGCAAAATTAATTTTGTCACACTGGGGCTCATGACAAAATAACTAACTATTGTGGTGGCAAAATGAGTCCCTTGGGCACACCTTTGCTGGGCAGGCATAGCCCTCCACTGTCGCAACAGCGCTGTGATCCAGTCTAGCAGGGGAAGGGAATGCAAAGGGACTGGTAGTCTCCAGTCACACTTCTCTGCTGTTTTCTCTCAGAATGCTTAGACTGGTTTCTAATGTTTGAACTCTCTACCAAGAAAGGAAGGGAAAAGGGAAAAGGCAGTACCCCTGTGTCTGGTATATAATCCATTCAGCCCCAACAGCCTAAGACACTTGAGGGGGCAAATGCAAGATGGAACTGCTACACTAGCAATAAGCTAGCAAAGGCTGCGTAAAGAATTGACTGGTGTAAACTGCCCTGAAATACACACAGAACCCAGGGGGCCATGACGTTGTCCCATCAAACACAGGGCAAAACTGCCCACATCTAAAGCCAGTACTGCTTGAATTCAAGTGATCTGACTGTCCAGAGTGCTACATCTCCATAGCTCCGATTGACTGCAGTACTCCATCTCTCCGAAAATCAGGCCAGCTGCACAGAAATGTGAAGCTAGACTTAGTTACCCAATTTAAAAAGCAGGTTTGTAAGTATTAGCCTAATATACTGCACTTTCTAAGGGGAAGTAAACATAGTTAATTTAAAAGTTCAACATCTGTGAAATCTGGAGCTAACCAGATGTTATTAAAATAGCATAGGTAACTCCAAAGCAAACTCTAGTCTCTGCACTATTTTCTATTAGAAAAGTCTTTTGTTACTAACGCTAATTCAGATCTGCTATATTATTATAGGGAGCCATTATTACTGATGAGCTCTTAATATCACAACAGCTGATATGGTAGTGGGAGAAGAACCGAACAATAGCACATGAGCACATTAACCTTCATATGAAATGCTATTGCTATGTTATTTACTCATACATGTAATATTCTTATGTAGTATAGAGGTCTCAGAACATTTTACCATAACAAAAAAACCAAAACCACCCTATAGTTCTACTGTTTGGCTCAGACTACCAAAGACAGATGTTAAAAGGTTGTGACTCAAAATCAGTGAACTTTTCCCAGCATGAAACATGAATGCTTCAAATGACCTAACTGCTGCATTCTCTTTGTTGATGATGTGTAAGAAAAATGTTCATGAAAAGTTTCTTTCCTGGTGGCCTCACAAGCAAAACTATCCATTAAAGAAGATCCTAGAAGTAGCATATTCTGCACTGTTTGGGACACCTTCTCATTTCAGTACAATTCAACCCTCAAAACTGGCTAATCTACAGATGATCTACTAATTCATTTTCAATTTTCTCTTCTGACCCCGCTCTTTCGAAAAAAAAACCAAACTTGCTACAGTCAACAGAAAAATAGTCAGTCAGTTGATCAAACTGGATCACATTTGAAGATCTAATTCATGTTTTTGAACTTTTAATACAAGCCAGGAAAGTCACTTCCATATTAATCTCCTCTAAGTTAGCTGTAACATGCATCTTTCAGCCATGCAAGTTTTCATCTCTAACGTCAATTGTCCAGTCTTGTCTTACTCAGAAAAGTAGTTACTGCTAGATGATCTCTCCTCACAGACTAAGTAGGAATATTGGAGTATTGACAACAATGTAATTACATGTGATCTTCACCCACCCACCCCCCTTTTTTTAAACAAAGATAAATGTATCATTAATTAGTAATTATTTTAGTAACTTACATTTATAGCTGATGGATTGAGGACAAGTTTGCATCCAAACCAAATTAAACATGTTGTTGTAACAGCAAACGTAGAGACAAACAGAATCTGAAAATTGGGAATCTGAAAAACAGTTTCAGAATGGGTTTCTCTCTCATTTTAACCACAGGAAAAAAAAAAGATATAATTGGTAATAAAATCTTATACTTACCACATTAATTTTATTCCTTGCTATAGCAAAGCTCACAACTGCTGAAGGAATACACTGGGAAAATTAAGAGAGAAGACTAGTGGGATATTCTGCACAAATAATTTTATATATATTTGTATACATGTATTTTATTTGGTCTGAATTTATATTTCAGTTAACTGAGACAAACAGAAGATCAGAAACTCTGAGGAAAGTCTGTCACTCTTGTCTGAGCTCATTAATTACAATCAGTATCTGAGGATTACAAGAGGTTTAAATATGCCTTCCATATCCCTCAGTTTCGACTAGCTACCCAGCACAATGTGATGAGTAAAGGAAAGAAAGAAAGTCTTTCATGAGGCATTTCATGCCTTTGTTAGTTTAAATTAACTCTGGAAGGCCTGAGATCCTTGAGCAGGAAAAGAAAAACACTGCTACTCCCAAACTGGGCCTCCACATTCTTTTAAACAGACAAAGTCATGGTTGTGTAAGCTAAAATTTGGCCAGTCTCAACACAGTTCTGAAGAACTTTGTAAAACCTGATCTGTTGAGCCAAATTACACTTTAAGAATTGTGCCTGAGATCTCCACCATGTTCATGAGGAACTGTGTTTCTATACTTAAGGGCAGAGCTAAATGGAAAAATCATTCACTAAGTGAAAAGTTTCACAAAGTAATTTCTCTACCCCTTAGCTGTTCCCCACCACAATAGATATGGTACCATTACAGATCCAACACTATTTTACACAAATACATAATGCTACAACATACTAATAAGCAAAATAAAAATATATTCAACTAAAATTATTTAAAATGTTTCCATGTTAAATAATGAATCATGTAACAAATGCTGCATTTCTTTACTAATTATCTTTTCACACATATGAACACTGATGGCTTAACAATGGAACCACTATAACTAGATTAATATCTACATTTAAAATTCTTGACAGCACTTCCTTAACACCTAAATGACCTGTATTTAACATAATTAAAACATCGTTTTATGTCCTGGATGCCCCAGAGTCTCTAGAACACTACATGACTATGTTTGGGCAACTGAAGCCTACTACTAGTCAAGATGGTTAAAAAAGTCTAGAGTGCAATTCAGCTCATGCTAAACTAGACACTTAGCGGTCAGTTGGCTATACAGCTCTCTAGGCTCTTCCAGCTATGTTGACTCCATTATCTGGAGTAGGAGCTGTAACACCTTGCTCACATACAGACACCCAAATGTACACATCTTTACCCACAGCAAGCCATTCAAACCCAACGTGGTAACCTCTGCATCTACCAGATCTTTGGAAATTCTCAATAAATACAAAGTTCAAAGAGACAAGATTTGGGGCAGAAAAAGAGACATCTCAGTAACTAACATTCATGTTGCAGAGAATAACACACCAGTGAAAATAGTAACTTCAAAAACTGCTTCGACTTTATTCTAACACCTCTAGCAGAAACATAAGAGACAACTCATTCACAGAACAACTCCTGTGACTTGTTTGTTTAAAGTAGAGCATTAGTCTTGCACCCAACTTAAAATAAATCTGCAAGTCAAGTTGCGAAAATAACAAAAACAGAACAGAATCCTGCCGTGAACAAAGCAAGTACGTCAGACTCATCTTATGCACATACATCTAAAGTATAGATTAAGCATATATATAATACAGTAAAAAAAAAAAAGAGTCCCTAACAATATAGTAAAAAATACTGGACTTTGGAAAATGTCAGACATCTTTAATGCATATTTTACTAATAAAATAATAATATTCAAGAGAACTTTAGTCTGCTTCAGTACTTGGATATTATGGCAAAATAAACTGAAAAAGTAATACTTTGAAATACAATCTGAAATACATTCTGATAGCATTTAGCCAGGAAATTCCCCAAATACATAACAATGAAAATTTTCTTAAAATCAAGCACAGAAAAACTGTTCATGCAGATAACTACTGCATGCCAGTGGTGAGCTGGTTAACAAAAATGGTAGCACAAACCTTGTCTTTATGACAACCGTTATTCCCTTAACCATGGGATGAAAACCCATTTAATGAACTGTTAAATAGAATTAGATCTTCCATGAAGAAAGTTAGTAGTAGAAAGACAGACAGAATAAAAAGACAATAAACCCACAAAAAATATTTACTGTTGATTTTGCTGTCAAACAGCCACAGCAAATAATTAAGAATGCTTACTGAACCTGCTGCACAACGTAAATAATCCATTTCAGATGGAAAAATATTTCCTAGATATAGTGAAAATCCAGAAGTAATAAGGAGGCAAGTCTGCAAAGCAACAAATAAGATAAATTAACATGAATAAAACTATTTTTAAAAAAGCAACTAGTCAGATAGAAATCAGTAATTCCTTTCAAATTAAGCTACTGATGAAGATTTAATAATGCAGTCTTTGTGTGAATAATTTTGAAGAAAAATATCAAAACATGCTGAGTTCTGAAGATGTTTTGCTGGTTACCAAGACTTAATACTGAACAATATAATCATGTTTGAATCAAGCATTGTGCCCTGACTTGGCAAATACCTAATAAAACGCTCAAAAGGTAATTGCAGTGTTTAGTGGTAAAAATCCTTCAGGAACGTCAACCAAGCCTCTACTTTGCATTCTCTGCTTGGCTCCACCAACATTCATCATGCATATGGGCAGCTGGGCAATTACCAACTGGCACACAGTAACAAAAATAATATTAGGATACACTGATGAAGATTTTTCCACCTATATTCCGGCCTCCCTCAAAACTCTCTTCCTGCTTTGGTCCAGTGACACACCCATAAATGTTCAACTCCTCCTGTTCCCTTGCTAACTATTCCGTTGATTTCATAATTATCAGAGTTATACTCTCAGCAATAAATGATTGTACTAACATTTTTTCTTTTTGCTTGTCGTTCCTCTGAGTAGGCATTTCTTTGAAGGGGCTGGGGAACACGAGAGACAGAACGGCCCTTCTGTTTTATTTGGGCATTTTTTTCATGTTACAAAATTATGGGGGTCTTTAAAAAGTCCTTGTCAAAAAATGACAGAAAATAAGGATAGCATATGTGTGTGTATAAGCACACAGACAGAGAATTCTGGCAGACTGGAAGAACAGTATTTATAGAACACAACTTGAAATTGTGCTTGAAGCATATTGAATTGTTCCCACACAAGAACAGCCCATACTAGCAGCCACTTTGATGTCACTCTATGGTTTGCAACTGCTTCCTGAGGTAGACGGTTCTGTTCACTATGACTTCTGTTGCTCAGCATACAGACTTTCCTTTCTGGACACTGTCTTTCAGAAGCGTTGAGAGAGATTAACCATTATAATACTTGCGAGAAAAATCTAATTGGAATTTATTGGATTAGTTTATTAATAAAATTGCATTTTCATTTATCCATAAAATTCATCCTTCTTGTTAATATGACTTCAGCAAATGATCATTAAACATTAGTATCTCCAATCATTCACAACAACTCAGTAAAAAGGAAAAATCTAATTAAAGACAGTTGTCCTCTTTGACAATTAAGTTTGAGAAAATTTAATGCAAAGAAAGCCAGCTCTTCTTTTGCTCTCTCTTTATGTAACAGTACATCTGAAAGGAAATCCAAGTTTTGCAGTTTGTCAGAAAGGAAAAAATGTTCAGCTGTTTCCATGAAAATAAGGCAATACTTTTATTCACTGTGCAAAAACAAGTAATTACCGTATTAACAGTGAAACATTTTTAGCTTTTAATAAAAATCACTCTTCAAAACATACAAGCTGACAGAAAAAGAAAAGATCAAATTCTAATTGCTATAATGAACTTTAATTAACTTGGCGCAGAACATGAAGAAGCATATGATGTACATGCAAAATCAGTGTCCTATGATTCTAGCAGTGACACAAAAATTCAAATCACTGTGACGTTCATGTAAGAAACGCAAGTATATACCTCACTACGTGAAGATTCTACCAAATAACTACATGACTATTGAACCCTGAAAGATGAATGTGGCAATTAAGTACCCTATATATTTTTAATGCCAAACTGTTATCATGGCAAGTGAAGTACTTTTAAAAGTTAAAAATATGTTAAAAGAATGCATATGATCAGGATACTTCACATCCTTTACCAAAAGGCACTGCTTATACATACATATGGATTGATATTTACCACTATCACACTTATTCTCTGTTTATGCTATATGATTAGTATTAAAGATAAAAATCAGCTTTCATATAGCATCTTTGATTAGTGCAGAATTATCCAAAGAATACCATTAGTCAATTAAGTGTTACATTCTAAATTTACTAAATATGTTTCTTTCTGTAGAAATATTTATATTCAATACTACAGTGATGAAATTCTGAGTCCCCAGATGATGTGAAACAGAACAGATTACTGGGCACTGAGACCTCACCTACATTTTTAAATTTTGTATCATTTGAAGTACTTACTCCCATCAGCAAAGAAAAGATCCATGTTCTGTAACTAAAGCAAGGATGCAGCCTCTTTGATAGCTGAAGGTCACTGGATTTGATATCTGGTATATAATTTCCATTCTCTTGTTTTCCCCGCTCCAAAGTTGGCATCCTGTCATAGCTAAATTCTTCTCTGTAACCTTCTTCCCTGGTCATTACACTTCACAAAGGCAATTAAATAATAATAATGGAAATGCAAATGATGAAGAAAGTCCAAAAATATAATTTAGTTGCTTCACATACTCAGATCAGTGCTCAACTAGGTTTTTGTCTAGTTAAGATAAAATAAAAGCAGTATTTAGCAATGAGCTGTATTTACATTTCAAAATATGTAAGCATTCTAACAACTTACTTGCATACAGTAAGTAAATTACGTCCTATAGCCACAGTTCATAATAATACAGTATAAATACCAACAAAATGAAAGTTTGTGTATCTATGATACCTCAACAGACTTTTATTTCAAGATCTAAGAACCATTTTTGGAGGTGTTTAGTTTGAGGGTAACTCCATAACCAAAGCTTTTTTCCCTTTTTTTTTTCCTTTTTTTTACTCTAGGACAGAAAAGATATTTAAATATGTTTAGATATTAACTTCCATTCAATTTTAGCACTTCTTATCAGGTATCCAAAATGACAGTCTTCACTATAAGTCCAATGAACTCATACACTCACAACAACTCAGCTACAGCAAACTGTTTCTAATTTACCCAGTATCAACCATTTCTTTTGTTCACTTAGCCCTTTTTTGTTCATCTCACTGCTTGCCAATCTGTTCAAATACCTTGAGGGATATCTTATATTAGAATTAAGTTACTGCACATTTTCAACAGTTAAAAATCTTCATGCTTACCTTCAACTGAAAAGTTAACTGTCAGTTTAAAACAGTCTTGTGAACACAGCTGCCTGTACACTTTGTGATATTCTCACCGTTCAGTGAGTCATGCCGTCTTTGAAAAGTTCTCCCTTACACTTTGGCTTTCAACAACATCTATTCAGATATGGAACAAAAGCACAGCAAAAACTTCAGTTAAGCCAGGGAACAGGAAAATGCCTCCTGAATTTTAATTAACAGAACACACTAGAAAATGACTGTACTACATTCTCATAGGGCTGCTTCCAAATCAGACCAACAAATAAAAAAAGTTTCAAGTCTCTTTTTTATTTGAGTACTACCCCTTACTTGGCCTCTTAATAAAACCTTCCTCATAGTTTACCAGTTTTAGTTATTATAATAGCCAGTGATAACAATATTCAACAATCTAGTTCTTGTTTCAAAAGAGAAAAAGCTACTTACAATGCAGTATTCTCCTAGAATAAACTACAGATAAAAATTCAAGTATTCAAGTATCCCAACAAGTTGGGAGGTTAGAAAGTTGGTTAGAAATCTATCAAGAATATTATCTTCACTGTAGAATTCTTATCTTTTTCTACTAACCCTAGTTTTCCAGAGTGTTCAGATAAACCCTGCACACTTCAGTCATGCTGACATTCATACCTACAGAACACCATGATGACTAAACAATGTATTTTAAATCTAGCAGGCAGCAGTAACATGCAATAGCCAGCGTACATTAGATCCACTCCTCCTGCTTATTAGGCAATGAAGGAAAAAAAAAAAAAGAATGTTTTTATCTTGAAGATGTTGGCACCTTGACAGCTACAGCAATGACAGGGTCTTTTGTCTAAACTTTAAACACTCTTGTAACCAAGACACAATTAAATCTCCAGTACTCTGAAGGGCATCACCTTTAAAGTATGCTAGAAAAACTTTAGAAGCACTACTTCTCAATCTGTACAGACTGTAGATTTTGCTCTTCTCGTAATGTCAGCCAATACTGAAAGAATATTAAAATGTTACAGTTGTTTTAATAGACTGAAACATGGAAATTAATACAGAATATGCAGCACTAGACACAGCTGTAAACCGTGTTAAAAAAGGGGGAAAAAAGAGACTGTGTAGCCAAGCAAAACTGTCTTAAGTAATTAAGCCCTTCTGTTCCTCTGTTCACGGAAGAAACACTATGCAAATATTTCCATTATCTGTAACTTTTCAAAGACTATGGTTTAATGGAAAATGGGTAATCCTTACTTCACATCTTTTTCAATGAATGCTAGGTACTGGTTTGCTCTAACACAAATTACCATAGATATAAAACAGGATCATATTTTATCCCTTTTGACCAAATTAGGGAGATCAACTTATTTTTTACACAAAATTGGTGAGATATTCAGGTATTTACTTGATCTAATCTCTTTGAATAAAAAGAATTTATAAAGTCCTGCACCACTGAACAGAGCAGGACTCAAACCCTAGAAAGTTTTGTTCACAGTTCCAAGTATTTCAGCCAGTATTGTACCCGAAAGCTCCCTCTCTCAAGCGTGGCACCACCGTGTTTTCTCTGGTTATGATGAAATTCCTTCTGCCCCATTTCCTGTGCACTCCCCAGTATTTGCCATTTTCCTTTTTGCACAGAGGATCACCACAGAATTACTGTATCCTCTGCATTTGGCATCAGCATCAACAAAAAACAAACTTTACAGTTCAGTTTCTACTCTAAAAATTTTCTGGGACCCTTATTTTAGGTTCCCTTCATTTCATGTTCCCGATTCCACAAAAAGTCTTGGGTCCTTTTTGTGTATACACAACCACAAGGCAAGTTCTGGTAGCCAGAGCCCAAGTCACAGGCCAAGACCTTATAATGGTAGGTAAGGTACGAAGGTGCTGTACAAAGAGATTCCTCCTAATTCTAAAGAGTGCATAGGAAACCTACTCAAAGAGTGCAGGAAATATAACAATGCCAACAGAACACTACAGGCTTCTGAAAAGGATTTACAAATTAAGTATTTTTATTCTAAGTTAGGCCAAAAGATGTCAAGGGATGACAATCAAATCATGAGAGGCTATGAAGAACTACTTACTTCCACCACTGAAATGACCACTGAACAAGTTCAGACTGCCTGAAGCAGCTATAGCATACTAGGTCATTTGCCAGGGCTGTGCCATGCCAGCATCCCCCAGAGTAACCACAAAAGATAAAAAACAGATTGACAATTATAACTGATCTGCCAAGGGACAATATGATAAAAAGGTACATAAACTTGTCATAGTCCTACTTTTGTACGAGTTATTAATAAAAAAGCATTCTGTCCTGGACCAGTTTCCCTAGCACTGAACTATTTTAGCTCATTACCTGTATTCCTTGTTCAATATTTTCAGCTCTGTTAAAATCAGCTCTTTGAAGTATTTTGTTTCTCTGGAGCTGATTCCTCAATCCTTGTTTCCCAGCTCATGTCTTGGAGCATGTACTGGACCAAGAGCAAAATGTAGGCCAAATAGCTTCAAAGGGATGTCTTGCTTCCCTAGTATAATATAAACTTCTTCAGGTTTAGTCCTTCACATGAATCATCATCTGGAAAGTTTAAACACATTCAATCAGTATATATACTATCCATCATAAGCTATTAAAATACAAAATACTTCTAGTTTTATGGATTTCATAAACACATCATATTAGCATTTTAAAGGACATCCAGATTGCATACTGGTCTTTTCTGCCTAGGTCATTGTCTTGCAATAAGATTCCTGACCAGCACAGCCTGGGAAGGCTGTTATAAACTACAGGATCTTCAGACAGGAATTTATGCATGTATAATTACTCCCCTCCTCCACAAAAAACAATTCCTTCACCTGTCACAGTTTTGCCAACCAACATTCCTCTACCTGCACTCCACAGGAATCTTAGTGAAAGAAAATGGTAGTTAAAATGCTTTAAATCAATGTATCTAAAAGTGGAGGCTGTCATTCCCTAAGCGCTTTTCTAAAAAGATCACTGACTACAGACACTCATACACATTTCTCCTCTCAGTAGCATCACCTCAGTTACTTCAGAGCAAGATACTGGAACCTGTGTGTAATTGCTGGCAACCAAAATGTCTTCCGGTCTGGGAACGGTATAGAACTCTATAAAAAGTGTTAAACAATCTGCAATGCACTCCTAGCCCTTCTTTGCCTAAATAATGCTGAGCTAACCATATGAGTAGAAAATAAAAGGTTGCCAGAGACAACTGCTAGTCTAGTCTCAGAATCTAATCACAGACTATGCTGCCTTTCTGCAACAAACAGCCATAAAGTAGTTTCCCATAGAAGTATACACTGCTCTGCCCAGCTTCCTGAAACCACCTCCTGTAACTCTTATGCTGCAGTTCCCATTGAAATTACTGGGATGCTGAGCTCATCAACTCAAAAACTATGCTTTGTTAAACACTATTTGATGAACAAAATTTAAAGGGGGTTTATACAAGATACCTAAACTGCATTGCATGAAGAGAATTGGTAAAAATATCAACTATGGAAATGATAAGCAAGTCAGTGAAATTTTATTTCCTCTAGAGCCCCAGCAGCTCCTACGCTAATGATATTAAGACAAAAATACTATTTTTTCTGTTAACCAAGTATATAATGTTCTAGAGCTTATTCTATCATTTTGAAACTGGCTGCTACTGAGATTTTAGCAGTTCAACAATATGCCATTTGCACGTGCATACTCTCCCATGTACTCCATTTTACATCGGACAGACTCCACATCAGACTTACTCCCAGCACCACACAAGCACAGAGAGCCCTCAGCCAGGTGAGATGGCAGCTTGCCTGTGGGTTTTGCCTTCTCAGGACTCAGAAAAACTCAGAAAATGTGTCATACAGTATCACTGCAATTCCACACAGCATCACCAGCAACAAACAGGCTGTGCACACCCCTCTGCTTTAAGCTTTTTGTGGTAACCACGCATGATACCATCTTTAATGTCTCCTCAACCCCTGCCGCCCTGAAATCCTACTGAAGGAGGTCCTCTCACCCTCCTTTCTGCCAACGCTCCCACCACTCGGCCCGACCAGGACAGGGGTCCGTGCCTCCCCCGCGAGGCCCTGCGCCGCCTGCGGCGAGGAGC
>NW_008796110.1:939973-941268 GCF_000699145.1 Aptenodytes forsteri
CCACTCGCCCCGCCCCGCCCTCCAGGCCGCGCGCCCCCAGCAGGAAAGGCCGCATCAGCCTGTTACACCTCCCCTCCGCCGCCCCATGGCACGCGGCGTGGGCTCTTTCACGTGACCAGGAGCGAGCAGCGTGATTGGCCGGCGGCGTCGTGGGGGCTTGAAGGGCGGCTATAGGAGCAGGCGCTGAGGGGGCGCCTGGCAGGGAGGTGTTTGTTGTGGGGTGTCGGGGATGCTCGGCCTCTTTTCTAAGGTGCTCTCCTACTTCTGGAGACGTGCAGGTAACGAGGAAGGAGAAGATGAGAGATGGACGGCCTCAGGTAGGAGTTCCTGCGCCTGTTGTGGGTTTGTGGTGCCAGATGCAGGCCCTGAGTGCAGCTTCAGAGCCTTGAGGGTGTTGGTGGTCTTGTCCCCGTGTGAGTGGGGCTGAGTGAAGACCTGTTTCCTTAAGAAAGGAAATCAGGAAAAGGAGACAGCTTTTTGACTACAGAGCATGTGGGACCGTTCCTAGCAGTGTGTTTTTGCTATGTTTCCTGAGTAGGACAGGTTACTGTTGCTGCTTAAGAGTATGGAGTGAGGTGTAAGAGATGTGTTGTGGTGGTGGGTGATGATGCTTTGGGCTTTCCCTTGTACTACTGTCCCAATAAATAAACCTTATTTGTCTTTCTTGGGCTGTAGAATGGAGATGATAGTGTAGCTTTGATGTTTTGAGGCTCCAAGATGGTGAATATTTAAGATACTTCTAGTAGCATTAGTCAATGTAGCAAAAAGTGCTTTTTCATATTTATGAATACAGAAAGCAAAAAAGATTACTTACTGTATTAATAGTCTTAATTGTGAGTGTAGCTAATAACGTTAGAAATCTAAACTGGCATACTTCAGTCCATCTTTAAGTCTGATGTTGTAGTGCAGTGCTGTTGAGTGAAGGTTTGTGATATGTAAGTAGATACTACTTCTAATCCAAAAGACTTGAAGCTCCTAGGTCTCCAGAGTAACAGCACCACATCTCAGTTCAGAATTGTATTAACTATAATATCATACAAACAAATTTGAAAAATTAATTTGTGTAACTTGTTTACTTTTCCTGCTTTTTCAGGAAAAATAGAAATCTTAAATGTGTTGGATTCCTCATGCAAACAATGCTGAGAACTTTCTTTTGCTATGGAAAATCTTGAGTGAAAATAGTTGTTGGCCCAGAGCTTTTGGGCAAAGCTGCATGCAAACAGCTGAGAACTTTCTTTTGCTATGGAAAATCTTGAGTGAAAATAGTTGTTGGCCCAGAGCTCTTGGGCAAAGAG
>NW_008796110.1:942871-1001696 GCF_000699145.1 Aptenodytes forsteri
AGAGGCTGCCCAGGGAAGTGGTTGAGTCCCCATCCCTGGAAGTATTTAAAAGATGTGTAGATGAGGCACTTAGGGACATGGTTTAGTGGGACTTGGCAGTGTTGGGTTGATGGTTGGACTTGATGATCTTAAAGGTCTTTTGCAATCTAAATGATTCTATGGTTATACATACAAATTGGGGGACAAAAGAGGCTGGAGCAGCCCTGTGGAAAGAGACCTGGGAGTTTGGGTTGGTGGCAAGTTGAATATAAGTCAACAGTGTGCCCAGCAGCAAAAAAGGGCAACCATGTTCTGGGGTGCATCAAGCACAGCACAGCGAGCCAGTTGAGGGATGTGATTGTCCCACTCTACACTGCACTGGTGCAGACCTGGGAGTTTGGGTTGGTGGCAAGTTGAATATAAGTCAACAGTGTGCCCAGCAGCAAAAAAGGGCAACCATGTTCTGGGGTGCATCAAGCACAGCACAGCGAGCCAGTTGAGGGATGTGATTGTCCCACTCTACACTGCACTGGTGCAGCCCCACCTCGAGTATTGTGTGCAGTTTTGGGTGCCTCAGTGTAAGAAGGACATCAAACTATTAGAGTGTGTCCAGAGGAGGGCGACCAAGATGGTAAAGGTCTCGAGGGAGGAGCGGCTGAGGTCACTTGGCTTCTTCACCTTGGAGAAGAGAAGGCTGAGGGGTGACCTCATGGCAGTCTACTGAAGGGGGGCAGTGGAGGGGGAGGTGCTGATCTCCCCTCTCTGGTGACCAGCAATAGGACATGAGGAAATGGAATGAAGCTGTGTCAGGGGAAGTTCAGACTGGACATTAAGAAAAGGCTCTTCACTGAGTGGATGGTTGGTCACTGGAACAGGCTGCCCAGGGAAGTGGTCACCGCACCAAGCCAAGGGTTCAAGGAGCATCTGGATGACGCTCTTAGTCATACGGTTTAGTCTTAGGCAGTCCTGGGAGGAGCAGGGAATTGGACTCGATCCTTATGGGTCTCTTCCAACTTGAGATACTCTAAGATTTTTTTTCATGCAGCTTAAAGAATGTTGTTCTTACGATGTAGTTTGTATTTAACTAGCTTTCTTAATTGGTTGAAACCATAACTTGCCATAAGACTTCAAGACTTAAATGTGAAATTAATTAGTTGGCAACTGTTGGTATTTTTAGTTGAACAAGAGAATGACTTTTTGATAGAAGGGATAGCACTTTTAGTAGCATTCATTACTTGTTTTATAGTTCTGTAAACAAGTGATTTGTTTTTATGTCAACACTTTTCCTCTGGATGCAGGTGATAAAGAATTAAAAACTGTACAAGGAGTAGTGACAAGATTTTGCCATGATTATGGGATGATAGATGACATAATAATCTTCACAAAGGATGCTGTTACAAAAAGTATGCCGCTGACTGTTGGACAGGAAGTTACTGCCACTGTTGAAGAGGATAAAACATCAGGTGGCTTGAAGGCCATCAGGGTAAGAGGTGAAGATAAATAGTAGTCGCACTTTCTCTGTAAAACCCTTGAGATTTTCTTTTGGAAGTTACTTTAGCTTTAGCCTCCCGAATTCTACAAAATAGGAGAAACTGCCAGTCCTGCACCTAGTGGGGATAAGTTGTTTTGGTTTTTTATTATTATTTTATTCTATCTCCTTTAAAATGTTGATCCTTTAATACTGATTCTCTGCATATAGGTCTAAATGTAGTGAATGTGAAGCTATTGGATGAGATAATTGCATCAGTATTTGTTTAATCATACCTAGTTCAAATCTCTGTATATTAATTTGAGCTTCAAAGTCAATTTTATGTTATTGTTATATGAATGGATAAGAAAATAAAAACAGGGCTGCAAATTTACTCTTTTTGCACAGAATTGAATAAGAACATAAATTTCAAAACTTCCTGTTGTAAAAAATCAGCAACTTAATGTCATGGAGAGTTATAAAAATGGAGATTTCGGTACCTTTCTTGCTTAACACTTCATTTGTGAACCTACTTCAAGCTTGATTATACATTGTCACAACTTTAAACAACTGTAATTTTTTTCATCATATAGGCTCAACTCTCAGGTGCCTGTGATAATCCAGCTGAGAAGCTGAATCAAGTGGCCCTTCTCCATTTAGATATTATGTAAATATGACTGGTGCTTCAAAGACTGACAGCAGTGCAGAAGCAGTTGATAACTGGGTGGTACAGAACCCATCTTCTTGGCTTGTATCTGCTTGGCTTGGCTGCATTATACTTTAAGTACGGCACTAGACTAGTGTACTTCATCTAGTAAACTCACCCTGACCAAAAGTCTGAGCCAAAGCTTAAACTGCTTGTACAGAGCATATCACAGTGTAACTAGTTTAAAAGTTAACTTGAGTTTTCTAGTAAATGGATGTTTTATAATTAAGCATCTTATAGACAGCATGAGCTGATAAAGAATGTAATCAACAAACATAGTGGCTTCAGGGATCATGTTTCAGATAATAAGAAAGTAATGATTAGCCGAAGTATTCTAATGTGTCTAGTAATCTTATCAGTAAAGTCCTGATATGCAGGTTTAATAAGAGTGTAAATTACCAGATTGAAGAATTTGTCATAACTGTGTTAAATTAGCAAATGATACATAAATTGGAGAAAGGAGGTCAAAATCCTGCATTGATTAACATATAGTGTTTCTGATTCCTCATGCTTTTCTTTTATGCACCATCCTGATTTTGGTACTTCAGAGACATTTTGGTCAGTTGTCAGCAGTGTCCAGACATAACCAGCTGTCATATGGAAGTGAGTTTGTACTATGGAAGTGAGTTTGTACTATTTTGACACATTCAGTAATTCTGTTGGTACCAAGTGGCATGTATTAGAGTGAATTACAGTTTGTAACTGAAACTGCTAGTATCTCTGTGGTAATGTACTGTACACTTCTCAGAATTAGTCTGTTGACCAATCCTGAAACTGTTCATACTAATGGTAAGTAGAGACATACCTTTAAAAATACTTTAATCTGTCATCATGGGATTACTCCTTATTTATATTTCTCTTCTGTTAGACATGGCTCTTCTCTTAATGATAAACTTGAGCACCTGAAGCTCCACTGGATTTTTCTGTGCACTCTTTTGGAAAAGAGCTTCATGGCTTTTAAGTAAGGCCCTGAATATTAGCGGAGGCATTGACATGTCTATGGAAAGCAAGGTTGTATGGTGTACTCTCTTCCTCGCTCCCTATCCCCCTCCAAATCTGAGGATTTGACCCATCTGTTTTAATTTTCCAGGTGTCTGAAGGTCAGGCTAACTCAATAAACTACTGAACACTTGGAAATTCAGGGAGTCATGTACATGTGCAGAGGCCTCTACAGTGTATCTGTGATGTGCAGGACATGTAACTGCTGGAATGTCATTGCTGCATAAAACATCTAATTAAAATTGAGGAAAGGATGCATATTGTGGAGGGCATGTGTTATATGTACATAAAGCTCACGTACACATCTATGACTGGAAGTACAGTAAAAATTTTAACACTGCCTGTTGATGATACTTAGGTTTTGGAGAACTGCACTTAAGGCCAGTAGAGTCTCTTATAAAGAATGACCAGATACCATCATAGGCTGCTTTGTGAGTGAGCAGTTTAATACTACACAGTTCCATTCACTGTAATGGTCTTCCTTTGAGTATGACTATGTGGTTGAAGGAGAAGTGAAGGTTTGTCTTTGCTGTGAGAAAGGGTTGCCTCCTGTAAAACACGTGTTAGTACAGGTATTAGTCTAGAAAGTTACTTTGTTTTATTATATTTCTCACCTTTTTTGCCTTGAATTTAAAAATCTCTCTAGGATTCAAAGCTCTAACTTTATCAGCCTCTATAGCTGTTAATCTTAGGGAAAGATCTTTATCTAATTAACCTATAAATAGGAAACAAATTCAAAGGTGCCAGATGCCTGCTGAAAGCCTTTTTTGTAATCATTATTTGTCAATGATAAATATGCTTTCCACCTGAACATGATAATAGTCTGAGATGTACGCCAGGCTTATGGGGAAGACAAGTTTTCTGGCTGAAATAAAGAATGGCATGTGATAAACTCCTCCCTAGAGGCTGGAGTTAAGCTTAAAATAAATGCAGACCTCTGAGAATTTTTTTTCCTCTAATGGTTGAATTGGCTGAAACTGCACTGTGTCTGATAAAATGAAGTTGACTAGAAATGTAACTTCTCAAGTAGGAGTAGACAGAAAATAAAAATACTGGAAGACTAACTTGATTTGCATTTTACTCTGTGCAATGTTTGGGGGTTTAGATGCATTTTTATATATCCATGAAATCTGTAGACTACTGAGGAAATACAGTAGAGTTACTTGTACAGACTTTTTTCAAGCTCTGTTGCCAGTTTGGTAATAACTAATGATCTCATGAAAACTATTTCTGAGATGTTGGCAGTTAATAATCAACTGGATGTTTTTTTTTAATCTGGGTTTGTTAAGCATATGTTTGTTAGTACTTTATTTCAGGAAGATTTAAAATGTTGCATGCTTCCATTTTTCTCTGTTTTGTCCTTCCTTTAACTCAAAATAGCAACAAGAACAAGTCCTGAAGGCTAAAGTAAGTAAGATCTTTCATATTAAAGATTAGAACTATATGAGAGCAACACTAAGTCATAAAATGAACTCCAGTTACAAACAAAATTTTGAGGGTAGTTTTTCTTAGCAAATCTATTTAATTTTGAAACCAATGCAGCTTCATTGATTAAATAAAACTGAAGAAAGCATATTAGTGGGGAGAGAGTTTTATTGTATGATCTAAAATGAAACATAGAAGGAAAGTGAAAGAGAAGTCGTTTCTAAAATATTACCAGCCTATCAAAAACCTAGTGTCTTATAAGATAACGTTATGTCTCTTCTTTTTTTTTTTTTAAGTGGAATGACTTTCTTACATGAAAACTAAATATTGTAAGTCCAGCAAACAATTTCAGTGCTGGTTGATAAAATAGTACTCACAGTCAAAAAATAAATTAGTTTAAACGTTCTTTCTCCTTCCTTGTTTTCCTTCTGACTGACAGCTTTCACAGTACTGTTGAAATATTGTCATCACTCCAAAATACATAAACCTGGTAACTGAGAAACTATAGAAGGATCTCCAAAACAACTAGGATATTTTAGCAGTTGTGGGATGTTTTGCTGTATGTGCTAGATAATGGCCTTTGCAAAAGTACTAGGGATAAACATAATGATTTATCTTGTTCCTGTTTGTGATGAGCAGGAAGTCCTGCAGGTGTCTCAGAAGAGCTTTTCTGGCAATGTAGTTTCTGACTGGGTGAGTAGCTTAAAGCCGAGCTTATGCCTAAAGCTGACTGGACTCTACAGAAAGTTAAAGTCCAAGGGCAGACTTGATTCAATAAGCACAGAGACAAAGCTCATTTCTTCAAAGTATACAGTAATCTGTGAGCTCTTGCAAATAAAAAGGAAAATGGTATAACTGCTCTTTTCAAAGACTGGGGGGGGGGGAAGCATCAAAGTTACCGTTGAGCAAGAATAACCATGACTGTAATGGTCTTCCTATATGAGGAGTCCAGGGTTCCCACTTTTGGTCCCAAGATTTTGTCTGTTACTGATGTAAAATAGCTAATTTCAGAAGAACAGCACTAGTCTCCCTTCTCCAAAGGGTCTGTTCTAAGTACTTGGATAAAAAACTAAACTCATTGTGTACTCTGATAAATCTTGAATTACTTTCCACGTAGTGGCACAAACTTGAAATACCCTGAGAGTTTGCTCAGAACAGCCAACAAATTTCAATCGTAGTCTTTTTTTTGGGCAGAGGGAAGGTAGTAACTGTCTTTTTAATCCCCTAGGCAGAGGAAAAAATTTCCTGACAAGCATAATCACTAAATATTATACAAAATTATGCTTGGGCACCAATACTATCTCCTTCCAAAAAACTGAGGTATTACCACTTAACTTTGTTTTTTAAGTGACCTAAAAGATACTCCTCTAATTTCAGAAATTAGTGCAAGCTCTACAGCCTGAGCACTGTCAACAGGCAGTTTTGGGGAGAATCTGGAAGGTGCAGTTTAAACTTCTGTGGTGTCAGTGGTGTTTTTGTTATCTACTTTAAGGAAGAGTGTGGTCAGCCTTGGGTGGCCCTCTGCTCAGTGTACTGTTCCAACTGCTGTTTGGAGCTACTTGCCTTGTGTTTTGGAAAGATCCTAGCTCAGAAGTCTGGATTTCAGTTTATTTGAGGTCAAGTCTAATTAAACTGCACTAAATGATTAGAGGTTCTGTTGCAGGCTCTACCAGGCTACTACAAGTGGTAGCAGGAAGGCTGTTTTGAGCTAGTATGAGGAGCAACTTTATAGTTTTGTTGGTAGAGGAAAATTAAGTGGAGAAATATCAAAAGAAAATGTATGTTGGGAGGTTTAAGGTGTTTTCATGTGTTGAAAGCATTTCCTTAGGTCTACAAATTACTTTCAAGTATAACTCCATATGTAGCTTACATTAAATGTAAATTTTCTAGTCTTCTGTGGAACAGTGCAATTGCTTATTCAGATTCTATCCATGTAAAGCCATACAAATTACTTAGGAGAAAGTTTGATATTCGCAAATGTTCTTGGTGAATGTGAAGATATGTCTGTCAGACTGGAGCAAAACATAGATTTTATTTTTTTTTACAGTGAGTTTTGATGTCATTAAAAGGAATACCATGTAATAATAGTTCTTTTAATGCAATATAACAATATTGACTAAAAAATATAGTTATGTATAGTTTAACTGTAATGTTTGCAAACTCTGGAGTAGAAGTAGACAGGCTATTTATTAGTCTTAAATGGTAATATTTATTATGTTCAACAAAATAAATCATATAGAAATTAGGATCATAGTGTAGTTCAAATTGGACCAGACTTAAGGAGGTCTCTAGTCCAACCTCCTGCTCAAAGCAGGGTCAGCTTGTAGTCAGATCCAGGTGACGCAGGGCTTTATCCAGTCAGGTCATGAAAACCTCAAAAGGACGGAGAGAGACTGCACAGCCTCTCTGGGCAACTTCCTCCAATGCTTAACTCTCCTCATGGTGAAAAAGTTTTTCATTTTATCCAACCTGAAGAGTTCTTGTTTCAATTTATGCCCACAATGAAGGCTCTGTGTTCCTGATGACCTCCCGTTAGGTAGTAGGGGGCTGCTGTTAGGTCTACTTGAAGCCAGGCTGGACAAGCCCATCTCTCTCAGCTTCCCCTCCCAGGGCAACTGCTCCAGCACCCAACCACCAAAGTGGCCCTACACTGAACTCATCCAGTTGATTGATGTCTTTCCTGCACTGTGGAGGCCAAAACTGCACACGGTATTATAGATGTTGTCTTAAAGAGTGCTGAATAGAGGGGGATAATCACTTCCCTTAACTGGCTTTTTATGTCACAGTGTATTATGTCAACTTTCTGAAATAAAATGATTTAGATTAGTAATTAGTCTAGTCTAGACTAGTACACCTGTTGTTGGGGTTACATTTCACTTGTGTAAACAGTATAGTGTTTGAAGTGAACAGTATAATGGTCACTGCAGTGGAGTGTGCTGGGATAAGATCACCAGTCCAGCTGTTAGCTCCACAATGGGTATATATGCCACCAGGTGCATAGAAGGTGTCCTTGTCCTAGCCAAGGACAAGTGTGTAAACACTGTAAAGTTTCAGCAAGCACTTCCATGTGGAATTTGGTGCCAGTTCTTTCACTAAGCAAGTCTCCTTTGTAAGAGGAGCCAGCTTGCAGGCTAGTTCAGGTAACTTCCCTCACCAGTTTTTCTTTTGGGATGATGACTCGGCATCTGGAATAGGATCCATGTGATCAAGACAAAGCAGTTAATGTTCGAACTGTTTCTTCTTGCTTTGTAATGTACGTGTTCTTTGTGAAAATTGTGCCTCCAAGAAGTGCACCACACAAAGGTAGTAATAGCATTTAACAAGTGTAAAAGTTGTCTTAATATTTATGAAAAGTGTGGCTATAGGAGGACTGTTTTCCATCTGTGCATGAATGCTGATCTGTAAGAGAAAGATGGCACTGTATAGAGTCTTTTGTCAGTGTATTATTTTTTTCACACTATACATTAAGAAAATACTTTTTATTCAGTTTCTAATCTCCATGTAGAAGTGAAAACACTACAGCTAACTATTTTTTTTTTCTGTCCAGTTGTGATTGGTTTAGTTACTCCCTTATCTCCGTTATTCTAGTTTTCCACTCAGTTTCTTTATTCTGGTTGTGAATTTGTAAACACTTGGCTTTCTGAAATAAGCTGTTCATTTAATCATCTGACTTGTACACTTACACTACAGTTCATGGAAAAAGTTGTCCATGGGCATTTCATCATTGTATTTGTTTAAGCACTGCAGAGGTACCTTGCACACTTTCTTCATGCTTTCCTACATCATTATCCTCATAAGCCTCACAAAAGAAGAATTTGATACCTCTTTCTCCTGCTTTATTGCACAGTGTAGTTTCTCTACATACCATCTGGAGTCAGCAGTTCTTGCTTAACGGTAATAAGTACTTCTGTCCAGTGGTATTTGCATTGTTAGAGAGCAAGGAAGCTCTGAAGAATGAGTGTTTGAACTGCAGAGCGGAGACACCTGAACCCGTGATGGTGGTGGCCCTTTGGGAGCAAGGAAGAGAACTTGCAGTTCTAGGAATTCTAGTAATTAAGAGCAGAGATGCTATATCCTTGCCCCAACATAGCTGGGTGGAAAAAATGGTTTGTAGACATCAATAGTTTGTAGCTTATGTTCTGCAGAGGGTTGTTTAAGCAAGTAAACTTACATTTGAGGTGGTGATAGAGAGTCTGTAAGAAGCAGCTCTTTACGTTTTTTTTATTCAAGTTATTAAAGAATGACTGAGGGGCAGTCTGAAATACATACAGTGTTTATAAACAGTATCTTGAAAATATTTTTTTTTGCTTTCTGAAATAGTGATGTTCTAGTTCCACTTGTGTACAGTCAGATTGCTGAGGGGGAGTCCTCTTGTCAATATGAAGAAAATTCTTAAGTAGACCTAAAGCAAGGGAAGCATGAGAAAGATTTGACAAATCAACATGTGATTATAGTAGTTGTCAGTGTTGCAGCATACAGCAGGCTTCTTAAGAGAAGTTACTTACTGTTTAAAACTTATGGTTTTTTGTGTACAAAAATGAACAGCTAGAGTGAGAATAGAATTGTCTAGTAAGGAGCTTGACTTCCATAAGCAGTTAAAATTCTGATATTTATTGTAGGAATATATGTTTAACATATAATTCTAAGTATCAGCTGTTTCAATGTTGAGGTTTTTTGTATTAATAGGTAGACGCCGTCCGGAATACATGGGGAGACTCCAATCCTACTTGTGATGCTTCTGAATTAAATATGAAAATACTAATTGGCAATATTACCTCTCTCTCTAAGGATGGTGGCTATATTAATCAGAATACTTTTTTTGCAATGGAAGATGTCTGTGAAGGTGTGTAGGGGCTTTCTTGTTTGCTCTTCCTTAACTTTTTTTATATGTACCATAGAAATATCTTCTGATAAACTTGCAGTCCACATCCCAAATAAGTTCTAATAGAGTGTATGTAGTGAAACAAACACAGTGATTTGGGTGAAGAAAGCTAGATGTTCATTCTCACTGAGCATAACTTGCATGCAGTCATGTAACCATAAGTTACATGTAAGCAAGTGTATTTTTTCCACTAGCATCTCTTACGTAGTTTGTCATAACCTACTGGGGGAAGAACTGCGAAGAGAAGTTTGAACTCAGTGGATCTGAATAATGCATTGTTCTGGCTGGTCATTTTATTTAACTTAAACTAGTTCTGTATGGGAGTAATGCAAATGTCATCAGTAGCAATTAAACTTGAGAAATGTTCTGGTTTACATAGGTTTCAAACCTTGTGAAGGTGACTGGGTGCAAGCGAAATATTTTATTAACCCTACAACATGGAACAGTAAAGCAGTTGCTGTAAAGCCTTTGAGATATAAGCGAGTAGACAAGGTAAATGTTCTGCACGTTGTTTTTGTCAAGAGGAATCTTGTGTGAAGTGGGGTTTTGAAGGTGGTTTTAAATTGCTAATATTGGTAGATCTTCTATAGCACATCTTTAATTAAAAGATAAAACATATCAACTCATCCATTTATAGGATTATTTCTAAAATAACAAAGCTTTTTTTTATTTGGATGCTTACTGTTGTTTTAGTTATATTGGTTGTAATGAGGATGTGTGGATTTTCAAACTTTTTTTAGGAAGCAATGACTGGAATTTATTATGTTTAATTTATCCAAGTGTTTTGGCTTAAAAACAACCCTTGTCCCTTTTTTATTTTAATGAAAATATTTGTTCCCTCTAGGAATATATATATTAAGTTTATTTTGTTTGCCTTAACTGTATATATTGAACAATATTTGCATGTCAAGCATAGGAAAAAAATTCTTCTCTTGTGACTGCTGGTGTTGAAGTATAAATTAGATAAGTTGGTAAGTCAAAGGCAGGTATGATGATTAAGTCAAATGTATGTATTGTAGTATGCGCTTAAGTGGAACCTAATGCTTATCTGAAGTACTTGTGTTTCTTTGCACTTTTAAATCTAAAGACAGTGATTCTAGGTTAGAGCTGTATGCTTGCCTCCCATGAATAATTGAAACTTCAGAATGCAGCTCTGTTAATACTAGAATGACTGTTGCAGGAAAAAACTATGCAATGATAGTATGCCTGTTAGCTTAAGCAGATAATATCAAGTAACACTGAATAACAAACTGTTACAGGTTCGCATTTCCAGCATCTGTGGAAGAAGTGGTACAGTAGATGAGAGTATATTTTTCACTTTGGATTCATTGAGACTTCCTGATGGCTATTCACCTTGTAGACATGACCTGGTGAACACCATTGTGGTGGAGAGCAATCAGTCGTGTTACATTTGGAGAGCTCTCTGCTTGGTGCCAGTCAGCCAGGATGGGTAATACTTACTCTTTCATTCTCTTTCCACATAATAACAACTAGAGATGAATTGTAATTATGCAGCTTAAATTTTGTTGTGTCTATTAAGCAAGAAATACTGTAAATTCTTCACTAGTTGACTAGAAGGCATGATAGATCATGGGGAAGATCAGAGTGTGATATGATTTTGCCCTTGCTTTTTCTTCCTTTCCAGAAGGTGGGGACAGCTGTACTTAGAGAAGCAAAACTAGTAACAGTTGAGCTCAGGGATATTGCTAGGCAAGGAAGGAATTTTTCATGGTTTTGTTAGAAAAATGCCAGGCTCGTGCTTTTACCTTGTGTTTCCTCTAATCTATATTCTTCTAGCGAGGACTTTACTGTTTGAAAACCATTCTCAGCAAAACTGATGTAAAATGGATGTTTCTTTAATCCATCTTGCTTAAGTTGCAGTGATTCTTCAGATATCTGTCCTAAACAGAATAGTTTAATGATCTGAATAATAGAGATTTATTGGGCTTGCAAGTATCAAACTGAGAGGTTCTGCAGGCGCACTTTAGATGGCATATGTGATGTGAGGAGGATCTGGACAGATTGCAGAAAAGGTTGGGAAAAGTAGATGATGTTCAGTATGGAGAAGAAGCAAAATTTTGTGAAATAATCAACTACACAAATGTAGAATGGGCAACAGCTAGTCAGTAGCAGTTCTGCAGCAAAGATCCAGAGTTTGACTTGTGAGTATGTCTGTCCTGTGAAAAACACAAATACTGCCTAAATGTATATAAATAGGGCTATTACCTGTAAAATCCGTCACACAGTGCTAACAAGGCCTTGGTAGGATTAGAGTCTGATTCTGCAGGCCAAAAATAAGCTGTTGGCCAATTGGAAAGTCCAAAGGAGAGCAAAAAGGACATTCTGATACCTCTCAAACATAGTCTTTGGGAAAACTTGCCGTGTTTGATCTCTAGGAAATATAGCTAAGGGCGGTACATATGTCTTCAAAGGAACTATGAAGAATGGAATAAGCTGTTTTCACTGGAGATAACGGATACAGTAGATTTAAATTGTAGCTAGATGAAGCTTGAAGTGTTTACATCACTTTGCACAACAGTACAATTTGTTCACTTATTCTTTCAGCTGGACCTATTTTTAATGATGGATTTTATACAGAAAATTATTACTAAAGCCAAGTTACAAAAGTAGACCTTAGGGTTGATTTCTCAGTTTTAGTGTATTTCCTACCATATCAAAAAATTGAGGCAGCTTAAGCTGCAATGGGAGACATCTAGTGGGCTTTGCTAGTAAATTGATGTAGCTAATAAAGAACAACTGCAGTCATTTTCTACTTTATTATATTAGATAATTTAGGAAAACTTAGGGTGTGTAAATATTGGCGAGATTATGAAAATATTTCCAAGTTTTCATGCCAGTTTATCTAACTGAATAGTTTCTTAATTGTAGAATAGAAACAATTTTTTAAATGGTTTCTACAGGTAGCTGAGACTGAGAGGTTAGAGCTCTGGTCACTGTCTCAGACAGGGAAGAGCATGTGACTTTGGTTTCATAGGCATTTTTCATCAGTAGTATGTGTGATAATAGTTTTTAAGGGTGCTTTTTGTTTTCCAGCTTTTTTTTTAAATTTCTTCTTCAGTTTGCTGCTTTCAGATTGTAGCAATAAGCAGAAGTCATAAGTACTTGGGGTTTGTGTTGAAACACTTCCAGGCTAGTCATTTTATCTCTTAAGCTCCACTGTTAATCAGGAGTCTTGCTAAGGAGCTGCTCTTTGTGTCTTGGTTCGGCTCCCAAAGAGATCCATAACAGCTTCAGTCACCAGTTGATTCAGCTCTTCAGCAAAGATTAGTTAGCTTCTTAATGATTTTAGTCTTATATCCAAAGTTTTATCCTGGTTTATTGTGCTGCTGGCAAAAGGCTTGTTGTTTTTAATTTGCTGCTTAAATTAGTAAATGTAATCTGATTGTCTTGGAAGTATAAGTAGCTGAGAAAAAGTGAACCCTCTCACCTGCTTCTTCCTAAATACTGTGACTATGCTTTGGTATAGTGATTCTTAAATTTGTGCTGAATCAAAGATATTTGCTGAGTCTATTTGTTTCAAGATTGCTAACTAAAATTATTTTTGCAGACAATCTCACTCTAATGGAGTCAATCTGGATGAGCCTTATGAAAACTTAATGAGAGACAAAGGAGGGTTGGAAGTATCAAGAATGACTCATTTTGGAACCCTGAAGCAGGGGGAATCTAAAAGAATGATCATTTGCATAGAGTAAGCCTTTCTGATTGTTCTAAGCTTTCTTTCTTTCCATCACTCCATAGTCTGTAAACCTGTCTTTCATACAGAAGCCTCTCATAGTTGAGCCTTGTGGTTCATGGTCTTCAAGTAACCCCCAAATACTATGGAATTAAAGAGAATTTCATATTGAACTTAGTGTCTTTAGGACAGTCTTTTTATTGAGCATCTATCTTGCAGATAGTGCTTTGAGACTCCCCAGTCCTGTGTCTCTTTTCAATCCTAACAAAATCCTTTCTGGAATGAGGATTAAAGTAAATGCTTTTACTTGTAAGTGTGTTTACTTTAAACTGCAGATATGCTGTCATCTTCAAAATCTTAGAACAAGAGGACTGTTGCATACTCACGTATTAAAAGCAGACCAGATTTTTTCTATTTGTTTGCTTGGTTTTTTTAACTTGGATGCTGAAGAACTATGTTGGCGTATCCTTGAGGGTTTTTTGTTTTGGTGGGTTTCTTTTTTTTTTAGTGAAGACTATACAGATAAGAATAAGGAACTAAATGAAGAAATAGTTTTTTTACATCTGGGCATAGAGGCTCAAATGAAGTCACACCTGAATACCCTCTATTTGTTGCTATGTGCCCTTTCTTAAGAGTTAGTTACCCAATGATAAATTTTAAGTTACCATAACTTTTTTTATACACAGTATTTCTGTATGCTTCATAAGGTAGTTGATATGACCTAGAAATATTAACATTTAGCAGAGGTTCTAGTCCTCATGAGTTAGAAGCAGCAGTGCAATTTCTTTCTGATAGCAGTTATGAAATAATGGTGAACTGACCTGCTACAGACAGTTGTACTTGACTTCAGATAGAATTAAGCTTCCCAAGAACCTTAACTATGCATTTAATTATGTAATTAATTACATAACTACTTCTAGGAATAAAGGGAGTGTACCACAGTCCTTAATCAGCTGCAGATTAGCTGGATGGGTGAAAGACAAGCAATTCAGTTTTCAGATTCCTCAAAAATGTGAGAACAGTCCAGAAGCACATCTGCCATCTTTTCCAATAAATCAAGGAAACCTCTCAAAAGCTGCGATTAATTCATATAACAGTGGAGGAACAACATGTGAGTCATTGAATAATACATCCATTATGAAGAATGGAGTCATTCCAGGTACAGTGAAATGTTAACATTTGAATACTGAGTGTTAACTCCTCAGAAGACCTGTAGGTTTGTTTGAGAAGACTTGCCTATGCTAGCAATAGCAACTGTGGTAACAAAATTTATTATAATCTGTTTACTACAGAAGGAATTAATTCTCAGGATATAAACTTATCAAGGACAAAAGAAAACTTTTCCTTGGTGAAAGATGAAAATCTACATAATGGAGGAAATGAGCAAAGAGAAGATGTGGAACAACCAATAAAGCATGTCAATATTACTGGAGAAATTGTCATACCACCAGGTGGAAAAACATTCATAGTGATCATATGCACAGCTGTGTAAGTATTTCTTTCCATTGGTTCTGACCAATACAATGGAAACAAGTCACAAAAATTGACTTAATAGTTCCCTTATTCTGGGCACAGTTCTCTTTTTCGTGTAGGATAAAGTAAGCCAGCACATATTAGCAAATGATGTGGAAACCTATATTAGACCTTGAAAGTAGTTAGCATTTTAATGCTTGATTCTGATTTTTGTTGAAAGAAAATGGTAGTAGTAAATGAAGAAATACAGTGGGAGTAGATACTTCTCTAAAAAAACACAGTAAGGTGAAGATAATGCCTACAGCTGATTATATCTGTTTCAGGAAACCCATTGCTCCATGAGCACAAGAGCAATATAGATTTCCTGGGAATTTTTGTGTTACGTCTGATATGTTTCTTCCAGTCTCATACCCTGATGTCATATTCATGTTGCTAGATGCCCCAATCTCAAGCTTCCCTGTCCTGTGATAATAAATGCAGGTTATGTATGCTGAAATAAAAAAAAAGCTTTCTTCCTTGAAGGTGTAACTTATAGAGGAAGTGGTTTGCAGATCTTAGAAAACCCTTGAAAAACAAAAATACTTTGCTGTACAAAATATTTCAGGTATTTAGTTAAGAATAAAAAGTGACTTTGTGTGAGCTCTTTCAGAATTCAAGTAGGAACCTCATGCGGGAAAACTTGCTTTCATGTACTTTCCAGTTACTTCCAGCTGTAGCTCTACAAACATTGTGTACCACAACCATTGATTCTTATGATCATAATTTAAAAGTTGGACAGGGGAAACCAAGGTCAAATGGTTTGATTCATCAAAGTAACGCTGCATTAAATTTCACACTATTTCTGTTACCATTTTAAATAGTGAGGCAATGGGTAGAAATTTTCTTAGGAGGATGATTTAGCTGCAATTTGAAAGATAAGCTGCAGGCATGGCCTGTCCTTGTGGAGAAAGACATGTAGAAAGAACAATTTATATTTCACTGTAGATCTGTAAATGCCACAAAGTCTGAGAATCTTCTAATAATACAGAACGATCCACACAACTCCATGGGAGGCTGCAGCATGAAGGTAACAAGTGCTTGCTGGCCATTTAAGAGACCATAGAGACTGCAAATTTAGACCATAAATCTGGACAGTTCAGTGTCTGCACTGAGTCTGTGTATCAGAGAAAACCAGGCTATAGCTTTAACCTGAGCAGGTAGCGTTAGCTGGCATGAAAAAGTGGTACTCCTGCCAAAGAGAAAGTAAGCTGGAATCCTTCTGGGATGCTTTTGTTTCAGGCACATAGTAACAGTGTTGGACTGTGTAGTTAGTGCTGAGGAGAGAACTGGGCTCTGGGTAGTGCTGGGATGAGTTCATTAAGGGATTTCAGAGCAGATGGTGTGTGTTAGATCTTTTGTCTTAAGTTCCTTAGAAACCAATCTGAAGAAACAGTTCCTTCTGATCTCTTCCCCTCTGTCATTCACCAAGCACCGCTTACACATAGAAAGTGTGTTTTTTCAGATATAAAGGATCTTTCCTACTTTCTCCACTTGATGTGTTTACAGTTAGGATTCAGTTCTGAGTAGCCTTAAGGAAGGTGGAGCAAAGCTGTTGCTGCAAACAGTGAAGAGAGATGCTTCAGGTTCCTCTGGTGGAAATGTCTGGCTAATCTTTTTCAGTATCAGTAATTTCAAGATGTTACTTGTGACAGAAGTATTAATTCTGTACTTAGTATGTTGAAGGGAGGGATTTTGCTCTTTACACAAGCTTTTGATGAAATTGGGGGGTTGAGATTTTTACTCTTTATTGTTATAAATTATTAATTTTATAATTTATTATTTATCATACCAATTTTATTTTAAAAATTACTTACATCTGGGGAAAATAAAGTATGAACATGATGGTTTTAAGAATATAACTTCTGCTTACTTAAAGAAATCCTGGGTACAGTAAAGAACTCCTGTTGCTTGGTTTTTCTGATTTTACTGTTGGACGCTATATTGAAGCCAATGTAACAAATGAAGAAGAATTACTAATAGCACCTGTGGAACCATTTTCTCCAAGAAAGCCTAAAATTATTCCAGAACCTCAGCCAAGCAAGACAACAGTGGTTGTCCCTAAATACAGAAGGTACTGTGAATTAGAGCAAAAAATGACACCTAATACTGCTCTATTTGGTATTGCTATACCTGTTCTGTCATGCTGACAAAGAAAATGTGAAACTGGGAAAGTCTGAACATGTTTATGTATGTACGTTGTAAACAAGATAATTGTGGACATTACTGAGAAGAGGTTGTTTTAGTAATGAACTGCTTGATTTCTTTGTAGATTTGTCAAACAGGAGCTCTTTCTACTATATAATGTGGTGATAAACAAGATAAATACTGTTGCATAGTAATCTACAAGTAACAATTGTGTTTTTAAGAAAAAAAGATGGAAAATTGGAAATAGTTTTGAGAGAATTAGCTTCTTAACTCCTCAGGCAACTTTGACATCTATATCTGATGTTTCCCATCTTTCATTCAGAACTTTTCCTTTTGCAAATAAGCTTCTGTTATACTTACAGTATTTGCTTAGTTATAAAAATATCCCTAAACTGAAAAAACAGACACACGATGTTTTCAAATCATCAGTAACTGGAACGCTTATCTATCTTCCCAGTATAGCAAACTTCTCAATTGTCACTTTGAAGGAATCATTCTGTCATGTGTGTGTTTTGGTTTTATAACCTTGATGATGTGGCATGTTAATTAGCTGGTTTTCACATATATAATTTGAGAAAGCTAAATGATATGTTATACTTTTTTGTTTTAGAAATCACAGAAAGCAGTTGCCAAGCTTTCTCCCGCATTATACCATACCAAATGAGTTAAGAAAATGTGTGGAGCAGGAGTTAGACATACTGACCTTTCAGCCTCTCCTAGCAGAGGTATGCAAGTGTACGTTATGTAAGAAAATATATTTTCTGTAAGTGTGTTTGTTCAAGCTGGCCTTAATTTAGCAAAAACGTGTAGCCCTTAGTGTAACAGAAGATGATGTAATACTGTTACCAAGTAGACTTAAGACTTCAGTCTGTATCCCCTAACTTCCATGCGTTTCTGTATGTCACAGAATCCAAGCTTACAAGAATCCAAAAGGGTAAATGTGAAAAACTGAAAAGGGAGTAGAAGTATAATGGGGGCGGGAGGATATTATAGAAACTGAACAAAGATTCCTCTTCACTTTCAGTTTTTAGGCATCATTGCAAAGGTGTTTTTGGGGTGTCAGAACAGTAGTCCAGCAGTTATTTCATAGCAAATGAAAGCAGAAATTCTGAAGTTATTGCAATAGAGGATCCTTTTCTGGTTGTTCAAAACTTTTTTTAAAAAATCCTCAAATTTAATTCACTACAGCTTGTTCAAATTCTTCCTGCAAGTATAGCGATTTCAGAATACATAAAAAAAAAAGCCACCAACCTGAAGTCTAACAAGAATATTACAGTGATTCCTTCTCCAAAACTTTGTCCTGATTTCTGGTAGAACATTGCTGCAACTCACTTTTTTCCCCTCTAACTTTTTAAGGACTTAACCTTTTACATTTTTGAAAAATTTTAAGTCCAGTTTGTTGTCTGCTTTCTAAACAGCTCACAAAACCTGAGGTCACAGCATTAAGATAGCAGGTTAGTGATCCTCTCTCAAAAAGAAGATAAAACTCTGTAGTGTTTGAAATAATTTTATTCTGAAAGCCTGCCATTAATGGTAACTTTTTTTTAACCACACCTTAAGTTCTATCTGGTACTGGTAACTGTTTTAAGACTGTTCCTGAAAGCACTGCTCATTCACCTTGTATTTGAGTGGGAAGATACCAAATAGAAAGCATTCTGTGCTATCATTCATTGTTTAGATAGGAGAAATACCTCTTCAGTGAGATGCATTAAGCTCTGAGGGAGAAAGTTCAGGTTCTTTCATCTTGGCATAAGTTGTATAATCATCAGCCAGGGGCCAAGACTGACATGACTCTCTCTTCACCTGTCTCTGCCCAGCGTACTTAGATTTTTATGCTTTCTGGGATTGCTGAGCATAGAATTCAGCTTGTAGATTGCCTCTGAATTCAGATGTTGAAACTGCCATTGTAGTTGGGAGAGACTTGGTTGACTCTTTACCTGACTGGCTATTGTATCTGAGCTCCAAGGGTTATACTAATTCTGCTTTGACTGCAGGGGGAGTATAAAATATTAGTTGGTGTATAGATACATGTATTTATGTGCCTTAATTGGCAACCCAGTTGCTGTGCAGTCTGTCTGAAGAGGTGTTTTGTATAATGTTAAGAATAGTGGGTTCTGTATCTTAGTGTAGAATTTACAACAATAATGTATACTGTTTTGTTTTTCAGCATCTTAATCTAGATAATTATAAAGCAAACTTTTCTACTCTCTTGTGGCTTGAAGAAATCCATGCAGAAATGGAGATAAAAGACTTTAACATGAGTGGGGTTACTTTGAAAAGGAATGGGAACTTTTTAGTGTTGGAAGTGCCAGGAGTGGAAGAGGGCAGACCTCACCTGATTACAGGTAGTAACTAATGTAAGATAAAGCCAAATAGCATGTTGATCAATATTTTCAGTGCAATGCAAACTCCATTGCTTATTCATTTGTTTAAAGAAGTCTTACACATACTTGAACACAAAGTTATTAATCTAGGCTACTAGACAGGTGAACAGCACTGTTAGTATCTCAGTGTGAGTCTTACAGTGGCTGCTGTCTGAAGCAGCATTGCATGTGTCTGTTCTTATGCATGTTCTGATATTTAGGATTTTTCATGTACAGAAATTGGTGGTGCTTTCAGCAAAAATAAAATGTACAATGTAGTAATAACTTAAAGACAATAGGTGTATCCAAAGCAAAATCTGGGAAAGTAGTTAAAATTGAATTCAGAATCTCTAATATAATATACAGGATCCTGTTTTCAGGAGGTGTTGTCTGATGGCATCAATATTAGGTGCCTTTTAAAATGTAATATACAACTACATACGGCATTTTGGAACAGGTACTCATGGATACAGCAACTTTGGCAAAGTTAGTTAACATCTAGCATCCTGCAAATTCCTAGTTTAACCATGCAAAAGAGGAAGAAATTAAGTGCTGTGGTGAGAATTTTACTATTCCTTGTAACAGTATGTTGCCTTTTAACTTTGTTTACAATTAGGTGATAAGGTGATACTGAAAAGTCAGGTCTACTCTGAGCATATAATAGAGTACGTTGCCTATATTACTGAGGTAAGCAAGGTGTATCTCCTGTTGAAAATACTGTGGTCCACTGGTTTCAAAGGGGAAACTGGCAATTTATAGAGTTACGGACTAGTTTAACCCGACTTTTGGGAAGCTAGATTTATTTTACCTACATTCTGAGTGGTGGTTTTGTATTTTTATTGTATTTTTTGAAGACTTTGGCTTCCCTGTTCTTTCTAGATTATAATCTTTACCTGCTCTGAAAGCACTCAATCTAGATATGCAATATGTTGATAGCAGGTAAATCTAGGTGTTCTTTTTGGAGGTGATGGGGCATTCAGTGCTTTCAGAGATGCTTCTTTGTGTTTGAAGCACTGAACCTTCATCAGTAAACTGACTTTTTTTTATCCTTGCAACAGATATGTAATGAAGATGTTACTCTTAAATTTAATGCAGACTTTGAACAGGCTTACAACTTGGAACCCATGGATGTGGAATTTGTTCACTGCAGGTATTACAAGTTTCCAAAAAGCTGCGTTTAATGATTCCTCTAGTAAAGTGACTTTTAAAATACACATGACTGTCAATTGGTTGTTTTGGTGGATACAGATCAGAGAAGGACATAATTAAGATCTTGCCAATGCTTCCACCTCTTTCCCTCAACACACCTTTGCCGCTACATTCATTGGTAAAAGACTGCAAGTGTAGTCACTGTGTACAAAGAATTCTTGTCTTAAGCCTCTCTAAATGATTGCACCAATGCCAGGCAGTGAAATGGGGGGGGTGAGGTGGGGTGTTTTGGTTTTGGGCTTTTTTCTTGTTTTTTTAAGAAAAAAAATATATCAATATAGCTGCAGGACTGCAAAAGAAATTGCTGATGTTAACCACCCATCCTTTCTTACTTTTGTTTTATTCATGGGATGTTATTATCTGTATATAGTTGCTTAATCTTCCCTGTAAAATCAACTTTGCAGAGAACTTCCTTGAAAGACTATCTAAGTCTAGAACACCAGGCCATCTCTGTCTCACGGAAGAGCTAGAAAATACATGTATCAATGTTATTCATAGCAAAGCTGTTGACTGACACTTCTGCAGCGTATTTCTCAAGAGATGCTTGTTTAAAAAAAAAAAGTGTTTTTATATAAAACTCCTATTTTTACGTGTACTGATGCCTAGTGAAAAATACCAGATACCTTGTAAGTGTATGCTGTTTTAGTTTATGGAAATGTAAGCTTTTACTTTAATCTACAAATTTTTATTCTGATAATAGGATTACTAGCAGGCGATGCCAGTTGGCAGTTGAGCAAGCTATTTACCTGGGTGAAAAAGGTACACTTCAGTTGACTTAAGCTGTCTAGAGGAATTTGTGGCGAGTCTTGTGTTTTATATTGCTTTCACTTCAGGGCATACTGAGAAGAATGCATTGTAGTTTGTTCTTAGAGGAGTTTTCTGCAACTTTAAAAAAAAAAAAAAAAAAAAAAAAAAAAAAAAAAAAACAAAACAAAACCCTCTGAATCTACAGTAGGTGTCATCAGAATGATTTCATCTGTTGGCCATCACAGGGGAGAGGAGTGGAAACAAACTTCTGTGAGCTGTTTGAGCCAATAAGAACTGTAGAAATCATACTGTTATAATAATAGCAAGTGAAATGGCAGTGTTTTGTGTTACCTCAGAATTTATTAAACAGCACTGATCTGTTTTATGGTTGAGTAGAATAATTTGTATGAACTTCACACAGGTCTTTACCACTTTCACATTAGTTCTAATAAACCAGTTTTGGCAACTCAGAGAAAGCTGATGTATCAGCAGTAATGTAATCAGTGAAACATGCAAAGTGTTTGTGTGGCTTTCAAATTTCTCTGCTTTCTCTTTGTCCTCTAAATTTGAAGTGTTATTTCCGGAACGGCTTGTCTTAGAATCACCACAAGCTATCAAGGCCCAGAATACTACTGAGTATTGTGTTGTTGATGATGGCCTTGAACGATGTTCCCAGCAGGAAAGTAAGGTATCTATTCTGTAAATGTTCCTTAAAATGCTGAATACCATTCAAACTGGTAACAGATATGTCCTGTACAGCTCTTGTTAGAAAGGATTTGCATAATGGAGTATCAAAGAATCAAAGTTGTATTCTGCTGCTTTCTGATGACAGAAGTTTTTGTTTGCTGCCTGAGGACAGGGAGTTTTATGATAACTGATGCTATTAAGCTAACGCTCCTATCTCAAATGGAAAGTGCTTATAAAAAAAACCTGTATGATTATAATTGGAATTTTCAGATTTGCCTTAGGCAGGTTTTCATAGCTACTGTTGAGTAGATACTTAGGTCCTGTTACTGTGGCAGGAAACAATTTTATGACAGAAGGTAATAATTCTGTTCTGAGTAGATTTACCCAGGTTTCTTAACTGCTAGTTAAATTATATGGAGAAAATACAGAAATCTTAGAAAGGACTTCAGAAGGTTACCTAGTCCTCCTTCCTATTTGAAGCAGGACTGTAACCAACACTAAATCAAGTCAGCTTGAGGTGGGTGGAGGGTGGGTGTTTATTTTTGTCTAGAGGTTCCACAGCCTCTGCATAACCTGTGCTTCACCACCTTTCCACTCAAGATTTTTTTTTCCTAATTCCCAGTATTCCTTCCACCTGCAACTTGTGGATGTAGTCCCTTGTTATATCATATGTGACTACAAAGAAGAGTTTCTCTTTTTTTTTTGTAACTCTGATTTAAGTCATCATAGGCTATTAGACTGTTTCTTCATCTCCTCACGACCAAACTAAAAACCCAAGTTCTCAGCCTCTCCAGTTCATAACAAGAACATGATATTGGCTCATATACAGTTCTAGCATCCATAGTAACCTAGGATCCTGAAAAGGGCCTGAGGATTACTACTCAGTTGGTGGGTTCTCAGCCTATCTTGGTTCACACAGTTATTCAGTCCCAGGTGTGGAGCTTTCTACTTCTTAATGAATTTCATGAGTTTTTTGTTGGCTTTGTTGCCAAGTTTCTCATGGTCCCTCTGAACTGAAGATGCACCATCAGGCATTTGAGGTATGACTCCTGACTGTGTTGTCTGCAAATTTGTCGAGGATGTTATTTGGTCTTGTCCTAGTCATTGATGAAGATACTGAATAATATTGGTTCCAACAGCAACCCTTGGGTTCTTAGCTTTTGACCAGCTTCCAGCTGAGTATCAAACTATTGATTAATACTCTTTAAGCCCAGTAGTTCAGTCAATTTTCAACTTGTCTAACTGTCTGTTGATCTAGCTAATATGTCCTCAGGCTATAAATAAGAATGATGTGGTAAGTAAACCAGTTCAGAAGCCTTGCTGAAGTCAAGGAGTATTGCAATGACTGCTTTTCTTTTGTCCACGTAATAGTCTGTCCACATAATAGTCTCTTCATCATAGAGGAAAATCAGGTTGGTCATGAAAGGTCTACCCCTTGGTTTAGCCATGTTGACTATTCCTGGTCTCCCTTTTTTCCAATCATGTGAAGGACATGGAATCAAGAAGGTTGTGCTCCATGATATTCCTAGGGACTGGGGTGAGGCTGACAAGCTATAGTTCCCCAGATCTTCCTTGTCTGTCTTAAATTGGAGCAATATTAGCTTTTTCTTGCTGTCAGAGGCATTCCCTGCTTGTCATGATTATTTTCTGTTGTAGATAATAGACAGCAGTGTCCACAGTCATATCAGCGTGGTGAATCGTATCTACCCTATCCAGTGTCTCTAAGCAGTTTGTAGCATGGTCCTCCCCTTCTGTTACTTGTCCCTTTCCTTCCCATATTGTTACTTTGTGCAGGAGTCTGGAGGCCTGCATGTGAGGCAGAAAGGGCATTGAGTTCTTTCCCATATCATCCATCAATAAATTGTCTTCTCTCATCCATCTGTGAGCCTCCATGAGCCTTGAACTGTCTCTCTTCCACCACAACATTTGCTAAATCCCTTATTACTCTGTTCTTGCTGCATTTTAGCTTCAGCTGTACTTTGATCTCTTTGACCTTCCTGATTTTGTCCAACTGTCCAAGCAGTGTTTTTATCTTTTGCCTGTCCTTGTTTCTGCTTATAATAAGCTTTTTATGAATTCATCAAGAAGCTACAAGCTTAGCTAAGCAGGCCTTCTATTGAAATTCCTGACGATCTTGTGCAACAGGATGGTTTTCTTATGATCTCTCCATAAGCAACTTTTAGCTCTCCTGGGCATCTTTTTCCCCACGCGGTAGCTTCCCAGAGGATTTTGCCTGGTGATTTCTTACAGAAACTGATGTTTGCTCTAGAAGGGCCAGAATTCTGACTCTGCTGCTTTACCTTCTTAGCCTTCCTCCAATCTTGCAATCTCTGCAAAAAAAGCTGGTATATGGACACATGCTCTCTCCTGTATTTGAGCAGCAAGTCTAGTAGAGTGTTATTTCTGATCAGTATGTCAGCCATTTACGTTAGGAAGCTGTCACCAACTCAGTCTAGAAATTCTAGGCATTGCCTGGGTGAATTGCAACAGGTGTGTGAATGACTGAAATCTCCAGGAAGCTGCACAACCTGTGATCAGGACACTGATGCCAATTGTTTGTCAGAAGTCTCATCCATGTTGTCTTCCTTCTGGCGGGGATTTGTTACAGACCACCAGACAATATTGCTGCTGTTCCATCCTCCTGTGGTAACAACTCAGACATGTCTCTGGTTTTGCAATTAATTATGTGCAGTCAAGGAGCTCCTGCACGTAGACCCAGAGCTGTGCTGGTGAGAGCAGCAGCACAGTTATTGTTCTGCAAGATGCCTGCTTCTACTGGGGCCTTTCTGTTTGACTAGAAGGATGGTGGAAAACATCATACCTCATGCTTACCCCAGATCTATATGATCTCCCGCTTGATCTATTCAAGGTGTCACTAGTACCCACATGAGTAAGCAGCAAAGCGAGTAGTCAGAAGGACTAGATGAGCCTTGCAGTCTTTCCATGACACCATGGCTCTGAGAAAGCAGCAAACATCTTTGGATGATACCTCTGTCCTGTACAAGAAGGCGTGATCAATCTCTAACACTCATCACTTCACTGGATTAGGATCACTATTATTAAGATGATTGAGTCATCTGGTCCAGAACCTTGCAAACACCACATTCCCTACAAGCAGTTTTCTCCCACGCTGCAATCTGAAAGAGGCATCATCTTGCTTAGTGGTATGGAATGTGAACGTTAGCTTTTGTGGAAGGAAACAAGTTACTCAGCCGTAGCTTCAAAATCCTCATCTTAGCCTGCAGAGTATTTGTGAAATAAATGTTTAATGTTCACATAAGCCAAACTTTTAGAAATCTTAAATTTAAGGTGGGAATTGCTAGCACCTTCTTCTACTACTCTATCTTTCTGTCTTCGCAGTAGATATTCTATTTAATGGGATAATGCTATTTAATGAGAAAAATTAAAACCTAGCAACTTCAAAAGTGTTAGTGAAGATAGTTGCCAGGTTATAAATGCATTTATTTTCACTTGCTTTTTTTAAGGTCAAAAAACTGCAGAACAAACAGGCAAATTGCATGGCATCGAGGGAGATGAACATAACAGATGTGATGAGAGTAGCTGCGCCAACAACAAGCCAACTTGGTATACTTTAATACTTTATATTCAAGTATAGACAGTTCAGGATTGCAATCACTTCAGTAAACCAGGGCTGAGTAAGATACCTTTTAGATGTCCTCATGCTCTGTCTTTTAAAGACAAATTGTAGAACAGTACTAGCAGGAAATTTTCATTGGAGTCTTTCTGTGGATTACTTAAACATCTCTAGTTCATAGAATCATAGAATGGTTTGGGCTGGAAGGGACCTTAAAGATCATCTAGTTCCAACCCCGCTGCCATGGGCAGGGATACCTTCCACTAGACCAGGTTACTCAAAGCCCTGTCCAACCTGGCCTTGAACACATCCAGGGAGGGGGCAGCAAACATCTAGTGATATATTTTGTACTCAATAAATTATCATTTCCCAGTCATTTACTGGAAAACTTTTGGTCATGTTCAAAGTTTCCAATTTGTTACAAGGATGCTGTGTCTCACCCTTGGGATAGCTACATTTTGGCAAAAATACTAAAACTTTAGAAAAGTTTTCAGAAAGCCCAGATCATTCCTATTCTTTTCTGGAAAGTGTGACTTTAAATATCAGTGTACTTAATTGCCAAAGAGGGTGATTTTATCACTTTGTAGCGATAGGATGCCTAAATAGGGAATGGATTACCTAGAATGCACTTCTGTCCAACAGTTAATAAGATTCTGCTGTGGAAAGCTAAAGCTAGACTAATTCAGAGAGAATGAAGAAAAAAATTTCAGTAGTCATTCAGTAGTCATGACTTAATACTGGTTACCTAGTAGTTGTACTATCACCGAAGTACCAGTTACTGAAAGTTGCTGAAATTTTGCTATTCTAGGACAAAAAAGTGAGCTTGATGCTAAAATTACTGAATAGAATTTTTAAGATTGTTGGGTTATGTAATCATAGTCCTTTTCTGGCCTTCAATTTTATTGAAGATCCAGGACACTTCTGAAACATTAATGGCTTATTTTCTACAGGCTATTCTGTGAAATCAGAATTTTTGAGAAATTCATGAGTTGTTACCACATAAGGAAAACGAAAATTTTTTGAAGCATAATGTGAATTGGAATTGCTTTAATCTATGTACGTTAAAAATATTTATGTGGATTTTTAATATATGCTTATCTTGATTATAGTTGGTGAAACTGTGACACTTAAAGAGAGAGCTGGTGAATTTTTCAATCCGATGCTGAATGAGCAACAGAAACTGGCAGTGAAAAGGATACTGAGTGGCGAGTGTCGTCCAACACCTTATGTTCTCTTTGGACCACCAGGAACTGGAAAAACATTAACAGTAATTGAAGCTATTTTACAGGTAATGGTGGATGACAAATCAGTCATCTCTAATCTTTTCAGTGTTGGAACACTTACGGTAATTCTGTAAGTACTGTGATATTTTTTTCCCAAGGAGTTTTCAAAATACTCTTTTTAAGATAACTTTCTATAGCTCCGTGAAAGAGGAAAGACTTGATACGAGTTTAACAGAATTTCCGAATAGCTTATTTTCAAGTCATCTTGTCTTTGTCTTTAAAGCATTAGCGAACAGTATCTAACTTGTGATTCCAGTAGTGCATAATATATTCATGAAGCACAGGTATACATTAATATGATAACCATTAATTAATTCTGCTGTTGGTACACTCAGTTTGAGAGTACTTATTCATGACTGTCAAGACTAGTGTTCTTGAACTGCAAAAGGATGGATGAATATAGTGTGTATGCAAAACTCTTCTGGATTCTGTATTCAGTGAAATAAAATGGGCATATTTGGGCTACAGCTACTTCTCTAAATAATCTTTTTTAATGTCCATCTTCTTTAATGTAGATACATTATACTCTACCAGATAGTCGAATTTTGGTTTGTGCGCCATCAAATGCTGCAACAGATCTGATTTGCTTGCGGCTGCATCAAAGCAATCTGTTAAAACCAGGAGCTATGGTCCGAGTTAATGCTAGCTTCAGGTCAGCAGAGGTAAATGTTATAGATATCTGCCAGTTAATATTTCCATTTTAATACTTTGATCTTAAAATACTGATTTAGTAATGTAACTGTCAGTGGTTGTTAGGCTCGTTAGGCTTACTTAGGATCCAAACTATGAACATATTACTTCAGCTTTTCCAGAAGATTAACTGGAAAATGTTGATCGTAGTCCTTAATTTGATTGTATGAGCATAAAATCTTAATCTCTTTCCTGCAGTGCTTAACTCCACAAGCAGCACATACGTATCGGTGGGATTTTTAATGTGGTAAGATGCTTTGACTTACAAAGCAATCCTAAAATCTGTTACTGAAGTCAAGCCTTTGTCTCCAAATTAAGACTACTTACACAGAAAAGTAAGCAAGTAGGATTGTCACTCTTACACAGTACATGCACATTGTGTGTGCATTTTACATATATGTGTATATTTATATACATATATATGTATGTATACGAAACATCCATATGTTCAATTTTGATCCTTACAATAAAGAAAACACAGATGTCTTGCATATGTGTTACTTTGTTTAGGCAAATTAATGAAGAATTCATTTTGGTGTGTGAATGGGTCTAAATATAAGTGTTTTGCTCAGCTTCTAAAATAGTTTTCAGCAGGCTTTTTTATTCAAATTAAAACGTTTAGTTTTAGAGCAGCATTTTGTTTTACAAAATACATTTTTGTTTCTGCAGCAAATTGATGACATGGTGAAACCTTACTGCAAAGATGGTGATGATATTCAGAAGGCATCATGGTTCAGGATAATAATTACAACATGCAGCAGTGCAGGAATGTTTTATCAAACAGAAATACGGTAGAGTACTATAGATAGGAATATCACTGAGATAGCTGGATGCTACAAAACCCAGAGCTTTTAGACACCTTCTGTACTGTAACTTGAGCTGTTTTAATACAGTCTATTGCATGTGCCTCTATTTTGAAATTGTCTTCCTAGCAAACCACTTGGTTTTAGTCATGTTTCAGCAGAGACTTTCTCCATGGTAAATTTTAAGAATTATCTTGAATAACGTTAAACAATTTTGACACAATAACTTCTTCTCCACTACCAGTGGGAGCCTTGAAAATTACATTGCTGTTGACAATCATTTTGGCTCAAAATGATTGTCACACTAAAAATTATATTGTATTTGGTTTTTATCAAGTCACCTTTACTAACTGTAAACAACCACCATGTCAAGTGCTGTTAACTAAAGATTCCTCTGATTTTGATTTTAAAGGGACACACTGAAGCCTAACTGGCTTGAGCTGTTTGGTAGAAACAAAGCCTGGAGATTGTCTTTGCTATACCAAGTACATTGTTCTAATTAAATAGCTGAAGGAAATTGAGGAAAACTTTTCCAAGTGTCTTAACCTTGGTATAAACAATGCTTTAATTAAGATAAGCAGTGATTGTGTGTATCGGAGTATGTAAGTGAGAACAAAGATGACAAATTAAAGTTACTGGGTTGTTTTTTCTATATTCTGTGTTGAAAATATCTATCTTTACTCTGTGTGTGTGGAGTTGCCTGGCACACTTGACAAAAGTTAACAGAATTGCTGAGGTCAACCACAGGGTGGCAGAATGAACTAATCTGAAAACAGCCCTGTTTTGGGTTCATGTTATTTAATTGTAGGCTTGGACACTTCACTCATGTGATTCTGGATGAGGCAGGGCAAGCAAGTGAACCAGAGAGCCTGATTCCTATTGGGTTGATTTCAGAAGCTAATGGACAGGTAGTTCTCTTAGCATCACTTCCTGAAAGGAAAAAAGTCTTGGTTTACTGTTTTTATTTTTGTGAATGATGTAGGATGCAGCAGCTATTTCCTGGTAATGAGTATGGAATTCTGAGTATTTGTAATAAACCTTATTCATGCACAATATCCATTTCCCACAGTTAAATGAGTTGTTTTACATCTAAAACAAGTCTACATTGGTAGGACAGGATTAAGTGTGTGGAAGATGTCAAAATAAAAACATACTTTCTTAGTTTAAGACAACAACGTACTTCTGTCCTGGGCCTAACCCTTCCTTGCAAACAGATTAGATGTTTGGAGGAAAGCAGAATACTTGATATAAATTGACCTTTGAATTCTGAAGTGTGTATGTTGTTATTGAAACTACATGTTTTTAATAACTTTTAATACAGGATGGATTTTTTAATTGCATATACAGATAGTTCTTGTTGGAGATCCAAAGCAGTTAGGGCCAGTAATAAAATCTAAAATTGCACTGGCTTTTGGATTAAATACGTCCTTGCTGGAAAGACTGACATCAAGAGAGATATATCTGAGAGATGAGGATGCTTTTAGTGCCTATGGAGCATACAATCCTTTGTTGGTGAGTAAAACCACAATTTTAAATAATTTTTTTCCATCTAAATCAAAAAAGGAGAAACTGTGGTTCCTGCTGTTTCCTTGCCACCTTTTTGCTCCCTGATGCTTAGTGATAAATCTAGCTTGAGCATTAGTTCTCTAGGAAAGCTTGATTATTTTGAATATATACTCTGAATAGCAAGGATGCTGAGCCCTCCAGCATGTTAAAACCTGTCTTTGAAGGGGTTCTCTATTCTTAAGCAGAGTAAGTCAAATATGGTGCACAAAGCAGAATTCTAAATAATGGCTTAAAATTCCCTTCTATCTCCATTGTCCACATTTACCATAACCTCATAACTTAATTTTCCACAAATGAACAAGTAAAACTTCTACTTTTAACATAAAAAGACAAACAAAGCCTCTTCTTTAAACATAAAGATAAATTTTGCAAACATGTTTCAGGAAGGGAAAAAAGAAACTGTTCCTCTTTCTTTATCACATCTTCGCTGAAGGATAGCTTCCCAAAACTCTTGTATGGTGAAGTACCTAAAGTCTATGTTAAGTGGCAGAGGTAGCATAGTACATAAACAAGCACAGATGTTTCAGCTGATTTAAATTATTGTCTGAATCTGAAATATAAGGCTAAAGTTAAACTTACTAAGATGCCTTCCCATTCTTGTGGTAATATACTTTGAAGAATTAAACTGAGAGCAAAAGATGACTAGATGGCCAGGTAAGCAGAGGAAGGAGGACATCTGATGGCAGACTTAAGGGGGAGAGCGGGGGTGTTTGGCCCTAGGCTTTAGGTTGGGTTCAGCCTACTGAAAAACCTGTCACGCTTCCTCCTAAAATCTGTTACGGCAAAATTTCATTGTTCTGTTCCTTATACAATGCTTAAAGAGAATTGGCATAGTGAGAGAGCAGGAAGTGTGAGGGCTTTAAGGATACCATTGGACTTGAGTATCATATGTTAGTCTCTTTACAGGACATATTTTTTTCAAGCTGGTTATTACTGACTGGAATGTTTCCTTAAGGCCGTTCTTTCATTTAAAGACAAATACATTTCTTGTTTCTAAGGCCAGCTTCTATCAGCTGTTCTGGTGCTCCCTTTCTGCCTGTCAAGACTTCCTCAAAAAAACAGGTTACATCCATGGAAACCCCATGAAAAGAATCTGACTCCCTTAAAGAGAATGTGCCTATAGATCAAATGTTTCAAGAAACTGGAGAATGACCAATTCATCTATCACGTAGATTCAGTTCCTTTTTTCTTTCTTTTTTTCCCTTTGGAGGGGAAAGAGATGGTCCTTAAATGCTTTTATTTAGTATTTACTTATTGAAGATCACACCTGCAGTTTTTGCCTTTAATACAGTTCTTCAGCAGCTTTAGAAAAGCTAAATGCTAGAAGATGGTAAGGTAGTATCTGCTTGGGAGCTGTGTACTGTGAAGTCTGATGAATAATTATCTGTTTCAGTTACGGATTTTGGTTTTTGTCTTTGCAGATCACAAAACTCGTAAAGAACTACAGGTCACATTCTGCATTGCTTGCCTTGCCATCTAAATTGTTTTATCATAAGGAGCTAGAAGTTTGTGCAGACACTTCAGTAGTAACTTCTTTGTTGCATTGGGGGAAATTGCCCAGGAAGGGATTTCCATTAATTTTTCATGGAATAAGGGTATGTAAAATGTTCATATAGTGAAAGTATGAATAAGGAGGCCTGACAGAAGTTTGCTGATGTAGATGAGGTTTTTTTAGAATGAATTCTAGAAAGCATATGAAAAAGGAAGAAACTTTCTTTTGCAAGTAATGTGACTTCCTGACCATCTGGTTTTAGAAACAACTACTGAAGTCAAATGTTTGTTAAGAACTTGAGCAGCTGCCCATTGAAGTGTATTGCGGAGACATTTTGATACACATTTAAATCATAGCAGATTGACCAAGATGGAGCTACAGTCAGCTGTCTTTAGATTGCTTTTGATAAGAGTTTGCTACATTAGAATGAATACAAGCCTCTAAAACTAGAGGATTATTAAGGCTTAAGTAGGCAGGGGAAGAAACAGTAGTTCGGAATAAAGTTTTTCTTTAGTCTTCCAACAAGTTAGTAAAAAGTGCTAATATCCACTGCTTGGAGAGGCTTGGTTTTGAACGCTTCTACCTTGCACAAAAGCAAGATACCAACTTGCTAATACATGTTATTCTAATTTGAGCTTTAACTCCTTTGTTGTACACTTAAAGTACTGTTGTCATACAAATTCTCCAGCTTAAAAAAACAATATAAAATGTTAGGTGATGCTTGTTCATTGGAAAGGGTGTATAGCAAAGAAGAGAAATTGTATGTAACATTACATCACATTCTTTTGCATTTAGGATGTATAAGAATAATCTATTAATAGATATGTAGTCACTTCTGCACCTGGTCTTCATCTTCTCATTTCCTTTCCCCTAATACAGGGCAATGAAAGACGTGAAAGTCACAGTCCTTCATGGTTTAATCCAACTGAAGCAGTTCAAGTAATGCAGTACTGTTGCCACCTTGCTAAAAATGAAAACACTGCAGTGTCAGTGACTGATATTGGAGTGATTACACCATACCGTAAACAGGTACAACTGATATCTAAGAACTTCAGAGTTGCTGTATTTCATCTTGTGGTTTTACATTGTGGCTGTGGTTTGTTAAAGCCAGGAGGCATATCTCAAAACTTCATTGTTGTGTGTCACATTACACAGTGTATTATCAATCATTAATGATGTTTCCATTGGAATCTAAACCTAGAGAAAGACAGCAGTAATGGCACTCTCCTTTTTTTAGTTTTAAAAATCAGGAAATTATTAAGGAGAGATCTGCTTGCAGTTTCGGAGACAGAAGCAGATTTTTCAGTTGTTGAGAGTAAAGAGTGCAAGTCAAGAATTTATTATTGAACAGCAATCTGATTCTGTCACTTACTCTCTGCACTGAGGACTGGAACAAAAGGGAGATGTAGTGAAGTAGGTGGCATGTCACTTTGTTATGGCTTTGAGGAAACTGGAGGAATTGGGACTTCTTAGCTGTCCTGTAGTCAGACTTGAAGTTTGTGCTGCTATTTAAACCTGTAGAGAATGTTGAATGTCAACTTCAAATGCTGTGCTTTATTTTTAAAACTACTTATATTCAAGGCTGTTAAGTATGTGATGTCTGCTTTCATTTTAAAAAGAAGATTAAATCTCCTTTCATTTCCAGAGGATGCTCTGGACAGTGTGCATATTGTTTTTCTTGGTGTTCATATCTCAGTATTCATGGCCTTGCATACGCAGGTTGGGGGAAACACTGAGGTGTGTGGGAAAGACCAACCCCTTTTGAAGAAATCTCACTTGCAAATTAGAGCTCTGCCTGTGCTGATCCTACTGGTCACGTGTATGCACCTGCCCATGTTTACAGTTACTATTTATTTTTCAAACATATATAGTATTGATGTGACTGAACCTCTTATACTCCGAAAACATTTCACATCATTTAACATGATTGTCCTTCATCTGCCGATGATGCAAGACATATAATAGTAATGTCTGCTTCAAGAAAGTCACCTTGCATTGCAGGAATGCTGATTAGAAAGTAGTTATTGATTGTAATCCTCAGCTTAGCCAGGCATGATTTCTTGGTAAATTTCTTGGACCACTTAAGGTATAGTCTTCAAGCAGCTTTTAGCAGATGTGATCCTGCACATACCAGCATTCCAGTGCATGGGACTCCTTGTTCTCTTTCTCTTTTTGGGAGGGTGCTTAAAGTCACATCTCACCTCTGTCTTTCACCCTGCATGATGCAGCTGGCAAGCAAAGGTGGAATCTCTGCACAGCCTTCATGAGGGGCTGGGGGAAGCTGCTTGCCCTACCACATCTGTGGTAAGCATGGTTTTGGATATAATGCACACTGGAAGGAGAGGGTTTATGGATCTAAGTTGTTCTTCTCATTAAAATCTAGATTATTAAAAATCTGATTTCTGTTTCAATGACAGAAGGTGAAATACTCACTACCAAGTTGTGTAATAAGTGTGATACTTCTCAGGAAAAGTTAATGTTTTATTTTAAAACCTTACTAGTGGATGATGGCTAAGCTTGGCATAGGCATTCCCTGTGACATCTCTGTGTTAAATCACATACTTGTATATGTAGTATGTTTTCAGTTTTGAAGTAATCCACTCTCAAATGTAAAAATAAATTCCTTCAAACACTTTTTTTTGATAGGTGGAAAAAATCAGATTTCTTCTGAGAAGTATTGATTTGGCAGACATTAAAGTTGGCACAGTAGAAGAGTTTCAAGGGCAGGAGTACATGGTTATCATCTTATCAACAGTATGTATATTTGTTGTGGTCCCGTTGAGAGTTTTTGTGTCTAATTCTCTGTTTCCTTTTTGATATGGGGCTTTTAAAAATAAAAAATAAAGATTTAAACGCTATATTTTTTTCAGTCTGTCACAGTATTTGAAAACAGAGCTTATTTTTAAGTGCATGGAAACAGTACAGCATCTGTGATTTTGAGGTAAACCTTAAACCTTTGTAGATACTCGTGCTGAATTTGAGTTTCATGTGGATAATATACCTTTCACTTAAGTGTGCATAGGGAGAATGGGAACTGGATGCATTATAAATATTAGAGAGACAACTGTGTAAATCACAGTATTAAAAGTAATTGCTATTTGACTTATTTAAGAACCTACACCAGTTTTCATTCTTTTTCACCTTCAGTTTGAGAATCATCACTTAATGATGTACAACTGATGACTTCTAGGCACAGTCAGCATTGGTGTCTGTGAAGTTGAATACCCTTTATCACAATTTATTTTGCATTGGTAGGAGAACACTTGATAGTCTTTCATGATCATCTTGATGGTGCACTTTAAGTGCTGTGCTGGTTGTATTATAGGGATGTTGGTAAAGGTCTTTTCTAGGTGCTCGTTTTTTGAATCTGAAGCTATCAAATGCCTTGAAGAAAGGGCCTGGGGGAAAAAAAAAATCAGTGCTATGTTTTTACTTCAGCAGTACACTAGTCACAGGCCATCATTTTAATGGTACATTACTTCCTTGATTCGGAGTTGGTTTTGGTTGACTACATCTATGTAAATATGAAGGTATAGGGGCATAAACTGCATCACTAGAGATTTTTAGATAACCGTGAAAATGCAGAGGTATTTAGTTTCACTCTTTGCAATAAATGGGTCTTTCAGAAAAGGGAGTGTTCAGGAAATGTAGGAAGATGCATGTGTTTGGGAAGATGATGTTTATGGATTTGTGTTGAGCCCATCCCTTGCGTTTGACAAAAGGGGAAAGAGGATTGTGTCACAGAGTATTGGGAGAGAGTTGCTGTTATTATTTGGAAGCTGGCAGCCTTGTCTCTCACCTTCTTTTGCAGACTTGACCAATATGCTTCAGCAGATGTCTGTTCTTTCTGAAAGATCTCAGTGCATGTTATGCAGATGACAGACAAAGATGTAGTCATAGTTTTCAGGCAGTTGACTACAGTGTGGAAATCCTATCTGTAGCAGCTGAGACATCTGGCTTCAGAAGACTCTGAGGTTGAGCTGAGGCTAGATGCAGGCATATGCTAGTTCCCAGTCTCTAAATGCTAGATATTACTCCAGTGCATGCACATATCCCTGGTATTTGAATTCACATGAAAGGCCCATAAAGGCCCACAGCAGCTTCTTTATGTCCTACTTTTCTGTCCTTTGCCTTCTCAGGCAAGTAAGATTGTTGGCTAGGGCTCTTGACAGGAGTCTTTTCTTTGTGCTTCTAAGAAGAAATCAATGTGGAGTTGAGAAGTGTAAGCAGCAGCTGATAAGTCAGCTGATAGCTTCTGAGGCTTTTTGCAGACAGCTTCTGGCTACCAGAATATGTGATACCAATCCTTTATGTTCTGAGACAACATCCATCAAATGCACACTGTTGTAGGCACACTGAACTCCTGGACAGAAGTAAAAATCTGTGCTGGATCAGTGGAAAAGACAGTTGGGAAACTTTGGAGAAAGGCTAACTTAATCCTTTGAACATCAGCAAGTGATACCAGTTCAGTGTACATGATTGTGTTTGAGGGTTTAGGCTTTCTTTTGGTGGACATTATGAGCCCTATAGAGCTGTATTTCTACAGTGTAGAATTCAGTTCAGAATACAAAAAAAGTCTGCATATGCTTGCTTTTTTCCAAATGGTAATGTGGTTTTGGTGCAGTAACTCTCTAAGTAAAAGATTTAAGTGTTTGGAATGTGGAGTTCCTGAGGTGTTTGTGACCCAGAATCCCTCAGGGCTGTTCAAGAATGTATGGTACAGGCAGACCCTGTATAAGTCTGAGTAATGGCATATAAGGCAAACTGATCAAAGGAGGAAGTATAGACCAGGAATGTGTAGCTGAAGTTATGACCAGTACTGGACTACTTTTCACAGGAGTACATAGAATTTCCAAGAGAGAAGAGGATAAAACAGCTATGTAAACAACCAAAGCACTGGAAAGCAGGGTGAATGCAGGGGTGGAGGAACAGTTGTTTTTTGGGGGTTCTTTTGTGGCTTTTGGGAGAAGAGTTTGTTGGATTTTCTTGCTTGGGTTTTTTTTTCCCCTGAGGGCAGTGGTACTATGCTTACTTTTTGTTCTACATCATACTATAGCTTTTTCAATCCAGCACTGTATCTCTCTTAAAGTAGTTCTAGGTATGTACTATGCTCCTATTTATAAGAACTCATTATTTACGTCATGAAAACTTTCTTTTATCAAAGATGGGTTGAAATATGAAATAGAGGTGAAAATTTAATGAGCAATAGTTACAGCACACTAGTTGCTTTGGCTGTTTTTTCTAAGTTAAGTCAAAGCACACTGATGAGGCTACTGAAGAAGGCTTGCAGAAAGACACACTGTGAGTTGTCATTCAACTGTAGGAATTAGAATACCAGTAGCTCTAGCTTTTCTTCTACTGAAAAGATAAAATCGTTGGTTTTTAGGAAGCAGTTTTGGTATCTTGTCTTTCAAATTACAGTGGATATTCCTGATGCTAAAATGAAACTAGTACACCATTCTCTTGAAATTGCTGAAGTTGCATTAGCAGCCTATTGGAGAATAGACCTTCTGTGGGAAAGCCAATGGTGGGAAATAGTTAGCTAGCTGAAATTCGGATTATGAAGCTAACTTGTGCATTGCTGACACTGAGCTGTGAATTGCTGCAGTAAGCAAATATTATGTTGAAGTTACACTATGGCTAGGTAAGTTGCTTTCTCATTATTCTATTTCTAAAGTCATCCATAATTAATTTTAGGTGCGATCTCATGAAGGCTTATTTGGTGATGACAAATACCGTTTGGGCTTTCTCTCTAACCCAAAGAGATTTAATGTAGCAATTACTAGAGCAAAAGCTTTGCTGATTGTTGTGGGAAATCCTCATGTTCTTGTGAAAGTAAGTTTTGTTTTTATATCTTTGAATTGCATGTGGTATTTGCCACAGTAAATGAATGATTTGGGGGGTTAATGTGATGTGAGGGAACATCAGATTATGTTAAGAACTGGTACACTGTCCTTAGTCTGCATTTGGGAATATCTGAACTCCATAGGTTACTATAAGTATGGACAGTTCAGGCACCCACACAGACTTTCAAGCACAAGGGAAATTGTAATGCTGATCTGTGTATATGGGCTCCTACCTCCTTTTTCCCTCTAGAAGAGGTCAGAACCTCAATGCTGAAGTTCTCCAGCAGCCTGCAAGTCCAGTAAGCATATTCTGAATAGCCTTATGCAATCAGGTTCTTAACAAAATGCAGTTGTTTCATTTTTTAAATGGAGGGTGGTAGAAGTGATTGTTCCCAATTAATATGACAGCCTGCCAGAGAGGCAGTCTCCTCTTGAACCCATGCATGGTCCTTCCATAGGAATAAGGTGAGCTTTTCTTAATACCTGATAAGATGTTATGCCTGTCTTTCCGGTTAATAAGGAAAGCAGTATTCCAGAAATGGTCTGAATAGAAAGTTTAGTCTCCCCGCACCTATTGCAACAAATGTAACTCACAGCAGCTATAAGTATCTTCCTCCCATGTTGCACCATGCTTGCACTGTTTGTAGAGTTCTGTTTCTGGAAAAGGTCCTATTAAATCTCTTGTGTTCATGTGCCATGTTAGTTTGTTTGAAAATTCACTTCCCAGAGCAGCATGACTTAAATTAAACATTAATCTTCTCTTGTAGGATCCCTGTTTTTGTGCACTGTTAGAATACAGTTTAATGAATAGAGTTTATGTAGGTTGTGACCTGCCTTCGGAGCTGGAACGCCTGCAGAAGTGAGTGTCTAGTTTTCACTTTAACCTTCCTAGATATGGGTCAGTTTACAATATTTTTAAAGCTAGTATCATTTGAATGATGGATAAATACAACAACCTGTGATATCATAGTAGGACTTGATTTTGCATTCTTAAGTACTGTAAACATAATAACATGTAATGTAACCATATTGTCTCCCACCCCATAAGAAGAGTCTGAGCATTAAATATTAAATAAGAGGTGTTGTTGACTTTGGTATTTTACGTATCCTCAAATGATGCATTACGTATTTGATGACCATAAGGATTTGGGGGTGGGGGGTGCAGGGGAAATGTTTGAGGTGACTTTACTGTAATTAAAGAAGTTTGCTTGAAGGTTGATTTTTAAACATGTCCCTTCTAGTAGCACGTAGTACGTTGTTAAATGGGTATTATCTACTAGATGAAATGTTTTTATCAAAATTGTTGTTCATTGAAAGGTAAGCAAAATTTTTATCTTAATCCCTTTAATTGACAGGTGTGACTAGTTTTTCAGTGTTCAAGACGCATTCAGTCCTCATCTGTTTTGAAACTAAGAATACTTAACAGAAATTCGGTCCTGAGCAAATCCAGCACCTTTTGTCCTCAGGGAAAGGCACATGTTCTGAAATGGCTGGAAGTTTCTCCAAACAACGTTTTTAATACTTTCTTTAAGAAGTGAAAAAGTTGAAATTTAACAGTATAAAATAGTAGTGGCAACTTGTTTGCTTTTCTGTTTAAAATGTATATGACTTTATGCCTCTGCATAGAACAGTATGCCTGAATCTAGAACAGTATGCCTGAATACTCCAAGCTTCAGAAGAAAAATACTGATGAATTCTTACGTTAGCTTTTCTTTATTCTATAACTTTTTCAGCTTCTCAATTTTCTCAGACTTCTGTAGTGCCTCCTAAAACTGGACTGTCCCAAGAACATACATGTCATGTAATTTTGTTATGGGAGTGTTACGATGTGAACTGGAATGATACATGAATATCTCTACTCAACATCAGTCAAGTGTCTTAAGCCAAGCATGCTTAAAAACCCTACTTCCTGTTTGTAAGGCCTTTGTATATACAGCTGAGATCACACAGGATTTTCTTGGTTTTCCACCACAGTCCAGCTATCTGCTCTGGTGTATGTCAGAACAATGCCTCAAATGGTGGGTTAAAAAAAAAGAAAAAAAAATTAAAACCATGTTTTGCACTTCTACAAAGACACTGTAGAATAAAGTATCTTGTTTTATTTTGACAAAATTAAAAATAACTGGGTTAGCAGTATTCCTGCTATCAGCTTCACTGGGCACTGTGCTGTCCCCTTAAACAGCGTTTTTATCTTTTTCTTGTCCTCTCCTTGGTGATTAAGTCTTGCCACACAACACTTTAGGAATAGTTGGACAACTAGCCTACTGTGTTTAGGAACTGCCAGTACAACAAGATGGCTTCCTGTAACAGACAGAAGTATTTTGGATAGGACTATAGCCTACAGAGAAACAAATGGAGGGGGAAAAAGAGATCGCAAGCTTTTGTTTGCTTGTTTACAGTCCACTCATATCACTTCCATTCCTGGTATGCACTGTACTTCTTTCCTCTGCAATGCATAATATGTAGATACTGCAACTTATAAGATGGCAAACGTGGTAAAACATCAAAGCCAGATACTACGTAAGGGTACACTGTACTGTGACACATAGTGTAGAAAACTCAGAATTAACTCTCAGACTGGATACACTCAGGGTGTAGTTTGTGTGAGTCACAGGTGTATTTGAGCAGCACTCTGGACTATTCAGCCCAGCCTCTTTGGCATGGTATTATGCTGCTTAAATTGCTTTCACTCATGACAGGCCAGAATAGATGGTTTGTGTTGTTGCAGTATGATGCTGAAAATACCAGCATCGATGATGCCATGCCAATTTTCTACATAAAACTCAGGAAGCCGTTTAACTAAGAATCTGTCCTAGTTGTTGCCTATTGAAAGACCTGTTGCTTCAGGATTGTGTTACGACATACCACATCTCGCAAATCACTGCTTAGACTTACTGCCAACCTTGCTCTTTGTCAGTGTGCTCGTGCTCTCTTCAGAGAACAGTGAAGAGATCGTAATGGAGATGGATGATGCTTACTTTATTGCAAGATATAATCCAGAACTTCTGATTAGTATTTCCATGACCTCTGCGTAGCAAAGTAGCAGAGGATTGATTATATTGTGATACTTAATAGCTACAAGTCAATAATCTTTTAACTGTAATAGTTTGCATGTTGACATCAGTTTCTACAAAGATAAAAAAAACTACTTGATTTATTTTTTAACATTGTGCTTTTATTACTCAGCAGAAGTCAAGTGATAAATACCTATTACCATACATGGTGTTTATTTTTCTATAAGAGTTCTTAGTTTAAAGGGCAAGTACACATTTTTGAGGGAAGAAAAAAAAATCTTTCATCCAACAACAACATTTTGCCAGTGGAGAAATTCATATACTCTTTTCACTGATAATTATTTTTACTGTAACTCATCCACAACTAAAATGTGGAAACCTTTTCCCTGAGTTACTACAAATAGTCTCTGACAGTCTTAAAAAGTACTTCCAGAGAAGTGCTTATGCCTCATTCAGGTGGCTGCACAGCACAAGCTTGCACTGGCTTTATGTTGCAGAATGGGGAGAAGGGGGATTTCTGTTCTTGCTTCTATTGTTATGCATTTAAAACTACATTTTTTATTTTTTTCTAACCCTTTCACCTCACCCTGTGTGCTCCTGCTTATTAATGACTGAGAAGCTGTACTGTGTGATATGAAACAACTTTGTCTTCCTCCTTCTCTTGCAATGTTTCTCATTTCTTTCTGCCTACCCAGCTGCTACTGAAAACCTTGTTTGAAGAGAGACCTACCCATCAGAACTGTATGGGGGCTTAAACCATGTTTGCAACTTTAGAACAGTTTCTTCTGGCAGCTTGATGTGCAGGCAGAGCTGGTTGTTCCAGAGGTGTTAGCTTCAATATTCTAGTCATCTCTTTCATGAAGACATATGGCCTGATGAGCTGGAATGAGGAAAAGGGGAGAAAACAGTTTGAGCTCTCTCTATTGGTTAAAATCGTCTTCAATTTTTACTGTGACAGAAACATACATAAATTTCTTTTGGGATATGTGAAAAAAGAGGGTCAGCCACTGCATGCAAAAGTAGCAATGACAGAGCCAGTTTAGAGTCAGTCTCTTTCTTTTAGAGACGGTCGAACTAAGTCTTACTTGGCATGAAAACCATGTTCCAGTTACTCAGTTCTGTTTACGGGAACAGTCTTTTCCCAAAAAGAAAAAAAAACAACTCTGTCATGGCTGTTTCTGATTTATTAATTACTTACTGTACTAAGAAATTACAAAAGCCAGACAGAGGGCTTCCACCACCTCTTAAGGAGCATGTCAGAGGTACATCAAGTCAGAGAACACAGGAACACTGTTACAAATTTCTTTCCCCACTTCCCTCTAAATATTGTATTAGACATTGCGGGCTTAAGAAAAGCAAGAGACTGAGAAAGAGGTAGTCTGTAAAGCAGACAATTCCTGAGCCATTTAACATAAGCAGTTAAGAGTTGAAATTTAAAAAATACCTTTGAAGACCACTCAAGCCATCGGAAAACCCCAGAGGTGTCCTTGCCAGAATCAAAGCATGAGTACTCAGCTGCACACTGAACAGGTTCTTGTTGGTTTCCCAGTATGTTTCAAACAGCAGCAAAGGTCTGAGAAGTACGTTCTGCGTTGTAGTGGTCTCAACCTTGCAGCGGTCCCAACAGTTGAATTCTGTGCCGTGACAGCAAGAGTTCCCTCAATGGATGGCCTTTGCTTTTTGAAAGAAGTACCTTAACTTGTAGGTGGCTGCATTTAGATCACAAGTAAAAGAAAAAGTGTGTCTGAAACCAGGACACACTTCTAATAGCATTTTAAAATATGAAGGCTTTATTAGAGTGGCAACCCCTCATATTGCTTATTACAGTCTTCCACTGACTATTTTTAATGTTTTCAAATTCCCCTTAAATTGCTGCTGCTCATCTGTCCACGCTGGTGCAGTGCAGGTCAGGTCACACTAAACCAGTGTGATTGATGCAGGAGTTGCCAGGCAAGTATTTTTATGTTTCACTTGTTGTTTTTGCTAGTTCCACATTTTTTTTCTTAACAGCTGTTTAACTGCGCTTTATCTAATAAAAGTTACATCCCTACCAACTACATAGCAACATTTTGAAGGTCAAACCGTGGGCCTCTGACATGAGCCTAATTATTCAAGTCATACGAGCTCGGTAGTCCAAGACACATGCATGGCTGGATGCTGCCCAGTGCCACGCTGATCAGGCTGCACAGATATGCTATGTGTATTTTTCCAGATAATGGGGTGTGGGAGCCCTGTTAATTCTTTCTATTCTTCATACTCCTAAAAAATGGTCAGCCTACACCTGTAGGGCGTGCCACGCTGATCAGGCTGCACAGATATGCTATATGTGTATTTCCAGATAATGGGGTGTGGGAGCCCTGTTAATTCTTTCTATTCTTCATACTCCTAAAAAATATGTTTTCCGTAGGGCGCACTATCCCAGTAAGGACAGATCAATGGGGCGAGAAATAGCATTCAGAGAGTGTGGGCAACTGCACACGCTATTTACTGTCTTTGGCAACCTTGGTTTGACAATGTTATGGAAGTTTAATAGATTTTTCTCCTTTAAATAAAACAGCTTCAAGGTGTCAAGGAGTATTGTGCTGCGCGTTTTGGAGCTCAGCTACCAGAATGATGAGTATTCTAAATCTTAATAAGAAACAGACTTTTTTAAAAAGCAATATTGTTTTTTTGCAACTAACAAAAGAGAACATCAGCATTCATTCACAGATTCAGAAACAACTCATTTGTCTGTTTTACCAGGCATGTTGAAATTTATGTACTCTGATTATTTGAACAATTGGCTTTTTTCTTTTAATAGTAATAGTGAGGAAAATGCAATACACCTCTAAGCTGTGTGGAAGGGTGTTCTTCCAGCACATGGCGAAGAGTGGGAGTGTAAAATAATCTTTTTAAACTGCTTAAATTTCCTTACAGCTTTAAGTGTTGTTATGTCTCGGTATGTCTTTAAAGATATTTCAGTACCGGCTTCTTGAGAATTGCTCTACAAGAGCAAAAGGAAATGCTTCCACTGCGGTGTTTCACAGAAGTACAGTAAGTGAGGAGGTGATGTGCTGCGGAAGGACAGAAGTCAAACTGCAGACCATGGAATGAAGAACTCTGTGCAAATAGAGGACAAAGTGCTGTTGAAACTTTAAATTTCGAAAGGCTTGGAATTTGTCCAAAAGGCACAAATGAATAGTTCTAGTCTAGAACTAATAGTTCTTTTAAGGAATACTAGTGTCAAGGGAGAAAAAATTAGGAGCCAGAAGAGACTATAGGTAATGAAAGAATACAGTCAACAAAGGGAAAATGGGGAAACATTTTTAGTTTAAAAAAAAAAAAACAACAAACATATACACACAGAAACAAACACACACACCCCCCCACAAAAATTAGTCACTTCTCTAGCCTTTACTTGTGTCTCTTTGATGCTCTTCATATATGACTTCTCTTCCTCTTGCCTAACTGGAAGGTGCAGATGACGTGGAAGTGCTAGAACTGAACAGAAGATTCCTCTCTGTCTCCTGGTGCTACACAGCTGGCAATGTAAATGCCTGAGAGTTGTGTTTCGTCGAGATTGTCTAGGCTACCTCTCTAGCCGATGGAGAGAAATGACTCTGGAAGGTGGTTTACTTCATCCTAAAATGTGTCCAGAATACATGAATGAATCCCTGAAGGTGCCTGTCCTCCACTGACTGGAGAGGGAGCCTAGAAACGAAGACGAGCTAAGTTCTGGATAACTGAAGCTAGGTGAGGGGAAACCTGCCCTAGCTGCCTGCATCATCTTGTCCTGGAAGCGCAGGAAGCAGCTCTTCTCCTGTAGGTAAGCGAAAAGCAGTGTAGCTAAGAGGGGATATGACAGTGTTTGGGAAAATGACACAACTGGAATTTTAATTTTTTTTTCCTCTTGCTGAGGAAGTAAAGGTTGCTGATAAGGTAAACTGGTTTACATCTGTGGAATACAGTAGCACAAAATGAACTGCTTCAGTGATCACTAACTACTGAAAAGCTGCATTAGTAGAAGAATAGTTCTGAGTCACGAAGGCGGAGCTCGGTACATCTTAGTGTGAGGTGTTATGTGCAATTGATATCAAACTAGTCTCAATAACAACAGTGATCACATGGAGAATAAAATAAGGCCTATTTAAGTACAATCTTACTAGGTTTGTGAATAAATTTAAATTTACAAAAGCCTGCTGCCAAAGACCTCGGTTTATTGATAAATGGGGAGAGCTATTCATTATGACAGCACTCCTCAAGTAACACCCACACTGCAAGTCCAAGAGACTTGCGTGAATTATCTTGGATCACTTTAAAATGAATGAACAGTTAAAAGTGTTTGTGATGCAAAATAAACATGGGAGTTCAGCAGCTGTTCAAATATATACCTTTCCTAACAGGAAATAACATGCCCATGTAGGCAAGTCCGGGACAGAACTTGGGTCCTTTTTCATTTGCTTTTGGTACACTTTAGTAGGATACAATTTGGTTACCATCTTTGAGGAAGATACTGATTTCTTTTTACACTTTGGAGTATGCACAGTGTAAAAGGTAAAAGTATATAAATACTGTGGTTCATGGTTCACTCCTTGTAGTTCATTCAGCTGGGAAAGAAGTGCGTCCAAACAGTATCAAAATTAAGGGAAGGTGAGAAGTAGTGGAAATTCAGAGTAGGAAAGATAGCAGCGATGAATAATAGAGAAATATTTCCGTGTGCGCTCTCCTTAAGGAGAGGCATCTGACAGTAGGGTTGAATCTGCACACGGGTATCTGGAGGTGCAGCTGATGCTGTTCTAGCTGGTGGCTGAGGGAGCTGGGTGGATAGTGCTTTGTGGCTTCTCAGTTCTTTCATAAAACCATACAGATGATAATGCAGGGGGGAGGTCCATGAAATGTATCCTGTGTGTCAGGTTTTAATATGCTTGGGCACGTCTTTAGTGGCATACGGTAAAGCTAGGGTCCCAAAAAACACTTTGCTTCAATAAAAGCTGGGGTATCTGGTTGGTTTTTTTGTGAACAGAAAGCTCTCCCCTAATGTGCCTTTTACTACAGCGATGCTTAGCAGAAGCGCGTGTTTTCATAAGAGATCTGTGTGTTCCTAATAATATGTCTGAAAAGCAACAGAATGTGTCCCTGTATGAATACCAGGAAGATGATCCCAGTCGCTGTCAACCTGGCAGGTGATCGCTATCACGATATTTGAGTGTGTTTAGAGGGGTCATAGCAACCGGAAGAGCAGCCCTGTTAGTGTCAGGGGCAGATGGGAAGCAGGGTTGTCCCTCATAGTGAGAATTCTTAAGCAACCACGTGTACCGTGTTGACCATAAGGCAAAAACATGCTCCAAAGGAAAAGCCCTAATGCTGCAACCTTTGTTATTTCAGTTGGTCCTCTTCAGCAGGGTGGCCCTGGGGCGAGCTGGGTGTCCCCGGGGCGAGGGAGGGTGGGGGAGAGCAGCAGTTCTCAACAACAACAGAGCAGCAGTTGCCTGAGCGAGGTGCTGTCACTGCTGCACTTAGGATCTGTCCTCAACACAGAGCGGGTGCGCCAGGCCATCTGGGGCAGAGCAAAGCAGCACATGTACAAATCCCTGGCAGCAGGGGGGGTGGAGGGGGGAAGCAGAAAAATATGCATATTGTCAGTTCTTGGCAATTTGCTGAAAATATTTTTTGGGAGGTCAAGGGCCTCGTGGTGGTTTCCATTCTGTTGCTAACAGCCGTGCCCTAGGGCAATGAAGAGGACAAGATAGCGGGAACAGAAGGGTAGTGAAAATTTCCCTTTTGGCTTTCCTTAAATTAATGAGCGAACAGCACAGATGGGATAAGTGAGGCAGAAGAAGAAGAAGAAATCCAGCATAAACATTCCCTGTAGAGTGCCGAAAATGAAGACATCCTTTGTCTGGAACCGGACAGTGACCAAAAGGCGTTTTCACCTCTGTCGTTTCTGTTTTGGGGAGAGCTCTCCGAAGACTGTTCAGGTCTTGCTATAGAAAAGGATAGTGACAGTAATTATCAGCCCTGTAACCCTCCAGATGTGTATTTCCATCCTTGAAATAGCGTGCTGGTTTTCATAGGCGCCCTACCTCTGCCGCCGGCCTGGCAGCCCGCGCTGGACGGGGCAGGTGGCGGCATGGGCAGAGCCAGTCAAGTTCAGCGCATGCTGTACTGCCGTCATGCCGGCCGCTGATTGAATTCATCTGACCTGTCCAAATTTCCATAGTCTTGAGGTTGTGCTGGAGTTGCCTGGCTTAAGACTTGGCATTTGTCAGATGTGGCGATTTTTAACTTCAGACCCAAGGAATTGCTAATAGGCTAATAAATAGCGTGCAATTAACTTTATCGGGCTGTTCATTAATTTTACTTAACCCACCACCCATTTTTAAAAGCAACTTGTTTGCCAGTCTTCAGTCGGATTTCTTCATCCAGTATAATACTGTCAAGCTTTTATTTTAAGTGTGTTGTACTAGGTACTGCTAACTAGGTAATGTCATCCCAAATACATTCCAGGTGTCATTTGCACTGAAAATGGTAACTGTAATATTACCCCTTTGTACTTCAGTGTGTTCTGAAGTTAAGTTTAAAAATGATTTTGTGCTGTAAGTGTATGTGGCCTTTATGGTAGTGCCTTGTACATGAACCTCATTTGTGTGGGGGGTCATTGCTACCACCGCAGAAAAATCTAGCGAGAGAAAATTTAAAGAACAGATTTTTTTTTTTTTTTTAAGTGACAATGCAGAAGTACAGATAGAAAGAAACAATTACAAAAAAAGCAGAATTATTTTTTACATAATTTATTAATAGTAGAAATAAAAATAAATTCATTACAGGCAGATTAATGCTGTCATTTGTAAATTGCTGTGTAATCTTTATCCAGATTAAACTGCAGATCTGCCTGGGACTGAAGTTAACAAGATTTGGTCTGGACTCAAAAGCCAATCTTTATTGTCCTGCTGCCTGCTTGTAGAGATATCCTGAAATAAAATAAGTTAACATTGTTTCCTCAGCATGAGAAGCATTAGCAGTTCAAGATAGCTTTCCCTTCTGGTTTTCACTCTTACGTCCTAGCATTTGCATCACTCTGTGTATAGCCAGGCAAGAGCAGAGTGCTACCTTTAGTCATAACATACTCGGGGAGGACTAACACTTAATGAACAAGAACTGGCCCGGCATACACCGTACCCGAAGATATGGTAGTGAATGGTCTGGCAACAGTGGTTTGAACTGCACGTTAATGCCGTCTCAAACATGTTCCTTTTATAAATGATGTTTCAGGCATTTTAAGAGGAAATTATTCAAAGAACCAGCTGGAAATCCACTCTTACCCCACACAGTAGGTTCATGTAAAAAATCTCTCGAAGACAATGAAGTGTAAGGAGAAACAGTCTTTTGTAAATTAAACTATGAAGGTGAAAGACGACTTTCTGTGGACTAGCGAAAATATGCCTGTTTTCAGTAAAAAGTCATCGAGTGCAGTTAGTGCCTTAAAAAAGTGTTCTTCTCTCTTTTCTTCTGTTAGTCCCCAGTGCATCAAGCTCATCGTTATTTCCTACAAAGTAAAATTATGTTTGAGATCCTGGAGCAACTGTGTTCCAAAAATGTCTATTTTAGTAATTCCTTGTGCTGCTACTGTAAATGGAATTTGCCATTTCCAGGTTTTTATAATGGGAGTTTTTGCACTGGACTTGTGGCTGGAAACCCGTAGCACGTCATACCTTGTAATCCAGAAGCCTGAGGTAGCAGGTATCTGTATTCAGACAAAATTCCAAATAAAATTTGCATCAGCAAGCCTTCGGCTGAATGACAGAACAACTCCTCAAGGGATTATCTGATGTATCCTGAAGATAGGGCCTAGACACAAAGAACCAAATTTGCTCGTGTGAACAATGCCATTGAAATTCAGGCATTTTCCTAGACGGTGCTGAGCACTCCATGCCCGAAGAATAACGTAATTTAAGCTTGCGAGCAACCTCATGGATTCACGGACTTTTTGATCATGCTTTGAGAAGCAAAGGGAAACTGTAGATCTACTTATTTCAAGAGTTTCAACTTTTTTTTTTTTCCCCCACGTCTCCTTTTTGTGCAGTAGGTTAGGGATGTATGCAGAAAGCCTCGCGATGGTTGAGGAAGACGTTGACTCTGTGTCCTGAGTGAATGTAAATGTAGACAACTAATGACATGTTAAAAGTGTGAACAAACCCACAACTTCCATGCAGTCAGGCCTGTGGGGCTGTTGGTTTACTTAACTCACTTTAAAGATTGGGAACTGCAGAACTGGTTAAGAACATGAGAAATTAAATCATCCCAGTTTCCAGTTAAAGGTTATCCCAAACATTAACTTTTAAAAAATATCTCTGTACTGTTTGCATCTGGAAGGTTAAGTTCTTACTGAGCATTTTTGATTCTTTGAAAAACAACTGATGTATGTAGTGCAGATACAGGCTCGTATAAGGAGATCATCCACTCTCCACTGACTGCAAAGGAAGGAATCCTGTTAAAAGCTCAAGAGGCAATATAGTTTAAGAAAAAAAATTTCAGGAGGTGCATTGTCTTTACATCAGTGTGTATTTGCATGCATTGGGGCTGAAAACCTTCAAATGCTGACCTTCGGTCAGGTACTCGTCGACTCTCTCCCCTTTTAACAGAATATTACAGATTTAATGTGAGTTTCTGAATAGCTGCCTGGGTATTTGGTGGTAGATGCATGCAGTGTAATAATCCATTAACACCTGAGCGGTTCCATTAGCACAGATAGAATGAGACAGGTACCTCAGCGATTCTTCCACCTCGCCGACATCTTCTGCGTCAGCAGTGCCTGGGGAGGTACATACCTCCCTCTCCCTAGCAAAGGAAGAAATGACCGCATGCCCTCTGCAGTGCCTCAGACGGATCAAATCTATTGCATTTAAAGAAACTGCGTAGCCTGATTTAACTCCCACTGCCAGCAGTTTCATGCCATGTATTTTAGACTTTGGTAGAGTTGCTCCTGCTTTCCATTGGGTGATGCAGAGCAAGGTTTGCACAGGCATCTCGTCTCTTTCTTCAGATAATAGTCTGCTTTTTGCAGGTTTAATCAGCATAACTGTTAAAGATTGTTGCCACTGTGACATTCCTTTAATAATTTTTTCCAGTTTCATTTCTTTTACTAATCAAAAATGTGTGTTTATCTTACATTCAGATAAGAAAATACATTATGATCTAGTATTTCAAAGACTAACTTTCCTTTTGTGGCTTTAGGATCGTGATGAGCAACTACAGCCCACAGATACTAAGCTGAATGCCCAAAGGGCAGCATCAGATTTTCTGCAGATATTACCTGTCTTGCTTGACTTGACTGGTTGTTACTTGACTTTTTCTTCTAATGTGAAAATGTCATTATATACTAATTTAATTCTGCTCCAGCAGAAGCTTTATTGAATAACCTAAGCCTATAAGCTTTTTCCATCAAATATCTATGCTGTTGTTACTGTCATATTTCTAGCAGCTTGTGAATCAGCATGAAAGTTATTCATATGCTGTAATTTTCTGTATCAAAAAGTTAACGAGTACATATTTAATATCATAAATGCCTTCAAAAAGTCTGTTACATCAAGTAATTACTTCAGAGTTTATCGACCAAATTTGTAATTTTGTCCAAATGTATTATTTGATACAATTTGCTTCAGATGTGGATTTCTGGGTTCCTGGTGTAACACCTGGTCTTCTCTTTGGCTTCTCAGCAAAACACATCAGTTATAAGAAGCTACAGAGACATTACGGCACTGTGCAGAGCTGGAAAGCCTTCGGTTCCTGACAGCTGAAAATATTACATGATCTGACGTTAGCAGGGTTAGGAAGAAGCCACATCCATTCCACAGCCTTCATACTAGGGCGGTGTCTGCCCTTACCGTGTAGATACTAATCATAACTAATGATTGTCTTTACATCAGTGTGTATTTGCATGCATTGGGGCTGAAAACCTTCAAATGATGACCTTCGGTCAGGTACTCGTCGACTCTCTCCCCTTTTAACAGAATATTACAGATTTAATGCGAATTAAACATGTTCTCATGTGAACAGCATGTTCTCTACAACTTCTCCTCAGGGCAGACTACGTGGCCTGTAGTTCCCCATATCATGGCACTCACCCATTTTAATTATGGGTAAAATGGTAGGTTTTTTCCAGACTAAATGGAACTTCTTCAGCGTTCAAGCAGTTGTTCAAGTTCAAAATTATTCAGATTATTTTCTAATTAACTCCTTAATAAACTGTCTGCAGATTAACTGGTTCCCTTAATTTGGTGGGGTTTTTTCACATGACTAGTTATTTTTTAACAAGCTCTAGTAGATAAAAATAGAATATAAAGCATCTCCCCCTTACTGCAATATATTAATTTTATCTTCCTGCTACTTTCCAAAGAAAATGCTAATTTAGTGTAACTCCATTTTCTGCATCATGACTGACAGCTTTACCCTCCCTGCCCACTATCTGATCTGTTCGGCTGTTAGGGTTTCATCTGTTCCAAGTTTATATAAGGAACTTCGCCACTTGTCTTTATCGCCACAAACAAAAGGGGGTTGATCAATAACTTTAGCTTATAGCTTTAGGCGTACTCTAACTTTAGCAGTAGGGGCTTATGCCAAAATCAATAATATAAATTCAGCATAATGTGAAATTATTCAACCATTGATATTCTCTATTCAGAGGTAAGTAGCTCAGGACAGTCAAGTTAGTATTGGAGACCTCCGCACTACTACACCTAGATTACGGCCGCGCCCAGCGAGAGCTCGGCCAGACTGGAGCTCGCTTGTGCTAAACGATGTTCAAATGCAGACCATTTGCAAACGTGTGCAGTGGCTTAGCCTTACTAATGTGAATATTTCTACTTTTTTTAGTATGGCTGACTGTGTAGGACAATAAAACTAAGAAAGTGTGTCAGGGTTTACAGAACCAGGGACGCAACCAGCAGCACGTGCAGGTTTGCCAAAACTAACGACAGCACATGAATTAAAAATGTTTTCCCCAAGGCTACATTAGTTACATTCGTAGGATTACAAGAAAAACCTGTTATGTTGATAGATGAGAATCCAGCTCTTCAGTAGATGTGTTGCATGTAATCTTACCCTAATAGCTCTTAGGGGTGACATCACTTACAAAGCAAAATGTTTGCAGCCAGGAATGGAGGGACATGATTTGCAGCAGTTATACAGCACTTACACCACAGTAGCTCTCAAAGGCATACTTTCTTTCTGGGTTTGGGCATCTTTCCAGAAGTAGCAGAGACATGAAATTCTACCTATGTGACATGAGGTTACAGAATAGGTTTAGCTTGGAAGGGACCTCTGGAGATCGTCTAGTCCATCCCCCCTGCTCTGAGCCCATCCAACAGGGTCAGGTTGCTCAGGGTCATGTACAGTCTGGTTTTTAATAGCTCCAAGGATGGAGAGTCCACAGCTTCTCTGGGCAACCTCTTCCAGCATTTGACCACCATTACGGCAATCTTTTTTCTTACACCTAATTAGAATTTCTGTTGTTCAAACTTGTGTCCTTTCCTTCTCATAGGAAGGTGAAGAGAAAAATGTTTCTTCAATAATCCTCTGAAATAAGAAATAAAATAAAGCCAAATAAAATTAAATTTGTCTAAACTGTGTGAAGCAATAAGAAATTCCTTACAAGGTTTCTGGGAGGATCTGTTTGCAATTTTGTCCTTTACTGGAGGACTGATAATTACTAACTATCTCTGGAACAAGACAGCATTAGTATTACCTCAAGCCTTTATCAGTTTAGTTTGCCTTGTGATAATTTTAGGCATCAAATTTGCTTGCACATCATTTGAACATTAAGTCAATAGACCTACTCAGAGGATGTAAATTACAGAAAGTATATTTATTATTCAGGGTTTGAACTGTAGTTTTACTTAGTTCAAGGGCACAAGAGGCTAGGATACTCCAGATAGATAGCCCAAAAATCTAGATAGCACAGATGCAGGCAGCAAAAACGACAGAGGCACACTAATGACCCTGCATGGCATTGCCCAGCACTCCAGATTCCTGGGGAACTAGTTCCTGTTCCTCCTCGGCCCAGGCAGGTTTCTTGCCTTTGTCCCACGCTACACCTGAGCTACTAAGCCCTGTGGAGAGCTGGGACAAGGCTACTGGATGGACTAGAAGGACTTCACTGTCACTTCTACGCGTTGGGCAGTTTGGTTGGAGCAATGGTTCAGACCCAGCTGCTGGACATCCTGAAGGAAAGACTATTGGGACGTGTGCAGGTCAGATCTGCAGCTGGGGACACTGAGTTTGCGGATGCAAACACTATGCTGCAGTGCACAGGCAGCCTGCTAGCCCATAGCAAACCTGACTTATTCAGAACATACAAGACTGGGCAGGTAATAGGCACGGTGTACATGTAGAAGTTGTGAGGAGTCTCATCTGTGCCAGATTTCATGCACTTCTGTCAGGGAAATCACAGGAACGCGGCGGTCCTACTGCAGGGTGCAATGCAGATGCTGCCTACTGCTGCTGGACTCAAGCTGGTTCTGACAGGGGCAAAAACACATTTTCACTGTGCTACATAAGGTAATATCTGTGGCACCGATATTCATCATTGCTGTTGAGAATTGACTCTATTTCTCACACATATTTGGATTCTAATTTTTTTGAGAAATGCTGCAAGAATTTTTCCCTTCTCAGCTTTTTACTTCAGGCACTTCTAAATCTCTGAGCTGAAACTAAGCCAAAATATTCATGTATAGGCTATAGTCAAAGCTCATTCAAAGGGGAAAAGATGATTATGAGTTCTTGAATAGCAAAACCAGATGATTTTTCTATTTTAATTCATTCTCTTTGTTGCTATATTATTATTAAAAACAGCTTTATTATTAACTAGGCAAAGCACTGGTTTTATTCGGCAGTTTTCTCCAATCTTGTTGTTCCAGAAATTTATGTTTTGGCATCCATGAGAAAATATGCCCACGTCTGGAAATAAATGCCAGGAAATCTCCATTTGTACATGTCCATTTGCAAACATTAAACAGCAAAAGCCACTGAAGATCATATTCTGGTTCTGCATTACCTTTTCTGTGATACTTTCTTCTAACAATGAAGAACATCACCAGCTGAAGTCTTCTGGACACTAAGTCCTTCCAGTATCATCTGGTTCAGTTTACACTGGAACATCTCTTGAGGATAGGCCAATGCCCAAATTCATACCCAGCAGCATCTGCCAAAAGATGTGACAAAGGCTGCCTGACCCCTGTAACTCAATACACAAAAAACAATTGACCTTACGAGGCAGGTATATATTAGGAAGTATCCACACGTCTGCACATGTGGATGCCAAGCTTGAGACAGGTAAACTCCCTTCGCTCCCACACATGCTGTCTTGCCTACCAGGCTCCAATCAACGGTTACGGGTGCTCATGCTGTGCCTAACAGTCTTAAGGCAGTTGGTAGGGGCAAATCCACCCTCTCCATGGGAACACAGAGCTGTTCCCAGGAGGACGCTTCCCTGTGGTGCATTGTGAGACTTGCTTTTTCTTAGCAGGCTCAAGGGCAGAAGTTGTGTTAGTCTGCCAAGGCATATGGCTTTGCAGGGCCTGCACCCTATTTGGTTCTGTGTTTACTGGCAGTTGTGGTTTGGGACACTAGATCAGAGAGACGGTTCATCATTATGTGAAAGCATTGAGTATGGAGACTGAACACAGAGCATATGATAAATCTGGCAAACAAGATGCGTTCTCAAATGCTGCGTTCTCATCCGTCAACGCTTAAGGAGCAGCAGAACAAGACACAGCATGGTAGGTGGGATTATACTGCCTTGCTGACATGGGATGACCAGTAATGGCTCCGCAATGTCTGGAGGATGTCATGGCTGTAAGGGAGGTACTCCAGTCTTTCAGGGCCGTGGTACATGGCTGAAGAAATCCATTCAAGTACTGAAATGGGCTCTCAGCAATTTTACTTTGCAGTCCAGTACATTTAGAAGATTCAGGGTAGGGTTGGCCTGTGCACGTGGAACACAAAAGCAAAATGGCACTGGCTTGAAAATCATCTGGATGTCAAGATTGCAAAAGCATGTACATACAACCATGACTTGCTTTTTGTAATTGGAAAACTAGAGGCGAATATTTTTTTGTGGAGCGGAGCCTACATACTGATGGATCCTTTAACCAAACAATGTGTCCTCGTAAGAACTATAGACTTAAGGTTAAAGCAGGCAAGGGAAATTAGGGATGCCATATGTGCTCAAATTCATGCCACTCCTGAGAATTCTAATGAGTAATTACTCACTGCAAATGCATGTGCTGTTTTGTGGATTGTGAACTGTTGTTAGACATGTTGTACTGATAGCTTACAGATTTTAAAGTGCTTCTTTTGCCTTTTGGTTTGGTTACTCACTGAATGCATGTGCTGTTTTGTGGATTGTGAACTGTTGTTAGACATGTTGTACTGATAGCTTATAGATTTTAAAGTGCTTCTTTTGCCTTTTGGTTTGGGTTGGTTTTTTTTTTGAGCGCTCCTGGGATGAGGGCACTGTTAATCTTTATGGAGTATTTTGTGCCTAATTAATTGTAAGGACTTAGGTAGCTGAGGGCTTTTATTTTTCTTTACGGAATAAAATGTCAATTAAAATGTAAATCTCTGCAATTGCTGGCTTGGGGACATGGGGATCCCTGTAATTGAACTGTGTAGATGGGTTGGTTTTTTTTTTGAGCGCTCCTGGGATGAGGGCACTGTTAATCTTTATGGAGTATTTTGTGCCTAATTAATTGTAAGGACTTAGGTAGCTGAGGGCTTTTATTTTTCTTTACGGAATAAAATGTCAATTAAAATGTAAATCTCTGCAATTGCTGGCTTGGGGACATGGGGATCCCTGTAATTGAACTGTGTAGATTACTCACTGTTTTCAAATACATTGATAATAATATGTTGGCACAGCTGCTCCTTTTCATTTCCTTACAATTAAATGGACAATACCAAGTGTTAAAAACAAGCCACGACCTGTATTAATTTTGCCAATGTATGCAAGGGGGTTAAAATAGCTGTGTAGTTAGAACAGCTGATTGATAATAACAGTTAACGGTCCCTATCAAAAAGACTGCAACCTGCATGAACAAAAACTGATGAAAAATGCAGGAGTTTCACTTACCTCCTTGCCTCTCCTCGTTCCCTTTCCCTTTCACATCTTTACTCGGACATGTGATGCAGGGCTGGCTAGAGACTACCTGGATGAGAACTGTTTCTCCCCTTCATTTGCTTGAGCTGTCCGTCTCCCTGGAATCGTCTTCACTTTGCAGTAGCAAAAATGGAAAGGCCAGATTAACTCCCTGTTAAGCATCTGCAAAGGAATCTTTGCAGTGAAAGGCATGTGCATCTCTCCAGAACAAGACACAGAGGTCTGACCCACGCTGCAGGGAGAGGGGAGCTGTGTACTCATAACCCTGCACAGAATCACAGACCCATGAGAAAATATGCTGGAAGTTGCTTAGGGTGGTTGTGAACCGGCATTGCTGTCCCTCACTTTGACGCTCTCATTCTTCTTATTCCGCAGACCTGTGCGAAGTTCTCTGCTCTGTTCCTCCTGCATTTCTCTACCTCCTGGAACACGGCCTCTCTCTTTTGCCTCTGTGGCAGTATCTTCCACAGCTCTCTTCCTAAACTCTCTCCAGGGTAGCAGCAGCGTGCTCAGCCTTCTGGCAGCACAGCTTATCTTGCAGATCTCAGAGCTCCATGCAGAACCCACCCAGCTAGAATTCCTTAACAAACATGCAAAAGAAGGAATCCCCCCAGTACTGCTTCTGTATGTCAAGATGTAGAGTTAAAACCTTCCTTCCTCTTAATATACCATTTATTTGAAGGCTGATGCACAGAAATAGCAAGACAACAATTGAGCATAACTGAATGCTCTGAGGAACTGTAAAATTACAACATTAGCATTTTCCTTTATTTTTCATTAAAGAAAATTCTGACATCCTGTAGCAGAGGAGACAACGTGATATCCTAGGGGTTAGAACACTTCTCTGGGAAGTGAAAAATCTGAGCTTTAGGCCCCCTTCAGCCTGAAGAATTTGAATCTGTACTTCTCAATAAAATGCCTAATCATGCTACAAAATAGGCTACAGCAGTGGTGTTCTCCGTCTGTCCTGCTGAAGCAGAGCCAATGTGCAGCAGAGAATACAAGATTAATGGGACCAGGGAGAGGGGACAAGCAATAGGGACCTGTGTGTAGCACAGCAAGATGAAGAATCCCAGCAGTTTATGAGTCCTGGAGAGTTTTGTTCCTTGCTCCAAATGATATTTATGTATTTTAGCTTGTGATGCTCAAACAAGCAGGACTAGCAGCAGAAATCAGGGCTCTGATTACCCCTTCACTTAGGGTTTAATGAAAAAAAGCCATCATCATCTCATCTGTACTTCCTTGTTCATTTGCATTACGAGTTTACTTCAACTTTAAATGCTCCTTGCTACACTGAACTGGAATTATGACGGCCTTCCATGTGATACTTAATACCACCGCCTGGCAGGATGAAGCCTTTGCTTTGCAAGCTTCACAGTGGAATTTGAAAGAATGTTGCTGATTGCAATCTGTACTGAGAAAAGCAGTTAAGCATGTGCTTTGCTTTCTTTTGTCAGAATTTGAAATTTTGAAGCAAGAGACTAAAACAAGAAACAAGCTGTCTTCTGGCAACAGAAAGATACGAGTATAAAGACACCATCAACTCAATACCCAATACGTCTTTAGTCTCCTCTGAAGTAATACAAACTGCCAAAATTAAATTCAAATAAATTTTTAAGATGCTGTTTTCTTTGGTTTTTCCCTTGGTGTTAGTTTCTGTACTTCAGTGGGCTCTGTCTGAATGTCTCTTCAATCTCACACTGGTAATTTCATCTCCATTATATTGCCCGTTACTTGTAGTAGTAATTCACAACTATATTACTATGAAGAAATCGTATAAATCGCATGCAAGTTCTATCATGTTACAATTCTATTGCCTTCCCTTCTCCACTTAGTATTAGGGCACAAGCCCATCCCTTCTCACCCCACCCTCGCACGCCAAGTCTTTTCGACGCAGACCTGATGAGAGTCCAGCGGGTTGTCCAGCACCCTGGGGGCCTTGGGGCCAAAGGTCAGCTTTACTACTGGAGCTGTCCACACTTCTGTGACCAAAATGTCCCACCCTTTGTTTTCCACTGGATTATACCTAATGCCTATTATTTTAATTATTTCCTGCTTTTTCCTATTTAATTATTTTAATTCGTAGTGTTTATTTTCCTGAGCCCACCTTTTCACCAACCCTGCACCTCCCTAGTCTCTGCCTAGACTCCTCCCAGACAAATGGGACCTACTTAATGACCTGCCCCTAATTATTTTTTCCTCATTGGTCCCAATTCTGCTACATCCACACCCAAATTTGGTGTTTCTAACACTGTTATCTAGGCAGTTTTGATACAATATGTTATTACTCATACTGTTATCTAGGTAGTCCCAAGACTCCCTTCAGACCCTTTCGTTCAAGCTGGTTACGTTTCATCTACACCATATGCTTTTTGGACAGAATTATGTTATCTTACTTTAGCCTTGACTTCTCTACTAACTCTATTTAAGCCAAGCAGTTTCTTGTTTTACGCAGAGACCAGAGCAACAGAATAACCCATTTTGTGCTCACACAGTCTCTTTGCCCTTGAACAGTTTCAGTCGCCCTCCTGGTTTCCATGGTGGCGTTAGCTGGTCTTGAAGTCCAGTGTTTGAGCAGGGCCTCTTACTCACAGTATGGCCCTGCACATGCCAGTGCTTCCACCCAAGTGCATCCCTGCACACGGCAAGCAGACAGTGCAGAAGTTGCTAAGAGAATGTCTTACTACTTCAAGGCCTTTCTTAGCACAAGAGGACACAAGGAAGAAAGGACATAAAGAAGGCAGCAGAAATGAGTCTCCTACAGCCTGCACTGCTGACACGGTGGCAGACAATGGCAATGGGAAAGAGCTCAGGCCACATCATGTCTTCCTGCAGCAATCTCTTCCTTCCTCTGCACAGCAAAGAGAAGCTGAAGTAGAAGCAGAACAGAGAGTGAGCAGCCGGCCAGCCCAGCACCCTGCTGTCACCGGCCAGGCCTGCAGGGTCAGCACCATCTCCCGCCACCTGCACGAGCCTCTTTTGCTTGAACGTGTTACCAACACAGTAGACAGGAAAGGGGAAGGGATCTGGAATCAGTACTCCTTCTCCAAGCATTTTAATGAGGCTGGTTGTATAATCTCCTCGTACCTTCTCACTTCATCTGAATGGAAGGGAGCAAAATTTGCTTCTGATCACTCACTTCTGCTTGAGAAATAATATACAGCACAGTGAGCTGAAACTTTTAAGGTCCAGTTGAATAGGATTCCCCAGGGAACTGCGGGACTGGGAGGACAAGATATAAAAAAGAGGAGGTCTAAAGAAAACATTGGATGGATACTTGTTGAAGATGGTCATCTGACTAATAGGGATAAAGAAAAGGCGGAGGCATTCAATGTGTTTTTTGCCTTAGTCTTTAATAATACTAACAGACCTTGGGCTGCCCGGTCCCCTGAGTTGGAGGACCACGAGTGTGGGAACAGTGACTTTCCACTTGTGGACACTGAAATTTTAAGGGACCAGCTGTATCAGCTGAATGTTCACAAGTCCATGGGGCCTGATGGGATTCATCCCAGAGTTCTGAAGGAGCTAGCGGATGTTATGGCAGGACCCCTCTCGATCATCTACCAAAGGTCTTGGGAGTCTGGGGA
>NW_008796110.1:1002706-1007146 GCF_000699145.1 Aptenodytes forsteri
GGGGCGACCTCATTGCTCTCTACAGCTTCCTGAGGAGGGGAAGTGGAAAGGGAGGTGCTGATCTCTTCTCTCTGGTATCCAGTGATAGGTTGTGTGGGAATGGTTCAAAGCTGTGCCAGGGGAGGTTTAGAGTGGACATTAGGAAGCATTTCTTTACCGAGAGGGTGGTCAAACACTGGAACAGGCTTCCTTAGAGAGGTGTCGATGCCCCAGGCCCGTCAGTGCTTAAGAAGCATTTGGACAATGCCCTTAATAACATGCTTTAACTTTTGGTCAGCCCTGAATTGATCAGGCAGTTGGACTAGATGATCGTCGTAGGTCCCTTCCAGCTGAAATAGTCTGTTCTATTCTAAACAATCCCAGAAGAGATCCATCAGGATCCATGCAGGAGACGTGCATTCCTGCAAAAAATACTTCACCAATGTCAGCAACAGTATCACATCGTACTGTTAAAAGTCACTTTTTCGTGACAGGGAGCACAGAACCTCCTCTTACTGCCAAAATCTCATCTCGGTGCCAGCAGCCACAGCCAGGCTGCATTGCCAGTTGCCACTTTTCACTATCATCTGGCATCTCACTTCTCTTTACTGCCAAAACCCTCACCTCAGTGCTAAGACCCACTGTCACAGCTCGCTGCCATCTGCCCATTCCCATTGCCAACCCTACACAGTCTCGTCTCACTGGGTGCAGCTGCAAAGGCATGACTGCTCTCACCAAAGGTATGACTTCTGCTCACGCAGACAGCAGTACCTGCAGAGCTGTGGCAGCACTAACTGCAAACCTAGCCTAGCGAGAGCATCCATGCAACCGTGGGAGTAGCTGGTCTGCGCGAGGGCCACACAGCCCCCATGCCACTGCTCAGTGAATGATGCAATTCCCAAGGTGGGCTGATGGGGTAAAGGCTACGTGGATTAGAGTCACAGCCTTGGCTGAAAGCAAGAAACATCCCACCGCTGCTTCCCAGTCCTTCTACTCCTCGACGATGTTATCAGGGAAGCTGCATCCTTTCCATAAAGACATCCTGGGGGACTGCATGAAGGATTCATGGTAGCGTGACCGATGTTAAAACCACCAGATTAAAAGGCAGCAATTCCCAAGTGACTAGGAACTGACAAGGACAAGGAGAGCATGCAGTCGCCCTTGGGAAAATGGCTAAGCTGGGACAAGCTGTAATACAAGAGACAGTGAGTGGGATTCATGTGTAAACTCTGGACACCTACAATGTGGAAATGATTCATCTCATTTTGAAGAGGACATCTGCATTTGGTCACATGAACTGCACTATTGCATTTAGTTATTTCTCCTCCTACGTGATTCAGGAATAGTGCTCTGCGATATCTAGCTCAGATGCCTTCACGTTTGAATAGATAAATCTCACCCTGCATCTAGAGGTAGTGTACCCTCTGCTTAGAAGGCAAATTCTAGATGCTACAGGTCTCTGTCAGAATTTGCAATCAATCTCTCACTTTTACTCATTTGCTTTTAAATTTCTGAACTTTCAGAACTTCAGAAAACAAGATTTTAAAAAGCCACACTTTGCCTTCAAGAATCAATATATTCTATATGATAACACCAAATGATTTATTGTCTAAAAATAATACTCCTTTTTTCTTCTGTTGTTAGAATTAATTAGAATTCATTCACATGGCTTTCCACTTTGATCTGTAAATCAATTTCTGACCCTACCAGCAGCTTCTGAAATATTTATTAGCACAGGATTATTATCACAGCCTGGTTATTGTCTAGATTATCCAGCAGCATACATGCCAGAACGTTATCGCTGAGAAACTTGGCTATGGTGTTTGTCTGTAAATTATGACAGTAATTTTCCGTGTCCCAGTCTCTGCCCTACTACAGGTTTCTGTTTACCCACGTGTTTTGGTCTGACAGTATTGTTCCATCTTGACTGTCTCTTTGGCTTGCTATACAGACATAATCTTGCCAAGCAGGATTACAAAATCGATATGATTAAATCAAATAATGGTATTATAATGAAGCAAGCTTCAAAAGAGAAATTTAAATTACTCATGGATGTCATATTTATTTTAAAAATGGAGTGTCTGATTTATGGTTATTTTTCTATGCCAGCAGGACTCCTTGCATATTAAATGTGCAACTAGATATAATTAGGGGGAAGATATAATAGATGTCTACAAAAGCGTGTATGACATGGAAAAGATGGATAGGGATTGACCCAAATACCTTCCATAACTAGGGCCCATCAAATTAAAGTATGTTTGAAACAAAAAGAACAAGGTGGTTTTGATACAACAGGTTGTAAGCCTGGGGAATTCCTTAACAAAAAAGGTTGTGGATGCCAGAAATTTGCACAGTCCCAACAGGAGACCAGAAAAAATACTCTGAGAAGAGACCTTTTGGAGGTTATTACACCATCACAAGCTCAGGAAATTCCCTGAACATAGTTGGAAGCAGGGACAGTGCTAGGGAAAAGGCATCAACACAGGTTGCCTCATTTTTACGCTTCCTTAATTGTTCAGTTACAGCCACACTTGGAGATATAATAAGGGACTAGATGGACCCAGGATGGCTGTTCCTATGTTCTTAAAGTTTGTAGATGTTTACACCAAGCTTCCTCAGAAATGGTTACTAGAGGCTGCTATTATTTCTTCATGGGAAAACATGAGGAAGCACCTAGAGTCAGCATCTAGATAGCAGGCAAGTGGTAAGGACTTAGGCAGGGGAAGATAGGAGGAGAAATACCACAGGAAGCCTTTGAAAACAGAAAGCAAGCAGCTTGTTTTAAATTAAGGAACTGGAAGGGCAAAAAGAGAGGATTCAGAAGAGAGGATAACAAAGTGAGTATTAGGAAACTGGTCCTTCAGCAACATTCTCAATGAGCAGGACAAGATTGTTAACAGCAGAGAAAAGCATGGTGAAACAATTACGATGTTGAAAGTCTGAGCAAAAGTTTTGCAGAAGATCAGCTGTACTGCCTCAGGCTATCAGTCCACCTTGCTCAATACCATCCCTCTGGCAGCAGCAATAACGATTGCATAAGGAGTTTCAGTTGTTTGTTGTTGGAATGGAAAGCCTGTATGTTAGGGTACATGCAAAGCCCAAATACAGCTATGGCAAGAGAATTTGGTGCATCCATCCCTCACCACTGGTAGGAAGGATTGTTGTGCAGGAGCTGCATGGGGATTTGGTGGTGTTAGCCAGGAGGCTCGAAGCCTGAACCAACAACCGTCCCTACCTCTCCTCACATGTGGGAATGACACAGGCTGTACTCCATTCCCGAGTTCACCGCACCAGGCTCCTCACTGCTCTGCCTCCTACCTCGCCCTGCCTACTCTCCTGCCTGGGATACAGCTGGTGACCACAAACTCTCTGCTGCGCTACATCGCAAGTACCCACTGTACCTGGACAAGGGGGTGAGAAGATGGTACCTCTCCTCCCTGTCTCCTGCCCATGAGGCAGATACTGCATGTTGGTCCTTACAGAGGACCAACAGAGCCACAGAGCCTATGGGGGGTGAGGAGCAGGGAAAATGAAACAAGCGATGGTGACAGCTTCAGGTTTAGGCTCTCCTGCTGTCCCATCCTCAGTGATCTTCTGGAGCACGTGGCAATGACAGCTTTGTGTCTGCTGCCTGGGATCCTTCATCAGGGCTGTCGCCATCAGGACATCCCTCTTGCCTTGCTCATTACATCCCTGCTTGGATGGAAGGACCCCTGCCAAGAAGTATTATTTAAAGCCTGCACCCAATATTTAAACTTGAATAACAAGCAAGACCATCATATTGTTCACAGTGACTGGGGAAAGGGAAATTTCAAGGCAAAAATGAAAATCTCTGCCTTACTCATGCTGTGTTGCAGATGACATGCAAATCCTTGAGAGAAATGTCAGCAATATTTGTTTAAGCATATCTGTGGTTTTCATCTAAGTACTGCTAAATATAAAATCCATAAACAACTTGAGAAGGAGGAACTGTGACCTGGAGCTTTTGTCTGAATGCCATAGCTGCTGGCTATGATGCAGCACGTATGTCCTCCTTCGATGCTGTGTGATCCAGCTTTTGCCCATACAGTGATAATAAATGATTCGTTCCCAGCCTGTTCCAGAGATGGACAGCAAGGTCTGGTCACCACTGTGAAGATACAGGCCTGAACCCCATTAGGCTGAGGCAAGCTGAAAGCCATCCTCTGGATTTCAGGCAAGCTCTCTACCCCTTAGGCTGTTTTATCAGGCATGACTAGAGCTATAAAATGCAAGCAGCTGGAAGGGTTTCTAATGGGAGCACCCAAATCCTGAGGCGCCCCCAGGTTCAAGACCTTCAGGACTCAGCTTGCTTGGCTGGGGGTCTCCCTTCCCCTCACCACCGCCGCCCCCCGCACCTTCTCACAAGCCACTGGGCTGCGGGAGGCGCCACCGTACCCGGGCCTGAGCTCCCCTGTGTGCGCTGCGGGGCGGCCTGGGGGA
>NW_008796110.1:1007418-1008142 GCF_000699145.1 Aptenodytes forsteri
GTGCCCGTACCGGCTGCCTGCGGCCGCTGCTCCCAGCTCAGCAGGCTCCAGCTGTTCGCTTCAAAACCTTAAAGGACCTCTGCGTTCCCGCAGTTCGTTCCGGTGCTGCTCTCGCCTCCTCCTCCTCCTCCTCCCCACGGCTGCTGCTGCAAGCCCCTTCTTGAATTGCTTTGCGCGTTACTGCTGCTTGGTGCAGGCGGGCATTTCCATGCAAGCGCCAGCCACCCGCTGCAATAACAAGCATCAACACATCATTCGCCTCCCGCTCCGAATCCGGAGCGATTTTATTACTTGTGGAGGTGCAGGGACCTTTTTCCGGCAGGAAGGTCCAGTGTAAGTTTATTTGCGGCTTCCGCTGTTATTTACAAGTCATCGGTTTTGCTCACCATCCCCTGGGAACGGAGGGAACCGAAGTTGCCAGGTAAATGCCCTCTTCCTTGTCTGCAGCACTTTAAGAGAGGCAGCTCCAATCCGTCTTGTTGCATGGCTGCTTCGCCGCTATTGTACAGCATGGATTGCAAAGCGGAGGCAGCGTTTAATTGCATAGCTGTCACCGGGCAGTTTTTTTCGTTGCCCGCCTCTCGTGACATTTCTCTGCACGGCTCTGGGGAGAGGGAGGCTGCGCTGTACTGCACAGCTGCCTCTGCACTGCTGCTGGGGTTGCGGTTGCCCGGCTGCATCGTTGTTCCGGCCCGTTTGCACCGCTCTCCTCAGGGCTGCGGGG
>NW_008796110.1:1009053-1017820 GCF_000699145.1 Aptenodytes forsteri
GGAGGTGCCCGCTGCCCTGCAGCAGCTGAGAGCTAGTGTGGGTGACACGGGGTGCGGTTTTATGCTGCTTGAGGTGGATCCTGGACAGGTCCTGAGCTGGACCCTGGCTGACTTCAAGCGTGTGTCCTGACGTTAATTCAGCTGTCTACAACATGAGTGTTTAACTGGCCTGCTAGGGAGAGGCAGGTGCTTTCATGCAGAGTGATACAATATATGGAGACACATGCACACTGTGCTTTGCCGTATTGTGATAGTGGAAATCACTGGTCTGTGTTTCTGTTAAGGGCCTACATCTTGCATACAGCCGGTAACAGTTTAAAAAAGCTGGTTTGATTGCCCGTCACCACCAGTGCGGCGTCCTTCCAGTCTAGGAAGGTCAAGTTTTGATGAGCCTTGAAAATTACTGACCCAGTAAACTGTTATGACACCTTTTGGGCCATTAGTGCATATGTAAACATTGTTTTACTTTCTGAAGTATAGGCTTGATGAGTGTAGCTGCCAGTGCATGACTGCTTTTAAGATCCCCTGAAGCTCCACGCTGAAGATCCACGTGAAATTATTAGCGCTTTAATATACGGGACTGACCTGGCAGTCTGTAGCTTGTGAGGTTAGTGGGAATTGGCTGTATTCAATCAGTCTAAACCTACTAGAATCAGGCTCTTACTTTGCACACTGCTTTGGGATTGACTTCCAGCACTTACGTGTCCTTAATACTTGTTTTCATTATGAGATAAAGTTAAATTACCTAGAAGAATAACTGCTTGCAAGTGGAGTCTTGAGATTTTTCTTAATTATAGTTAAAACTTTTTCACTCTACCTCAGTTTTTAAACATACGGTTATATAGCTCAAGATCTTCAGCCACAGTTAATGGTAAGAGCCTCATTTTCTGGATGGTCATCTGGAGGTATCTCAGAGAGACCATATTTTCAGGGCATGCTGAGCTTGCTGAACATCTGAAAACCATCTCTTCATAGCGACTGAAAGCTAGGATTCAAGGTCACCTTTGGTGATCTTCTGTAGAACGCAAAAGTTTTGGGATCCCTTCCTCTATCTGGTTTGTAGAGAAGTAAACTAATAAAAAGGCAATCCTACAGAAGCTCACAAGAGTGCATACTCATACATGAGTACTCGTACAAGAGTGCCTTCATACTGTCTGAGATGTACAGGTTTGAACCTCAGTAGGCCTAAAGATAACCTTGGGCCCAGGAAAGGTCATGCCCCTTCACATGCGTTCTTTTACATAGTGCAGGTTTCCTAGCAGAAGTCCTTTGACACGCTGCTTCTGCAGACAGCAGTAACTTGTTCTATGTGAACAAATCCTCCGAGACTGCAGATTGCAGAGGAAGCCTCAAGTCTAAGAGACTCAGATTAATACAGTGAATGTCCCTCTGCAAGTCTGAACTGTGGTCCACACAAGTATGTGGAAGAGAGGTGGCCTACTGAATTTCTGCATTTGACTTTATTTTATGCTGTGGAAGACTAGTCTCTAGGCTGATGGTTGTGCTCCAGATTTGTTTTTCAGAAGTGCCAAAAGCAGTATCATTTGTGTCTACTTACGGACCATGTATGCTCATTTGACCCAGTAAGATATAGGGCAGTAACCTGCCAGGACAAAGCTTACAAGGCAACACAGAAAACACTCGTATGTCTTTGGAAAAATGTGGGACAACACACTTCTGTCACATGATGCAATGTGTTTGTTCAGATGGTCTGCAGTTAGAAAAATAATACGAGAAAAAGGAAAAAATTAAAGATACAAGAGAATGTAATAGAAACACTGTAAGGGTCTGATGAAACTATATTGATTCCTTTTTGGAGTGGAGTTGAAGAGCTTGGGTTTAGTGGATTCAATTCTGCTTCCACAGAGTTCAAGAGCAAAATTCCTATTAATTTTAATGTGACCTGAATCAGGTATTGCTCTGTTACCAAAACAGTATGTACTCAGACTGCTTTACTAAGTCAAGCTTGGCCAGATACTGACAGTGGTAATAACAATAGTCCAGCTGGATACATGCTTATTACTGATTCTGCAGTTTGTGTGATGTTTCACCCATGCACTGCCATTGATCTTTAAAAAATCCATCTTTGTTTGCTTGCTTTGGATACTGCTCACTGTGTGCAATTTAGATGATACGTATGAAAGTGCAAACTTTGCTGACAAAATTGAGTAAGGTTCCTGCTGCCCCTTTGGTTGTGAATATCATAGTAGCGTCCCCAACTTTGCTTTGGGCCCTTGTGTGCATCAGTTACTGCTTCAGAATAGGAAATAAAAACTGATGCTTATCGTTATTCCTAATTCTGTTAATGATATCCAGTGCAAGCCATGGAAAGCTACCATCATGCCACTAAACTGAGAACAACCCCCTTTTCTGGGGTCTATCCCATCTTATTTAATCAATGTTGGTAAAGCTCTTGGAATAGTGGTGTATGCACTCGAGACATAAAAGTGTAGTTATAAAAAAGCAGTGGTTTCTCATAAAACCTTTTGCTGAGGATTGGAAGAATCTGCATGACGAGTGCGTAGAGATAAGAGCCCTTATCTCTCTGATCTACCTTTGAGTTTATGTTTGTTGGATCAAGCGTAGCTTAAAGCGTAGTCAAGACCAACTGTACAGTCTGTGCAACAAGTGTAGTGAAAGCTGCTTGGCCGAGCAGCGTGAGTGTCCTGCCCTGGTGGTGTGCAGAAGGCACCCTGTCCCGGGAAGCCTGGGCGTCCCAGGGCGGCACTAAGCCTTCTGCAGCCAGAGGCTGCGGTGAAGTGTGTACGAAAGCAGAGTTCAGCCCCACAACACAGGACAAAGAAAGAGTGTATTATTTGTTTAAGAGGTGATAATTAACAACTGTAAAAATCATTGTCTGTAGTATAATATATTGTATACTGTAGTTTTTCTGTGGGTGAAGATAAAGTTACTTAGTTAATTATGTTGGTTTAGGGCCATGGGCAAAGTCATCATTTAGGTTAATGCATTTGCTGTTCATGTAAGTGATTTGTATGTCCTCGTATTGAAGTGTTCTGATCTTTACATCACTCTTGAGAAATTAAATCACAAATTTCTGCTTTAGTAGCATAAAAAGCAAGACCTAATTGTTTAGCAGATACTATGCTGCTGTTCTGAATAAATCACAATCCAGCTGAACTTAATGTGTTACAGAAGGCTTTAAATTAGGTATTGGGCTTTTCTTCTATTATGTGTACCATAGAATCATAGAATGGTTTGGGTTGGAAGGGACCTTTGAAGATCAACTAGTCCAACCCCCCTGCCATGGGCAGGGGCACTTTCCACTAGATCAGGTTGCTCAAAGCCCCATCCAACCTGGCCTTGAACACTTCCAGGGAGGGGGCATCCACAACTTCTCTGGGCAACCTGTTCCAGTGTCTCACCACCCTCATCGTAAAAAATTTCTTCCTTATGTCCAATCTAAATCTACCCTCTTTCAGTTTAAAACCATTGACCCTTGTCCTGTCCCTACAGGCCCTGGTAAAAAGTTTGTCCCCATCTTTCTTAAAAGCCCCCTTTAAGTACTGATAGGCTGCAATAAGGTCTCCCTGGAGCCTTCTCTCCTCCAGGCCGAACAACCTCAACTCTCTCAGCCTTTTCTTATAGGAGAGGTGTTCCATCCCCCTGATCATTTTTGTGGCCCTCTTCTGGACCCGCTCCAACAGGTCTGTGTCTTTCCTGTGCTGAGGGCTCCAGAGCTGGACACAGTACTCCAGGTGGGGTCTCAATGAGAGCAGAGTAAAAGGGGGAGAATCACCTCCCTCGACCTGCTGACCCGTGCTTCTTTTTATGTGGCCCTGGATGCTTACAGTGTCCTTACAAGTCTGACTCAATGTAAAAAAAAATGGGCTGTCATCCTTGGTTCACTTTTTCCCTATAAATGAATCTAACATAACCAAAATTTATTGGGAGACAAAATGTTGTTTCCAAACTTCACTACTAGATGGCAGTGCATTTTGGGTGAAATTGAGCTCTCTTCAGAGGGAAGGCATAGGGCATACACATCAGTAGGATGTGCTCCTGAGAGTTAAATTCAGGCTGCAAAGGAGTTAGTAAGAGTTTGATTATTGATTTCAACGGGGACAGGACTTCACTCTGATGGCTGAAGTAAAATACAATTCTTGCACTGGCCCCTCTGCAAAGAAATGCATATACAGCTTTTGCACTTCCTAAACTTTCTTTCATAAGAGAAAAGAAAGTCACTCAGCTAACCTCTTACATTATCATTTCTGAGTCTCCCAGTTCTCCTTTAATATTTTTCAAGCAAACCAGTCTGATTCCAGAAAGGACACCCCTAGAAAGTTAGTTAAAATAAATCCATGTGCCATATTTATACTGAGCATAAGATCATCATAAAGTCATTCAGGAGCAATAGTCAGCTACCCCACACAAAGAAAGCCCACATGAGTACCCACAAGAGGAGAATGAATATTGTTTCCCTTTCTAAAACTCACCCATGGACAGACTTCATATAAAACCAGGACATCCTGTATTTAGGGGCCAGTGTATGTTGACCTTGAAGATAATAAGGAAGGTTTTGGAGGTGTGTTTCTTTCACCCAGCGAATGGATCTGTATTTAAGTGGAATTGGTTTTCTGGAGTCACAGGGCTCTCAGCCCTGGTGAAGGTGCCTACAGAAGGCAGCATAGGCTAAAAGAAACCTCTCCTGTAGCAATGTTCTTGTTGAGAATAACAATGCACGCAGTTGGTAGTCCCAAGGGAACTTACTTGGGTTTGCTCTCTTTTCATTTGGAAATTACTGCTTTAAAGATAGAAATTAATTTTTTTATTTAAATATGAATACCAGTGTGTTTGAATTTCTGTCAGAACAGTGACATGACCCCCATTATACCCTATATATTCTTAGGCATCTGCTGGAGCACTCATGCAGATGTATATGCAGTGCTTTGCAAAAGTCCATGCTTGTATTTGACTCGTTAGAGGTTTGATTTCTCATACCTGAAGATCCAGAAGCCTGACTTTCATTCCTTAGCAGCTTGAACGGTTAGTTATTCCTGTGCAAACTAGAAGTAAATTACAACCAATATGAACAGAGTTCAGATTTGGCAGTACTGCACTGTCCCAGTGCAGGAATAGGTGACTATGCCAGGTATTGGCTGGTGGAGAAGCAAATTGTAAGCCTCTAAGTATAGGTTGTCAGTTTTGTCCTTCCATTTTATCTGTGTTGGAGCCTGCTGGATTGTTCCCTTTCCCACAATAAAGGGTTTGGTGTTCTTTTTATTTATTTATTTAAAGAAAGCATTTAAAGTGTTTTCATGTTGAAGCAGATTGGCCTTAGATTAATATTTAGTGAAAAAATGGTAAAGCACCAAACTTTAATTAAATGTTAGTAGGTAAGGCTCTAAGATATGTAGTTCTAGTCCAGCTACAGCCTGTGTCAGTGTTCAGCAGTTGTTTTTAGTGATGATGTTTCAGTATCTCCTATCAAGGCACGGTCAGTCTGGGGAGGTATGGATCTAGATAAAAAGGGATTGGTCCTTTAATACACTGCCTTTCCATTTTCACTTCCTTTCTAAAATGCACAGAATGCAGAGTATTATTAGACTGCAACATTCATTATCAGTTTGAAGTGGGTCTGTTTGGTGTTCCATGTGGTTTTCATCCTTTCCTCTACCTTCCCTGTTTTTACTATGGAACTGTTACTCACAGACCACAGCCATGAGTAGGATGCTGTTGGGTACCCAATACTGGTCTTCACCAGCAAGTGCTGTATTCTGTCCTCCATGAACAGCAACGATGCTACTGGCAGCAAGTGGCAGCCTTTTGTAGTGAAACATCTCATGGCATTTGCTGAACTTCCAAGACACTGTTCTACAGTCCAGTAGACGAAGGCATACTTGGCTTTCATGATGTGCTGCTTAGTTTGTTTGTATTGTTTAATGTTTTTACTAAATGGTTTAAATATTCTGGTTCAGTGTTGTGCTGTGTTCAGAAGCAATGCTATCAGTAGTGTCTTTGGGAGGTTCTCTGTGTAAGGGACCAGAGAGTGGTGGGCCCCAAAGGAGAGTATGTTGCTGTTTCTGTTGTGTGTTATTTTCACAATATTGAAATATTTTGGTTTCCAAACCTTCAAAAGCTTTAGGACCAATGTGGTCAATTATAGGGACTGCTAAGTCATATCCCTCTTGTATAGTGCCTCATGCTTTCTGTTCACAGTGAATTATTCTTTCTGTATTGCAGTCATGTTTGCTTTGCCCTCAGAAGCTGTTAAATACCAATACTTTATTAAAATAAAGCAAAACAGTCATCCAGCTGATTTTTATATTTTAGTCAAAAGCCAAGCTTTGGCATTCTTTTTTTTTTTTTGCTAGGTTTATAAAACAGTGCCTACAAAATACCAAAAAGTTGCTCATAAATACTGTATTTCTATGTCTCTTAGCAGTTACATAGCTCAGCCCTCTACCACCCCTCTGCTAGAAAATTCTCATGAGGAAGTAATGGAAGGAGACAGTAAGTTATATGACTGAAGGGTCAGTTCAAGTTTTTGTGGTTTTTTTCTGATTTGTAATCATTTTGCATAAGCAATGCTTACTTCACTGTATAGTACAGTATATGCGTGAGTTCAATGTCTTTTTACGCATTTTACCCTACAGTATGTTTGAAATAGCATACGTTGAAGATTTCTCTATTGTAAGATGCAGTTTTATTTTGTATTTCTGGTCAACTTTTCTAATTTGTCTTTCTGCTTCAAGTTGTGGGCAGCATATTTACACATGCTCACTTAGATGACTTATCTATTAGATGGCTTTTGAGCTTCTTTTCCATTTTTTCTCTTTAACTGCACTTAAAGCCACATGCAGTAAGAAAGTGAAGATGACATAAAACAATGTACATGACGACACCAGTGCAGAAATTGGTTCTGAGGTGGTATTAGCTGTGATAAGAGAGTTTAAGGAGTGTCTCAGTACCACTTGTGTTTAAGTGCTTTCTAATCATGTATTTTTTAAAAGAACTGAAATAGTACAAGCAACCACAGGCTGGCTGCAGTTCAGCTGCTGACTGTTTGCACTGCTGATGGATTTTTTCCCAAAGGGTAAGAGCAGTTCACACACACACACACACACACAAACACAAGGTTTCCACAAGATATGCGAGCTGGCTTTCCGTGAGTTTTTGGTCATTTAAAGATTTGCAGTTACACAGTTGAATGTTAAATAGAAAGGTAATCTTGAGGAAATGCATGAGCCTCACATGTAATCATTCCACTGCAGTTCCTAGTGGCTATAGATATTTTTCTGTCAGGAACCCCATTTCTAAAACTTCATTGACACATATATATCATCTTTTTTTCATATGAAATTTAATGACGCTGTTTGCACTATTAAACCCTTCATCTTCCCAAGTGTCACGTATGTGAAGAGGTCCAAAATGTGGGTGAGACTTAGCTTAGTACATGCTTTCAGATAACTTCAACAATTTGAACAGATGGTCAAAAATATTTTTGTTTAAGAGCTGCTTAATTCATTCATCTTAGTCAAGAGGAAACCTTGTGAATAAATAAGAGTAAGGTTAAGACTGTTTTTCAAAGCTACCCTGAAGTATTTTGAAACTTTTTTCTCCCTAAACTGGATAGAAATTATGCATCCATGATCTAGAAGAAATCTAAGCTTGTACTGTTTCTTAGAACTGTAAAACTCTTCAAGAAGAATCTGCATCATCACTGAGTTCCTTGGGTTCTGTCAGCATTAAAAATGACTGCAGTGGGCACCTTCAGTAGGTATACACGTTTAATTACAAAAGCTGAATAATTTTGCAGTAGACTGGCATGGTTCTTCCAGAGGTTCCCTTTGTTTCCCATGATACAGGATTGATTCTAAGAAAAACACAGAAATCAGTGCAGATATTTCCATCATCGGGGATTTTGTCCCAGGCCTGTATTATACCCTTGCCTTTGAACTGGGAAATACAGCAGTGCATTATAATGGCAAGGTTTGCTTTTCTGTTTGCTTCACTGGCACCATGCCTGTCGTGCAGATTCTAAGTTATCAGAGAAGCGATGCAGCCAGGTGCTGAGATGCGTGGTGCATTTTTTGCAGCTTAAGAGCTCAGTGACTATTTCTGGAACATTTTGGTTATATGCTGAAGTAATTGTTTCAGCATTTTGAGATTGAGGTGCCTTATCTTCTGTGGGATCCATGACCTGTTCAGGAGAGCAGGAGACCTCCACACTGGAACTGGCAGAGTCCCTGGGAGTCTTGGGAGGCTGATTCTCCTGGCTCTGTCATGGACTTGAGAGAGTCCCTTGGGAGACAGTCCTGAAGGGCAAAGGGGTCCAGCAAGGCTGGACATTCTTCAAGAAGGAAGTCTTAAAGGCACAGGAGCGCCATACGCCATAAGAAGAACGGGCAGGGAAGACGACTGGCCTGGCTGAAAGGGGAGCTCTTGCTGGGACTCAGGAAAAAAAGGAGAGTTTACCACTTGTAGAAGAAGGGGCAGGCAACTCAAGAAGAGTACAGGGATCTCATTAGGGCATGCAGAGAGGGAATGAGAAAGGCAAAAGCCCAGCTAGAACGCAATCTGGCCGCTGCCATTAAAGACAACAAAAAAAGCTTTTACAAATATATTAATGACAAGAAGAGAGCCAAGGAGAATCTCCATCCCTTATTGGATGCGGGGGGGAACATTGTCACCGAGGATGAGGAAAAGGCTGAGGTACTCAATGCCTTCTTTGCCTCAGTCTTTAATAGTCAGACTAGTTATCCTCAGGGTATTCAGCCCCCTGAGCTGGAAGACAGGGCAGGCGAGC
>NW_008796110.1:1018651-1021775 GCF_000699145.1 Aptenodytes forsteri
AAACATTGGAACAGGCTGCCCAGGGAAGTGATTGAGTCACCATCCCTGGAAGTATTTAAAAGACGTGTAGGATGCGGCACTAGGGACATGGTTTAGTGGGCATGGTGGTGTTGGGTTGACTGTTGGACTTGATGATCTTAAAGGTCTTTTCCAACCTTAATGATTCTATGATTCTATGAAATCAGAACAGTTCTGATACTTTACAAAACCCAATTTCTCTACACGTGGAGGAACCAGTTTTCCAAAAAGTAGACCAGCCATCTCTGCCTCCAAAATACTATGTTATTAAAAGAACATAATTACCTAATGAGCTAATTATTGGTGTTTTTCTTCTTTTTCAATGCGAAGTTTTCCGTGTGCTGTGTTTATGCCAAGAGGTACTTAATACAAGGCATCTTTTTCATTTCTAATCATGAAATAACAATAACGCAGTAGAACAAACCTGCTGTTTCCTGTTGCTTCCTGTGTTTGTGTTTTGCACTTGAGTCTTGAATTAAGAAGCCACCCTTGTCTATGTTTCATCAGTTTCACTGGATTTTCATAATTCATTTCACTTTGGCCTTTACATGTCCTTGCAGTTTGCTTTAGCTATTACTCTGGTCCGCATTATCATAGTGTCCAGGTGCTTGTGTAGTTGCTTTGGGGTTCCATCGCTAGAGGGGAGTTTTTGAGTTGCCCAACAATATTTTTTTGATCTTTGGAAAACATTGAAACACTTTCACACATTACTTCTTCTCCTATGCAGATGATCTGTACATCACCGATATTCCACTCAGCTCCTCATGTAAGGGCTAAATTTGGAAGTAAATATTATTCAGATCTCTTTTTTTAGGACTACCTGCATGGCTGAATTTCATTTATTATATTTTGATGAACACATTCTTTTAAATTCAAATCTAACCTTCCCTCAAATCTTAACATAATACAAAGCAACATTATAATATGGAGACATACCGCTAGGTACAAATATAAGCATTGTAATTTCCTTCCAGGTGTTTTCTGTTTTCTCACAGAGCTCTCTTGAGCACAGGAAGAAATGCTCCTAGTGATGTTTAACAGTACAGTCACTATAAATAAGCTCTCTTTCCAATAATGTTACCACCAACTGCATGGCCATCACATGGCTCATTATTGAGGAAACATTCCTCTATAGGAGCAGCCTAAGGGATTTCATTTAGGTGTTTCTGCACCTTCTCTGTAACAGTTGCCATTTCTGGAATAACCTTCTCCAACAGACTTCAACATATCAACCAAGTAGGAGTAGGTATCTTTCTCTCCTGAATAACCTGGGCAGGCGTTACAAGTCTTTAAGCTTCAGATTGCTGGTAAGTGAACTTCAGCATACCAGCTAATTTTAGAAGACCCAATGTTTATTACGTATAGGGAATATAGTTCTGTAAATTTATATATACACTAGGAGAGTGCATTACTGATTTATTGATTCTGCAGATCCAAAATATATGCAGTTCAAGCAGCAGTCCTGCAAGGGAAAAAGACCCAAATTGTACACACGGGGACACCTGCAGCTGCCCTTACATTGCAGTTACCCCTGGGGGGAACCCATTGCCTATCAGTCTTTGAAACTGCTTATCTACATCTCACCCATTACGACTAATCCTTGTAGAGTATGGGCCAGTAAAACTGACTAGCAGCAGTGGTTTCCTGTCTCATTTCTTTAGGGACTTTCTTTTCAAGATTTTTTTCTTAAACAGGACAAGTGGTTTCAGAGAGTGAGCAAAAAAGGCTATACCTTACCTTGTTGATCATGGAGAAATTTGTACCTTAGGAAGACTTCATGGCATGGAACCTATATTCAGATTTGGAAAGAATATTCCCTAAGAAAGGTAAAGGTATTGTCTTTTTGTTTTGATAAAAGTAATAATTCTTAATAACTAGCTTGCTAAATTAAGGCTTAGTTTGATGAATATTTTCGTCTCTTATTCATGAGTAAACTCAGTGAGTTAAATAGGACTATATGACTACAGTTGATACACAAAAGTAATTTCAGGAATCCATCCTCATGCTGTACTAATTTCTAACCTTTAAATATCCTTTAAATAAAGTAGTTGAAATAAACCAGTTAAATTAAGGGAGTTTTTCCTTTGGCTGTGAATTAATTTGGGTATTAGCCAACATTTGTTAAAAATCACATTCAAAGCAGAGGGTTACGTATTCCTTGTGGACTGTGTGACTGAGATGGAAAACCTGTATACTGTTTAGATAATGTTATACTTCCTTAGACTACATTTTCAACCTCAGTAACATGAATGTTTTTTATTCTTTTTTTCCAGAGAGAAGAGGATCCAGGACATTTCTTCTTTTCCGTTTAAAAATTGCTGAAAAACTACTAAATAAATTATTTCTGTTTCTCAAAATAAACAGTTTGCTACCTGCTTTCTTGTGCAATCCTTTTAGTACCCAAGATGAATAAGGCATGTGTGTCTGATTGCTTACATGTACGTGACACAATGTAAGGAGGGCAGTATGATAAGGACTACCCTTGTCAAATACTGGCATTTATTGCTGAATTCAGGGAGTTTCTAACTGCCAAGACAAATGAGAAACTTGTGTTCTGGCATCTGATGGGCAGAGAAATTCAGAGATTCTCCCTAAACACTGAATTTTTCCTTAGAGTCAGGTGGAGAGGACCGTACAAGGAGTGCTTCAGAGAACTTGACTGGAATGCCAGCTTTTCTTCATAGGCGGGTTGGGCACCAGCATGAGGATGATTTAGCAGCCCTCTTCAAGAGGACAGAAAGCCAATTGCTAGGAAGCACTAGGCCCAGGGTGAGTCTGTAGTACATTTAACTCAGTAAGTATACTTATCAATATACTTACCTGATACTTAACTCGGGTCTCTAGCATGAGGGTTTAGGCACTTGTCCGGGAGCTGGGAGATCCGGCCTGTTCAGCAGCACCTAAGCACCACTTCTGCTGCCTATACCCAATGTAAGGCCATGGTGGTCAGGCTGAATGTTTACTTCTAGATCCTGGAAGAATTTTTTTGCACAAGAGGCATACTTACCTTTGTCTTGGCATAGCAAGCACAAGAATTTTCATCTTTTTTCATTTTTGAATTATGTTTTCTGAAAACTGGGTTCCTTTTTTTTTTTTTTTTTTTTTT
>NW_008796110.1:1021938-1044228 GCF_000699145.1 Aptenodytes forsteri
CTTTTTTTTTTTTTTTTTTTTGTCTGCAGTTAGAAAATTGTGCTATTCCTTCTGCATTACTGAATTATTGCACTAGAATCCTGAAATCATGCAATTCAGTTGGAAGATTAATGAGATGTCGTTTCTTTTTCCAGAGTAAATTCTAAAAGCTGGAGGTCACAGGAGATATACACAATTTATTATTATGGTTTATATTTTGCTTTGGGTGAATATACTTTATTTCACTGGGAATACGGTAGGTGTGAAAAGTCATTTGCCGTTTTATATAGGGGCATATACTGTTTATTACTAAAATCTTCCTTTCTTACTTTTTAATGTCTACCAAAAGCATTGTAAATGTGTTGTCCATATTTATTTAAATAACTTTTGCTCATAATATTTTAGAAGCTTGAAACCGACCCCCCTACAGCATCAGTTCTTCAGAGAGATGCACATTGCCAAATTTTATGCATTGTGAGTAATCCCATTGGCTTCAGAGGAACTGCCCAATGCATGAAGTCACTTAAGTCTTTTTAGGAGCAGGTCTAATTTTTTACAGTGTTGAATACTAAGAGATTGGCATTGTTATCTTTATTTTGAAGGGGCAAGTGAATGTTTGTGTTAGATGCAATTCACTCACTTCCCCAGGAGGACTTGTGAAAACTTAACTTTGCAAAGGTACTGGAAAGTGGTACATACCTACCAGCTTCACCACGTCTTCTTGACAGTGTCGTTTCTGCATACCGTACACCAGCTCACATTTTTTTGCAAGGGTGTTTTTTTTATAGCTAGGCAAACACACAATGTGCACGCACACACTCACACACACACACACACAGCCTCCTTGGTGAACTGTGCTGTTGATATCTCTTCCTTCAATTAAGATGCAATACTGGGGCCTGAGCTCTAGCCACTTGTGTTGCAATGATAGCCATATTTTACCTAATGTGTTCCTAGTGCAACTGGCCATTGCATTCATTCTTGGAAATGGCCATTTCTCAAAAGTGAAAAAAATTACTCCTGCATGAATCGACTAGTCTTGTTGAATATGACCTAAAAAAAAAACCAAGTTCACCTTGAGGACGATCAGACATTGGAGAAGGTTCCACAGGTGGTTTATGTAGTCTCCATCTTTAGAGGTTTTCAGGCTGAGAAAGGCCTAATCAAACTGGTCTGAACTGAGTCTTGACCCTGCTTTGAGTGGGACGTGGGACTTGGTAACTTCTGAGGTTCCTTCCAGCATTTTCATGATTCTGCATCGGGGTATAACTTCAGGGAATGGTCTAGAACAGCAGTTATCAGATTTTTCCATTGGTAACACCATTTCCAGATCTGAGATTTCATTTTTGCAGGGGGAAATTTCACAGAGCTTCCAACCCCAAACCTCAGCACCCCAGCCCCTTGCTTGAGGAATTTCAGAACTTACAGTATTGTGTCTCCTGTGTGAAATTAAGCAGGATTTATTTATCTAACATATTTTAATGCCTAGCACTTATAGCCCAACAAACAGTGTTTAAATCAGGGCCTCTTGAAGAGGGCAGTTGAACGTATGCTGAAATATACGGAGGTTGGGGAACACCCCAAAGGAGGTGGCTGACCACGGATTGGGAACAGTAGGAGGGAGCCTACAAGCATTTCTTGGAGCCTTTACTAACAGGCAGCAGACTCGGCAGCTCCTAGCTTTCATACCTTGCCTTCACTCCTTCTTTCCATACTGTTTAGATTCTTTGTAAAGAGTTTTTTTGAGCACAGCCCCTTCCTTCATCCCTGTCCCTACCTTGGCTATCTTCTCCCAACCATGTACTCTCTTTCATTCCCTTAAAGTATGCCCTTTGTACCACAATACTTCTTGCAAGTCATTTTTCACCATTTAAGTAGTACTTAAACTGATGGGATGAGATGGTACAGAATGGAGCATGTGAAAAAACTTAGCTGTCAAGGGATTTTAATTTTTCAAGTGGCATAACCCAATCAATTATTTTACACAACTGACTAAGTAATTCTGTGTTGATTATTTCCTCTTCTTTGCATGTCCAAAAAATACTGAGCTGTCTCTCATACCTTATCCATGAGACTAGTTTTGTGGACTTCTAGAAGCTACTTACGTGCACAGTGAGCAGGATAAAATGTATTTACCTACAGCTGTTGAAAACATCTGATGTAGTGCTCCTGTAATCATCTAATAGTATCGGAAAAAGGGAAGCTAAGCTTCCTAGTATGCATCTTTATACTCAAGCCGGTATAAGATAAAGTATGACATACTTTATAATATATTAACATCAAGGACTTTTTTTCCAATGTAGTAATTATTTCTGCACGGCATTAGCACAGGGTTACTTAGTCTCTTAAAAATTATTCAAAAGGAACATTTGCTGGGAATGTAGGTAAGTATTACTGAAAACAGGATTTGTTCTTGGGTATTCCTAGTAATTTGTTTCTGAAACTGTGTTGAACTTCATATTCTGGCATGCAGTTAACACATTTGTGTAGGTGGACCTAAGGGCAGACCTGCAGACTTCGAACTTACTGAGATTATACTCTGAGCATCAGAACTAAAAATCTCGCAGTAAGCCTATCACATTTAATGCAAAAAAGTTGAGTTTAGTATTCCAGCCACCAATAACAATGGCAGGTTAGTTATCTTACTGGTTTTTTTGCCTTTGATACAGATGCACACATGTGCAAATCACAGATACATGTCCATCCTGAGCCACCTTTTCATTATCGTTTGGAACTGGCAAAAGATTATTTTGGAGATGATGACCTTGCTCTCTGTTTTTTTTGGTAGGAGTTTCTGTCAGGAAACAGTTTCTGTTTGGTAGGAGCTCCTGGGCTCACAAGAATGTAATATCAAGGAGAGTGGAGGGATAGATTATATTGATGAGCTTAAGCCTAGACAACATTGAGAAGACGACCAATCTGCTCAGCCGTAATAATGTCTCCTAAGCTTTTAAAAAAAATTTCCTTACAGCATCTTACTCTATTGTCTTTTCTTACACAGTTGAGCAGTTACACCACATGCAATTAAACTGCAGAGTCTTGGGAAAAAGCTGCATTTCATGGTAGCCGGAGTGGTTATATGAAAAAGAAACTTCCTAAACTGCTTGAGGATTTTCAGGGTGAAATAAGAATATCGGTAGAAACTTTCTGTATTTATGAATATAAAGTTAAAAGCAAATACATTTTTTTTATATTGCATGACCCAATGTCAGAGCTATGATTTTAACACTGTTACAGCCTTTTTTTAATGCTACTTACCTATTAGGAGAATATTGTAAAATAAAAAAATACATCTGCTGTGCCTTTTTGAAACTGCATGAAGTAGGGCCCTCGCAGCTAGAGTGAGCTGTACATGTGAGAACAACTTGTTACTCCCCCATCCTCATCAGATCTGCATGTTGAGATCCAGCTATATGTTACTACCGTCTTTCATAACAAACAAGATTAGTTATTGACATGGTGCTTTTCTTTTTCATTTATTCCTGATTGACACAGATTGCAGTAGAGGAGAAACAGGTCTGTACTCTACTATGATGGGATCAAACACCTTCATGGTGTTAAATGCCAAGTTAAATGCAAGGTAAAATGCTGGCATCGCCTAAGAAGGAGCATTCACAAAAGCCAACTCAAACCTAGTGGGCGTCTTGCTTGGCAGCCTCTTGTGAATGAAGAGAGACAGGTTCCTCCAGGCGATAGCTAAGTTAGTCTTTTGCTTTGAATCATTGTCTGGAAGGGTCTTCCTCTCTTCTCCATTGTCTGGACCATTTTCTGGATGAATGAGCTGATGCTATGCTTTGTGAGTCAAGTCCTGTGCTGAGAAGATTAAGCTAAATTCCCCTGTGGAGTAACTTTACGAAAATTAGTGGTGTTCACTGACCGTTGAGTATGGCTCAAACATATTAGAAGATACCATTTGAATAAAATTGCGTTGTAGCCCCACTGCCCCCACTTCAATCAGTTATAAGAAATCCCGCTGACTTCACTGAGGATAGGGTTTCATCTGAAGGGTCTTGGGATTTACATGGCATATAATGAAAGTCATGTCAATTTCACAAATATGCAAAGAAAATATTAGACTAGCACCAACAAATAACAAAACATTGAATAAGAATGGGACACCATGCTCAGCTAACCCAATAAATTAGAGATCTCTCACAACTTACCAGGCAACGGGAGCAGCTTAAAAAATGTTTAACAGAGGAAGGGCAAACAAATTCCTGTAAAATGACATTTGCTTTCTTTACTGGGCTGGACAGCCCCATTTTTGAAGTAGCCTCTAATGAAGCTGTTCAGTCCAAACCGGAGTTGTGAAGCTCTTCAGACTTTTTTCGCTGAAGCAGTGACAAAGGACAGAGTGCAGAGTTAGTCAGTAAGTGATCTGTCCAACATAAATGTAAATGTTAAGATGTTTTGATTTGTTTCTCTTTTTATTTATAAAATAAATATATATTTGATTGTTGTTGTATATATACAATTTTGGCAGAAGTCACCTTAGCTTTCAGGTCTCAGTGAAGAGAACTGAAGAGAACTGTTCACAGTTTGTTTGGTAGTAGCAACTGATACATGAATCAAAAAATAATCCTTATGGATGATTTGTATGAATACTTGTTGCTGTCTTCCCAAGTATTCATTGTGCTCGGAGAAATGAACCCACGTATGTCACAGGAAACTAGGTTTCATATTGGCAGGTTCTACTGAGCTTAGGGACACGCAATTCAAAATATTTCTGCTTATGAGAAACGCACCGTGCTTCTTTGCCTTCTTTTTCCCCATGGGAACATTTTCACGTAGGAATCTACTTTGTCTCCTGGGAAATCATACAGTAAATCTTTGATAGTAGGAGTTGTAATTTTTTATATGCATCCCTTCATGGGTAGGGTTGGAACGGCATGTAATTACCGAAAACAAGTGAGCATTTTTCGTGTAACACATGGCTGTAAATACACAAAAATAGTCTAAATGGGAAGCTGTGTAACATGAGAGTTCTTTAAGCTCTCCTCTGAGGTCGAAGTTAGATCATTTTAAAATATTCTTCAAAAGTGATTTTAAAGAATTTGCAGGGCTTACTCACTTTACATGCTGTCTTGGGTAGCATCATTTATTCTATCGACTCTGTTTAAATTGGTTGTATTTTTAGAAAAGAATCCTCACTGAATCACTTTTTAAAACAAAACAATTTTTGTGCAGTCCTCAGCATGTAGATCTCTGTAGGTCACAGGACAGGTTTACACCTCAACATTTTACCAAAGAACTAGTAAATGCTTTTGATTTGCTTGCATATGAGAAGTAGTTGGTCAAGTAAGGAGTCCTCTGTTAAGCCAAAAGGATTAGGGTTTTTTGCCTGCCTGTTAATTTTTAATATTTTATTTATTGTTGTCAAACAACATAATATTTTATTACTTCTCCATGATTTGTGTTATTAAGAGAACAGTACCATCACTCCCTTCCAGTGAGCTGTTCTCGATCTGAATTGTAGACTGCGTTCAGAACTGGAGCAAGCTTGGTATTCTTGAGCAATTCTTAATTCAAGAGAACATGCCTTCTTCCTGTGGGTCTCATTTTAGGAAGTTTTTTAAAGGTATACCAGAACATTGTAAAATATTTTCCCTTTGTTCTACCTGCCGAAACATGAAAATACGGTCTTCCTCTTCGTAGAGGGTGTTTTGATAATTGTCATTGTTCTTTGAGCAATTAATAGTATTCTAGCTTTCACAAGTTTTTCTATCTTACTTTCATGTATTGCTAGAAAAATGTAATTGTATAAGAATATAACTTACCTACTGGGTCAAGACAAAAGTCCTTTTTAGCCCAACATCCTGTCTCTGATGGTGGCAAAAAGTAAATGCTTAGGAAGGAGTATTAAAATAGATAAGTGTATGGTGTTACTTCCTTTGATGAACCCTTCCACCCTCCAGCAGCCTGTGGCTTAAACATGTCCTGAGAGAAAAATTGCATTACTATCTGTGTATTTAATAATTCTTGCTATACTTTTTCTTCCATTACTTTGTCTGATTGCTTTCTTGATCCACAGTATTTGTTTCTTCCATAATAAGGTATGAGAGCGAGTTCCACCATTTAATTGCACATTGTGTAAAAAACAATGTTACAGTTTCAAATGTAGAATTAAATTTTCATAGTGATAAATACAGTTAACACACCAGATTCTGTCCTGGTCAGTCACACTTTAATTCAAGAGTGTTAGCTGGGAGGGATACAGTTGACTAAATGCTTGTATGTCTTTAAGTTTCATTTTTATCTACCATATCCAGTGAGTGGACTTTGTTAATAAAGATTAAAAACATTGTCTTCAGCTACATCTAACTTTTTTCTATTTAGAAGAATATTTAGCTGGGATGAACCTTAAATTTCACCTAAATGAGCCTTTCAGCATTTGCACATAACATCCTCAGCTACTGTATAGTGGATATCAGGTCTTTCAGCTTTACAGAGTTTAGGTCACAGTTGCTTAGGATATTGTTCTCAGAGAGGTAATTAAACCAAAATATGTATTTCCTGCTGACATTTCTAGCTCAGATTCATTCTAAAACTTTGAGGTAAATAGTTTTGCCTGGGGGCTTGTGAAGATGTGTGCAGGCTGAGCTGTCTAATAGACATGGAGGGCTTAACGGTCATGTAAAGATACAGTAAAATAAAATTGATGTAATTTGAAATGTTTATTTTCCAGAGCTCCTTTTGTAGGTTAAATGCACAGCAGTGACTTTTCTCTCTGTTATACAGAGGAGCCAATATACTGTTATACACCACACAACTTCACCCGCGATCAAGCCTTGTATGCCAGAGGATATTGTTGGACAGAATTAAAAGATGCCTTGCCAGGAGTTGATGCCAGCCACTGGCCCTCCTTGTTTGAGCATAAGTTCCTACCTTATGCACTGCTGGCTTTTGCTGGGATAATGTACATTCCAGCTCTGGGCTGGGAATTTCTGGCTTCCACCCGACTGACTTCAGAGCTTAATTTTTTGCTTCAGGAGATCGATAACTGCTACCACCGTGCAGCTGAAGGGCGGGCACCAAAAATAGAGAAACAGATTCAGTCCAAAGGCCCGGGGATCACCGAGAGAGAGAAGAGAGAAATCATTGAGAATGCAGAGAAGGAAAAAAGCCCTGAACAGAACTTGTTTGAGAAATACCTGGAAAGAAGAGGACGAAGTAACTTCTTAGCTAAGCTTTACCTTGCGAGACATTTGTTCATCATCTTTTTAAGCATCATACCAATTACATACTTATCCACCTACTATGCTACACAGAAGCAAAATGAATTTACATGTGCACTAGGAGAGCCTCCAGACAAAACGAGCAGCTCCAAATTGCACATCAGAGTGAACTGTAAACTGCCATCGGTCCAGCTCCAGCGGATTATTGCTGGTGTAGATATCGTTCTCCTCTGCTTCATGAACTTGATAATCCTCATCAACTTAATTCACCTCTTCATATTTCGCAAGTCCAACTTCATATTTGATAAACTGAACAAAGTTGGAATAAAGACCAAGAAACAGTGGCAGAAGTCCCAGTTTTGTGATATCAATATTTTGGCCATGTTTTGTAATGAAAATCGGGACCACATAAAATCATTGAACCGTCTGGATTTTATTACAAATGAAAGCGATCTGATGTATGACAATGTGGTACGCCAGCTGCTTGCAGCGTTGGCCCAGTCCAATCATGATGCCACTCCAACCATGCGTGATTCAGGGATCCAAACGATAGACCCAAGCGTTGATCCAGCAGACATTGATGCTAATGAGCAGCTCATCATTAAGAGACCAAGGAAGAAGATGAAATGGATCCCGACCACCAATCCTCTTCCTCAGCCATTCAAGGAACAGTTAGCCATTATGAAGGTTGAAAACCACAAACCTGAAAAACCGAAGCCTGTGCGGAGAAAAACAGCAACAGACAGCCTTATAGCTCCTTTGTTAGAGTCTGCTGCAAAAACCTCACAGCAATCGTCCGCTCATAAAACCGAGCCAAACACCATCCCAAGCACAAGCAGTGAAAAAAAACATACACGACACTTTTCCTTGGATGTTCATCCGTATATACTTAGTAGCAAAAAACCCAAGCCAGAGATTCAAGCCATTCCCTCGATGCCTACGTCAAAAAGCCAAGAGGGTGGATTTCTAAATCAGGAAGAGAATGTCATAGTACACGTTACCTCCTCTCTCAAAGGTACAGTATGCCATAATGCCCGTACCACCTCCGCAGACCATAAGTTGCATAGCGATCTTCAGAAACTCAAAGCTTATCTGAACTGTTTGACCTACCTTGCTAGATTTTGGGATAGCTAATAATCTTAGGGCTTGCAGGCCTCAGTGATAGGGGTTCTCTCTCTTTATCAGTTATATGAAGGTTAAGAGCAGTACGAAACAGCCTGCAGGCTGTTGGTGCAGGTAATTTTTCAAATGTCAGAAGGTTTTCACAATTATGAATGTGGTCATGCCTTGCCAAGAAAATGAGGAGGGTTTGGCCTCCATGATACCCTTCGTGCTCTACCAGCACCTAACACATTTCAAACCTGCCTTATTTTCAAGTCATACGGAAACTGCCATGGTAGATGACCAGTACTCTGACCAGTAATAGACACTTCTTAGGAGTGTGTGAGAAACTGTGCTAATGGCAGTTAAAGCTCCCTGTAGAAAAAATTCTCTTTAACTACCAATTCTTAGGGGTTGGCATGTGTTTGTCACCTAGGAAATCACGACTCAGATCATTGATACTGTTCTTCACACAAGAGACGTTTTAAGTTGCCCTTTGTCTCATGTGGACCAGAGGATGGATGGTCTGAAGTGTAGGTGCTGGTCGGGGATTCAGGAATTCTGCCATTCCCTTCCTGTGTGGCCTCTCTTTCTGTGCCTCAGTTCCCAGCGCGTCTTGGAAATCCTGTCTTTTTCTTACCTCAAAGGAGTGTTTCAAATATATCAATAGCTGTTAGGTGCTAGAGTCATGAGGAAAGCCATGTGAGCACTAAGAAAAGTGATAGATCAGTAGATAAACTGATAGACAGATAGGTATCTTCTTGTTTATTTTTGTAAGCTGCTGACGTAAGAAAGAAGCACTGTGCACTTGAAGTTACAGAAAGATTTGTATGTACTTAAAGCAATGGCTCTCATCTCATTACAAGCTAAGACCTCCCTCTGGGCTCCGACAGACTGACAGCTACCGTCACCCCACTGCCCAGCAAAGAAGTGATTTGAGGTATAAAAGTTTCTGTCACTTCCAAATCCGTATGCTCCTTAGAGCCCACCAACTCCCCAATGTGCATGTGAGCTATTCTACAGCATTCCTTATCCAGTCACCTGCTCTGATTTCAACTCCCCAAAACTACTGGGGTTTTCTGGTCTCAATTACTTTCATCTAAATTAGTGCTTGAATATTTTAAGGGCAAAAAATAATTACTGTAGTTTTGGGGCTCTGTTACTCCCCATTCCCATTAAAAATTTTCAGCTTTGCTTTTGAGTTAGACCTACATTGCAGTCCATCAGGTAAGGCAGACTTATAATTTCTGGAAAGAGACATCAGTTAATGTCAAATTGCTGAGTTCTTTCTAAAGACAAGTGGCTTACAATGTGTAACCACTATTTTTTCCCATTGAAAATATCAGTGCTTTTTGTATTCCATCCTGTGGATTTCAGCATTCATAACGTTTGTCAAAACATTAAATCATAACATTTATAAAACACATGCCAGACTGTAGAGGAGAATAAAAGGTACTTTTCAGTTGTGTTTTGTTTATTTTACAAAAATACCATTCACGTAGGGAAGCATGAGCATGCATAAAAAAGAGCGAGATTTACAAAACCCGTTTGTTGTTTGTCCTATTTCCCTGAGCTTACAACCCTTTTGTTTTGAAACAGTCCTGTTGGATTTCTCAAAGGGTCCCAAGAAAATTAATTTTTGGGTCCACTCCTGCTCCCACTGAAATCAGTGGCAAAACTGCCTGTGACTTTTATTGGCTCAGGACACTGCTCTGTGATGGACTGGAAGGGTGAAAGACTACTTGTCTTTTAACTGGCTGTTTTGTTTTCTTCTAGACACCCCTCATCCTGCAAAAGAGATCCTATACTCATCTGAGACATGCAGAACTGTGCCTGCGGCCGGGGCTTTTGTCACATGTAACCACAACCACATAGCCACAACTGCTGCTGCAACAAGTATGACTTTGAACCAAGTCAAGCCAGAGCCAACACCTGCACTGAACTGCAACCCAGCCCACCCTTTGCTGCACATCAACACACTGTACGAGGATCACGAGGAGGAAGTTTCAAACATAATAGACAATGGTATTCACTCACCAACTGACACCGGGGAAATTCTCTCCATCCCCACCCCAAAGCAGATAAGGTTGGCAACATTTGATGAACCAATGGCAATCGTGAGCTCGGTGGAGTACTGAAGACCCTGGGCTGCACGGCTGCGCCCTCGTGGCCAGGCCCAAGACCACTGCAGTGTGGACCGTGGTCCCCCCAACGATGCAATTCACTGCATGAGCATGGAGAGTTTTCACACAGCCTATAGCTTTTGGTAATAACACCAAACGGTTTTTCAGGATCACATCATGACCACTGTCAGTCATTTGCAAAATAGAATAAAGAAAATCTGGTGGAAATAGACCTTTAACACCAAGACAACCATTAGCTCTAGCTCTAAACTATAGCTTCCTTATTTAAGTGGGGATTAGCACAATTTATGAACATTAAGAGTCTGATGGCATGCCACAGTAATTTTAGTGAGTGTTTAAATCCTTTGCATTCAGAATCACTGATTAAAGTTAAAACAACGTGGAGGTGAGGTATACTTTTTTAATGGCAGCAGTTAAATAAGAGTTTTTTTCTAAGCAGAGAGGATTTTTTTTCAATTCAGGATTATGAAAAAGTTATATGCAAGGAAAATATTTGATCACATCATGACCACTGTCAGTCATTTGCAAAATAGAATAAAGAAAATCTGGTGGAAATAGACCTTTAACACCAAGACAACCATTAGCTCTAGCTCTAAACTATAGCTTCCTTATTTAAGTGGGGATTAGCACAATTTATGAACATTAAGAGTCTGATGGCATGCCACAGTAATTTTAGTGAGTGTTTAAATCCTTTGCATTCAGAATCACTGATTAAAGTTAAAACAACGTGGAGGTGAGGTATACTTTTTTAATGGCAGCAGTTAAATAAGAGTTTTTTTCTAAGCAGAGAGGATTTTTTTTCAATTCAGGATTATGAAAAAGTTATATGCAAACAAAATTTTTGTTCGTTTGTTTCTTTAGCTCACTAATGTTGGGCTTGATGGAGACTTAGCTGAAAGGGCCTTACTACCACCAGCATTTAAGTGCAAAAAGATTGATACACTTAATCTCTTGCATTTATAAATGAAAATACCTGAGGTATGCCCCGCCCTTTAACACGCTTATATGTTTGATGGAAGATGATGAAATGAAGAGTTTATTTTTTTAAATATATTTTACCATGGGAAAAATTACTTTAATAACTTTTCAAACCAGGTGTTGCTTTTAACAAAATGTGTAGAAGAGAGTCATTGTAGCTGCTTATTTTTTCATAGTGTATTTATGAACCAGGTTAGAAACTTTCATGGGTGCTTCACTGATACGAAAAATCTTACAAAGGTCGTTACAAAATATCTTACAAAATATGAAACCAGCAAAACTTTTCAAATAACACACAGTTAAGAAGTCTATGAATTTAGGTCTGCAGACGTGGCTAGTCCTTGATTCAGCAAACACTTAAGGCCATGGATGGCACTGAAACGACTCATATGTCTAAAGCTAAGCACACACTGAAATGGCTTTGCTGGATCTGGGCTCTAGTGCAGGCAGACAATAATCCTGCAGTATGTGCTATCACTCTGATTCAATATTTGCCTTCCTTGGCTCAAAGCACATCTTCATGCCCATCTTCCTATAACTACGGTATGTGTGATTTAATAGAAAACTCTAGTATAACTAAAACATCTATTAAAAGTGTATCATGCAATAACCATTCTCAGCAAAATTATAGTGAAACAAAAAGTGACTGTGTTAAAATAATATTCCTAGCTGCATTCAGAATTATGGACTATGTGTGTTTGCTTCAAAATTATGTATAATGGTAGAAAAAATATGCAGCACAAATATGGGACTGAAATCTTGAATTTCTTTTTAATTTATTACCTCAGACATGGATATATGATACCAATATTTAATGAAAATAGCACTGAAAATAAATAACTATTATTCTGAATAGTTTAATGTGTAGTACTTCCTAGCTTAGTTACATACAAGTGGGATTTTATTATAAGCAGTAGGCAGGACATGTAAAGCCACCATTCTCCCCCACATCACTTCAGTTATGCCCAACCTCTTTGGCCTGAACAGCCAAATACCAAAAAGGCAGCAAGCCACAGGACATGTACCGCAGACAGGGGAGGGGGCGTTGAGGACAGCTGAAGGACCTGGCTGTAACACCCCGAGGTCTTGGCGTGGCGTGGGGCAGCGTGGATCTGATGGGGGACATGGAGCTCAGTCCAGGGCAGCTGGGAGATGATGGCTGCAACGGCTCCTGCTGGCTTTTCTCCTTCCAGCCCTGGGGACATCGATGTTCCCCCGCAGCCTGCAGCAGAGCTGTCTGCATGAGGCAGCCGTGGGATGTGCAGGGATTTGAGCAGTTTACACGCTGCCTGTGGCTCCGGGCCGTAGGATGGTCACCCCTCTTCTAACCTGCTCGAACCCAAGCTGTACAGGGTGTTCAGCATCACTGCCTGCGTGACTGATAAACTGGTGTGACTTTTTAAATAACAAATCTGCACCTGCGTAGCCAGGGCCTCATTCTGCCCCAGGTACAGGAGGAAGCTTTCTGCAGCAAGGCAGCCTAGGAGTGGAGCATCACCCATGACGGGACTGCAAGCAAGGTCTCTGCCTGGCCTGACGGGTAACTGCCATCCATTCAGAGTCACCCGAAAACGATGGCATATAGAGACTTTGGAGGTGAGCCGAATGCCCCACTACATCCTATTCACTTAGATGAATACTGTAGTTAGAATTAATTTTTTGGGCAAATTAAAACCATTATAGTTCAGTACTTGTTAAACACCAATAAATAATTAGAAAATATATGGAAAATTGCCTTAAGAAAATCAGGAACCTGTTAATAAAAGCAGAGTGAAAGAATAGGACCCTCAGGCCAGATTTAAAGAGATGTAACTCTCTTATGCCACTGTACTTTCTGTCGCCGGAAGGCAGCATGGTGAATTTCTTCCTGGTTGCAGCAGCTCAGCTGACAACGTTACAAATGCATGGGGAAATCCTTGGGGTTGCCTGTTCGCTCTCCACTTGGTATCACACATTGAGCAATATGTCAACCGTACGGGTCTGTAGCTAAAGTGATATACCAATATACGTATATACCAGTATCAGGCAAAGCAGACTATGTCTAAAAACTAAGGATCTGAACTTTGTGTAGTACATTGAAAACAGCAACGTTCAATAACTAGAGGGATTTTCATTATGCAGAAAATGCAGGGCTGGGTTCTCGGGCAGGTGCACATACCGATCTAATGAGGATGGTGTTTCCTAGGAAGGGTTGCCCACTAAGGTGCACATGCCCCCTGTTCATTCAAGAGCAGGACTCAAGTCTGTGTGGACACACTGTCATTCTCCGTGATACTGCTGGTTTCTATTGGTTTAGGATCTGTTGGTGCCCTTGTAGAAATCAGTATCAGACTTGATGGGACCAACTTAAAGAAAGAAAGAAAGGAAAGCATATAGCTTTCCCGGGACCAACTTAAAGAAAGAAAGGAAAGCATATAGCTTTCCTCATCCCTGGGACAAGCTAAACTCGGAGAACACCCACTTTACTCATCTTTATGTGTTGGGTTACAGGAGCGTTGCACCATCCTCTTTCACAAGCCAGAGGCTGCGGATGTCGGGCGCCCAGCTCTGAGTGTTAACATGCTAACTGCTTGCTAAGGGCAGGATGGTGGCCCAGATATGGTATTTCACTGACCAAGCAAGCAGAGAGCGAGTGCAGCTTAGTCTTGGCTGATGTGGGGTAGATAACTGATGCAGGCACATAGCAAACGCTGTCTTGCTGAACTGAACGGAAAATGGTAGTGTCCGACCCACCGAGAGGAACTTACCTAAACTGAATGACCAAAGATGAGAAAGATGAGACACAGCCTCATTTTTAAATGTCTCTTTAGCCTGAATTGCATTAGCATCCCCATCTGCCTAGTCTCTGCCTAATGATTTCAGCTTGACAGATCAGATGACTCATTCTCCAAGGCTGATTTCCCATTCACTGGGAAAAGGACCGCATGTTGAGAGCACAGAAACCCCTTTCTTCAGGGTACTCTTATTCAGAGTACATCTGACAACCAAACAGGAGAGACCAGTGTGTCGGAAGCATCTTATGAGCTATATTTCAGCTGTCCAAACCCAGCAGGAGATCAGTCATTTCTGTCTCACAGCCAGCTAGAGAAGTGCTTCTGTTGGGATATTTTTAGTGCAATAATGCTTTTTAGTATTGATGTTACTAACATTTAGCTGTACTGAGTAAATGTACACATACACACACACAGATTTATATATCTCAACTGTATACCTACAAATTCTATATATACATGTAAATATGTATCTGTTGCGTACAAATGTTCATCGTCTCTACTTTGCTTTGTAAATAAGCTATACTTAGTAATTTCTTTTCGTTTCCCATTATCATGCATTAAGCCCAACCCAGCAACATGTTAGGCGTCTTTCTGACTCTGCTGGGATTTTCTGATGCTCGGCATGCTGGTGAGGATGCTCTGTTCCCTGCAGAGTCAGGTGTGCTGGCTAGTTTATATTCTGATATTGACAGTGAGTCAGGCCCTGATCTTGGGAGCCCTTTTGTGTGCCGTGCTTCCTATGACTCCTTGGCACCAAAACACAGGACAGAATTTATCTCTGTGCTGGGAATGTGGTTAGTATAGCTGACAGCTATTTTGCACATCCTTTATATCTCCAGAGCTGGCTCCCAAAGCCAGCGTTGGACCCCGAGGCAAGCAAAGCAGAGTTGAAGTTCCTCTCGCTTGTCCCTGGTTACCAGCCACCAGGTTATCTGCCAGTTAAAAGTACGGCAGGGATAGTGCTCACAGGCTCTATGTCTGTAAGAGAGAGATGCTGCACTGAGGGTATTTCATCTCTAGCTTCAAGAAAGCTTGTCACTGCCCTTTCGGGCTTGCATCAAAAGGAGCACTAATGAAAAGCTAAGTCTGAGAGCGAGAGCTCAGGCTCCTAAAGCCACTGACTCAGTGAAAACTGAAGACAGCCTTAAACTCACTTGACCTAGTGCTGCGTAGGGGAAAATTTTTCCTGTCATATCACAGTCATAGAAGAGTATTAATAGGAATAGTGAAAACCCAGCTTTAACCTTTCTGTTAGAGCATTCAAGAAGCTCTAGAAGAGCTCATCATCATTGTCACCAGCTTATGGATGCAGACACTGAAGCACAGGAAAGTGAAACAATTTGTCCCAGAGCTACTTAGGCTGTGTCTAAACTATCAAATCTAAAGCTGAGAACAAGCCATAGGTAGGGCACTGCCCTACTTGCCAGTGTAAGCAAGTGAGGATGGGTTTGGGTGCTGCAGGAAAGCTCTCTGAATTCTTCTCCTAGCAGAAAATGTTTTTTTTTTATTCAGCCAGAAACATTGTGGAATATTGATCAAGGAATGTTTTGCTTTAAAGAAACAATGGATTTTTTCATTAAAATCATTCTGCTAAAATACAAGCCACAGAGTACACTGGGAGTTTTAAACAAGATAATTATTTTTCAGACACCTTCCAATATTTTCTGGCTTTTAATGAGGAATATTCCACTCCGTCTGTAAACAGACTGTAACTAATGGGAAAACATTCTATGTACATTATTTACAAGCAACAAATTTTCAGCTTTTGCTATTCTCTGAACAGTTTTAAAGCGTTTCTTAGCTGTTTTGCAACATTGTACCAACTGCAAAATTTATGAATGACTCTACCACACCAGTGAGGAACTCAGGGCTCTGCAGGTCAGATTCAAGGAAATGCTGGCCCGCCAATCCTGTTGTCCTCAGTGGTTATTGATGCTTCTGATTTAATGCTTTTACTGACTTGCTATTTGTTCACAGAATGAATTTGCCCAGAGTCAGAGCCAGCTTAAGCTGAAAGAAGAAGCTGCTGGGCCTCCTGCTGGGCTCGAGAGCAAAGAAGTTTACTGGCTCTTTTGGTTAACTAGAAATAATTTTGCTTTATAATCTCAGGGCTCATAGCATTCACCAGTCTTGCTTTCCAAAAACACATCCAAGGAGTGCACAGAATACAATAAATCCCTGGAAGAGGAATGCTTGATTCACAAGCAAAAATCCCTGGGAGAGGAATGCATGATTCACAAGAAAAATCTGATGTCTTGCATGAAATGAGACAGAAAACCACCCCATATCCTCCACTGCAGGTGCCTGCCTGTGAAGAAAAATTACATGCTTAAAAGATTATACCAGTTTTTGCCCTTAGAGCTTTTATACTATGTCAATAAAGCCATGGCAGTTTACCGCAGTTATTGCTCTGGGATAACAAGCCTGTGCCCAGACCCTGGGGCGCACAGCAGAGGAGACAGATGGGTACATTTTGTTGCTGAGGGAAAGAGCTTCTGCGGGCAGTTCGGGAACTTCTTTTGCAAAGTGATGGATGTGTTCATCCATGCAAACTTGGAAAAAGGAAGTGCCAGAATGGGGGCTAAGAAAACTCTGTACTATTTATCTTCTATGTACAGTCCTGCGGACTTCACATTGGCAGATTTATCCTGTTATTCGAAAGGCCTAAACAATGTAAAGGAGTGTCTAGAAGTATGGAAGAAATTAATAGCCTGGAGAAGAGAAGGCTCTGGGGAGACCTTATTGCAGCCTTTGAATACTTAAAGAGGGCTTATAAGAAAGCTGGAGACAGACTTTTTAATAGGGCCTGTAGCAATAGGACAAGGGGTAATGGTTTTAAACTGAAAAAGGGTGGATTCAGACTAGATATAAGCAAGAAATAGTCCAAAACAACAGAGCTGAGAGCCTGAGGAACCAGGTATCCCAGCAGAGCAAAGGGATGCTTCAGATGACAAGAAGAGTGTCAGAAGAGTCAAAGAAGCTTCTGAGAGAAGCTTTAAATATCATGAGAATGACTCCAAGGCAGTGGCAGAGAATACTGTAACGCCTGGGAAGAAGACATTGAGTGAGGGGCCACAAAGGTGATGGAGGTACTGGAGCATTCCTCCTAGGAGGAAAAGCTGAGAGAGCTGGGACATTGTATGTAATCTTTCAGCTAGGCAGGTGGTGGCTGCAAAAGGGACAGCATTCAACACACCTAAGGTCTCTGCCATCGTGCAGACCCCTGACTCCAGGTTTCCTAGCAGCCTGGCTGCTCTCCTGGAAACTCCTCTCAGACCACGTGAAATTAAGGGGCTCTCTGTTGCGGAAGGAGAGCATCAACCTGGGAAAAGCCAGCCATAAAATATACATACAGATATGTATTTTCCCCTCTATATCCCAGCATCTTTGCAAAAGTCTGTTTAACTGATATGTATTTTCCCCTCTATATACCAGCATCTTTGCAAAAGTCTGTTTAACTCTTTTTCCCACAGATTTGTCAGAATGTCCCACAGCAGCAGTCAAAGTATTTCTCTGCAAGCCTGTCTTTAGTTATAAGAGTTGCTGGCTTGGCCTGCCGCTACCTAATTTGCTCTAAATCATCAGTTTCTACTCAAGTGCTGGGGAGGCCTGGTCTCCTGCCATAAGTCCTTTTGTTTAAACAAAGTCTCATATTACAGTAACCACAGGATAGGAACCAAGGGCAGATCCAAGAGCAAAGTCTTGGAAAGAGACACTTGGACATAAAGCAAGTGCTATTTCATTTCCTTATTTTCCCTTTTACCATCTAAACGCAGGTTTATGTTACACTGAATCTCTGGGAAACACTAGAGGAAATGTGGGCTGGCAAATGAAATGTCCTCTGCAGGCACACTCTTCTTTTTCCCAGCAGACCAAGTATCTCCTCTGGAGGTTCTGGCCCTGGGCTTTATGCAGTTATAATTAAAACTTTATGGTTTTATATTGTACTGACTTCCTCAGCAAATACGTATTAAAATAGAAATGTCATTTTCACTGCAAATGGGAATTTGCTTTTTGATTTTTTACCCTAAGCATTGAAGCCAAAATCCATAAAAGATTATCAAATTTCTGCAAGTTTTAAGTTGTATAATTAAGTTTCATAAGTTGTGTAGTGAATTAAGATGTGTAAATCACTAGGTTTTTTTAAAATGTTTCTTGTTTGGGCTAACAATAAATTGCAAGATACTTGATGACAGGTTTCATGTACAAAACCAAGGCAGGAGACTTCTGATGAGATAACTTGCTAATTTATTATATGTTACTACCTAGCGCTTGGCCAGCAGTAACACTTGGGAGCTGCTGTCAGAGGCCAGTAATACGATGGCAGCTCTGGCCAAGAAGCCAGCAAACCTACAGCCATTGTACCACTCCTGCGCAGACAGCTTTGCCTGCTTGCCTAGGCTTAGAGCTGCCCCTACTTGGAGGGCTCCTGGGCAAGCACTGAGCAGCCTCGACTTTTTAGGCATTAAAATGCACCCTCTATTCTGGAGGGCTGCCCACTTCTTTTGTTCTGCAGGCCAAAACATTACCCACTGAGAAATGAAAGCCCACGGATCTGCTACTTTGGTTATACAATGCACAAGGGCATGGGAGAGATCGCTTGACCTGCTGGCTTTTGCAAGAGAGCAGGCGATGAGCAGAAAGTGGTTGAGTCAGGGCCCAGAGCTACCAAAGGCAGCGGTCATCCTCCGGGAAGTCAGTCGCAGACCAAGGCCATGCAGCCAGTGCTTGTCCCTTATTGGGCAGGTCACTAACTTATTTCTGCTCCCCTCCCCTTCACCCAAAGTCCACAATCTGCGACGTCCCTGCCTGCTGAGCCCTCCTCTGAAATTCTGCTCTCTTTCTCTACCATATACCTCTTTGCACATAAAAACTATTTTTCTAAAGCCAGTTCTCACAGACACTGTGTCTAGCTTTCGCTGGCTACTTCTTCATTAGCCAGTAATGCAGTGCCATAGGAGCAGATCAGTAAATTGAAGCAGTCAGTGCTGATTTCCTCACTGCTCCAGTATACGTGGTCTGGGAGTTTAAATTCAGACGCCATTTAGTGTGCTACCTTGGACCAAACATTCCTGCCAGGCATGCATGTGAGACATGTCATGTGTCTGGACCCTTATTTTTCTATCAGGGGCTGGTTTGTACCTCAAGTGGAGCCTCCAGGGCTGTTTTCTCCTGGAGAAGCTGCATTCACAATAGATCCACTCTGCAAAATGAACCAGTGCGCAGCTGGCAGGTCCATCAGGGAATTTTCTCCAAAACCACGCTACTCTTCCAAGCCAAAATGCCAAAGCTGATGCCGTTGTCATACTCTCTTCTCCCATATTGTCCCTCCCCCAGCCATCCCCACAACACCTTACTCCTAGAGCTACAGATCATATATTGGCTGTGCAGCACCTTGCTCTGCCCCTGCCTCACCTGAGCACCTACCCAGCTGCAGCACACCACCACAGCTGGCGCAGAAGAGGCTGCAGAACTGTCTCCTCTACCAGCAATGAAGAAAAGGAGGAGGACCAGCAGGTGTTAATACTGTTCACCAGACCTGGAGAGCCAAACTCAGTGGAATTTACCGGTTCATATGCAAGGTGAATTCTGCCCGGAGGTTAAGGTTATGCATATGAGCCATCATGATGTTCAGTTTTGCCCATGGAACATGGTAACATTCAGCTACCATGAAGTAAAATTAGACTGTGGATTTACGGTGTATTAATGAGCTCTGTGTGGCAACTATGCGTCTGTGTACTCTTGACCCATGCTAAATGTTAAATAAATCCCCCATTCTCACTGAAGAGCAAGCTTTGCTTTACCGTAGGATGGACACATATACAAGACTTGTTACCCCAGCGTACCTCACACCTCCTAAATCCATGTCCCAGCCTTCCCCACCAGCTTCTTGTATTCTGTGGAGTTGACTCCATTAGGAAGCTCCTTAGAGACAGGAACACTAATGTCTCCATTGCAATGTTGAAATTTTAGATGTTAATTTGTTGGTTTTGCTTAGGAAGCCAAAGACCATGTGATAAGTGATACCAAATGTGTCCAAATAAGCTATGATTGTGCTGAGCAATCTATCAGGTTCAAAGTAATAAATTACTGCACAAATAGCTAGTTTTAATGATGTTTCCTCTGCAGATTTATAGCAGAAATAAAACCCCAAAGCATTTGGCTCCTGAGGAGCACTGGCAAGACTTGTTTAGCATGGATTGCTGATACATAGAGATTTTATGGCATAGAAATTGCTATACCTGAATGCAAACTGAGGATTTTATGGTATCATTTCCATTTTCTTCCCCCTGAATGTTAATCAAGCAGCAAATGTATGAATAAGATAACATTGATTCTGTTAGCAGGCTGGCAATTGGCTAACAGGCTTTCTCTTTGTGCTAGGTAATGCGTATGTGCTGGTCTCAGTATCTCTTACTCCTGGAGAAATAATTCCTAATATATAGCAGAACCATTATTCGAATGATACATTACCTCCAGATGTTTCTGTTAAAATATCTTCCTCTTGATAGCTCCCTTAATTGCCTTCTGAAATGTTAATGTGTATCTGCCCTTGTGTTGATATATTAAATCATTTTCTATTAATTAGAGAGTTCAAAGACAAAAGCTTTACAGATGAAATGGAGTCAACTCTCCTCTACGTTAGCCTGGAGCATTTATTTTGCAATCACTTGGGTTGGACCAGGAGCTGTTCCTGCTGCCTTGCCAAGCGTGCGTGAGTCCTGCTGGGCCGTCAGGATGGGATCACTCGTCTTCAGCAAGACAAAGGTGGCAAATGTCTTGGCCCTTGTCCTCAGAAAGGTTGTGACTGAAAGGCCACCTACCTGTTGAGTACCCTTCACCACAGCAAACTTGGTCAGCTGAAGCCTGTACTTCAGTGGCATAACTGAACCACTAATCCCAGGCCATAGATATTCAGATGGAATTTAATATAAACTGCTTTATTCAGACACAAGTGACACAGGACATTTTTCATAATCTAAATTATTTTCATAATTTATTTATTAAGGTTAGCCAGAGAGATCTGAGAGCTCATTTCTTTAGTACATGTCAGGAAAAAAAGAAAATAAATAAAAACACAGTTGTGAAATATTTTCCGAAGTAGTGCTCTTTCTCTGTCTCCTGCAAAAATGTTGAGATGAAAACACCTGACAGGTATACAGAAAAAGGGATGCACAAGACTGAAAGAGAGAGGACAGCAGGTACATGCATGAAATTACTACATGAAAACTCAGTGATAACGTAACAAAGCCAGCTTGCATTTTCCTGTCATAAAAGCAGCCTGTGCAAAATTGTGTTTACCTGTTCTGTTAGACTCTACAGGTAAAATAAAGAAATGCTATATGCTATATGCTATACCTAAACTAAATGTCAAAATCAAATGCCAGACTGCAACACTCTTCTATGAAATAAGTTTTTATTTACCTTCCTGCACCACCCCTCTTTTCTTTCCCCCTTTCAACACAGTGCTGAACAGTGTGGATACAGTGTGGATAACAGATGCTCTTTTGGGAAAGGGGTGTGAGAGGTGGAGGCCTTGATGGGTTTTCTTGGGATATTAAGATTGTCGCCTGCCTGGTTTTATTATGAACATGTCTGTTGCCCGCTGAGCTACCATACACAAAGAGATTCATCTGGGCAAACATAACTGCTCCTTCTCTGATGGGTTTAACATTTTTTAATCCAAAGGTAGCAACATGGGCTGAGGCATACCTACGATCTACATCCCCATTCTTGAAGCATCTCGTTCAGCCAATGGCACGTGCAAGCCTGCAGAAATCAGGCTCCTGCCAGGCTGCTTTGGGACTCTCAAATGAGGATTAGGTACCTGTCTCACCTGCAGGAGCCGCTCCAGCAATGTTTTGGCTACTATCTGAGTCTGCCTAAAAAAAAGACAGTTCTCCACCTCTGTCCTGGTTTTGGCAGGGATAGAGTTAATTTCCTTCCTAGTAGCTGGTACAGTGCTGTGTTTTGGATTTAGGGTGAGAACAATGTTGATAACACACCGAGGTTTTAGTTGTTGCTGGATAGTGTTTACACCAGTCAAGGACTTTCCAGCTTCCCATGCTCTACCGACTGAGAAGGCTGGAGGTGCACAAGAAGCTGGGAGGGGGCACAGCCAGGACAGCTGACCCAAAC